>NC_134354.1:417954985-418254985 GCF_048569485.1 Anomaloglossus baeobatrachus | reverse complement strand
GCGTTTTGCAGGATAAATGCTCTGCTGGTTGTCTCACAGCACTGGGTTCTACAGTGGTCCTGGGAGGTACTCACACAGATGCTTCTTCTTCCCGGTGATTGCTCTGCTTCAATAGGAAGCGTGTTAGTGTGGCGCCCTGGACAAGCCAGGACGTCACAGGTACAACAACAACACACCCCACACCCCGGCTAGGCACACCAAGGTCAAACAAAAATCCTTGTTGCCTCCTTCCAGGGGCTGATGTCCACACCAGGGGGTGGGCCAGGTGGTTGGCCCCGCCCACCGAGGAGTTCACAGTCCTGGAGGTGGGAAAAGGAGTCAGATGAGTTTAGAGAGTTGAAGAGTGAAGTGGTAGTAGAGGAGACTGACCGTGTCCGGGTGCGTGGCCCGGGCACATACAGCAAGGTTGGCAGACGGTGGTGACCATCTGCAGGAGAGGCTGATTGAAGTGAACCATAAGGACCGGGGACGGGCGGTGGCCCGCCGGTACCGGATCGGGGAGCGAAGAGAAGCCAGCACTATTCGGCAGGGCTTACGGACCCCGACCAGGTAAGGAGTCACCGTAAAACCGGTCAAATCCGTTAGTGAAGGGAATCTCCGGGGTTTCCCAGCAGTCAAGACCCGATTGAAGGCAACAGCTCAAACCGTGAAGGGAAATACAGTCACCGCCAAGGCTACAGTTCCCAGGGCCAGAGCCTGCGGGCAAAAGGGGCTCCCTCAGCATCCATCCAAGCTGGGGAGCGGGTTACCGGTGGGAAGCCATTGGAACCGTGAACACAACACAGGTGCAGGGAAAGGCAGTCACCACCAACCTACCAGGAGAGCTACCGCAGCCGTCTGTGGGACCCGTCCATCCAGCCGTTTGTTTTACCGGAGACTTTGCATTCATCATTGGCTGAGTGAGTACCACCGTGTTGTGCGGCACAGCGCTGCCCCCGCGACCCTGCACCTCACCAGGCCCCGTAGCCCGCCTGCCATCCCTACCCCTCACCGGGCCCCGGGACAACCAACCCCCCCTACCCACGGAGGGGAGAACCAACATCCAAGCTGCTCCCTGTCATCGCTCCTGGGATCCCCATCCAGAGCAGCGGTGGTGTCACAACCTCACCACAACTGTGGGTGGCGTCACGGACAATATCCCTAAACCAAACCACCCCCTTTCACTCACGGGCGAGGAGCGCCGCTCGAGTCCCCGGGATCCGGCCCACCGCTCGAGCCACCGACCGAGCGAGCAGCAGCAGCAGCCGGACCTGAGCAGTGGGTGAACCGCAGCGTCCCCTCCTCCGCCCGCGACAACTTGGCGTCACGAACAGGATCTTACCGCTCGGACGTCTGGTAGAGGTGCGCCTTGTGACCGCCGGAGGTGTCCGGCCGAAAATCTTGAGAAGCCGCCATTTTGGGCGCGAAAAGTCCCCGCTCGAGCGTCTCCTCGAGCAGTGGAGGCGCGAAAACCGAAACCCCGCCCCTGTAGAGGAGGAGCCAGAAAAAGACTAAGGGGGACGTGGATGGAGAGATGGCGGCGTCCTTGAATTGGAGCACGGGAGTACCCGCCACCGAGGCATCCGAGCTCTGGGGGAACCGAGGAGGAGTAGCCTTTGAAGACTGCGGCCCGGGTGAGCTCCCCGCCGGGACTGCTGCGTGGCTGGAGCGGGAGCTGGGCCGGGTCTGCTTGAAGGTGAGGGCGCAGAGCCTGCAGCAGCTGATGGATTGGAAGGCGGAGATGCGCAGAATGGTTGCCGTAGTGGGGGCCCGTGAGCAAGGGGCTGCTGCAGCCGTGCCGCGTCGCGATCAGTCCACCCAAACTCCAGAACCAGCCCTGATTGAGTGGGAGCCGGGGGCCAGCACCCCAGCCGGAGGTCCAGAGAGAATGCCGCTGATGGAGGAGGGGGTCCCAAGTATGCTGCCTCCGCCGCCGTTCCTAGCGGCCGTTAGTGGTTCTGGACTGAACTGCCTATGGAAGGAGAACCCCATGTACCGACCGGTCCCCGAGTGGGCCAACCCCCTGCGGTGGTAGCCACCTCAAAGTCAGCGGAGCCCCGCTGCAAGTTGTCCCCGTTGGGACCACCAGTTTAAAAGTTGTGAATGATAAGTAATCAACAGAAGAAGTAACCTGATTAGCACTTTGATTAAACCAGCCGTTGCCAGCAACTGGTCCCCGTAGGGACCTCCTGCAACCGTTGCGTAAGGGACTTCTTACGGACAAGCCCGAGAACTGGCAGGGCAACCACAAACTTAGTGGGATGTAAATAAAAATGTTTTGGCTTGAAACCGTTACCGCCTCCGGAGAGGCTGATTTGGGAGGATGGGCCTGGAGGAAAGGGATGGCCCAGGCCCGCCACTACCGTAACCGGTGGCGATCCTCCGGGGGTTCAGGGGTCCCCATGGACGCGGGTCCCCTGAAAGAGACCGTACCCGCTCGGGCAGCCTGGTGATGGACTGGGGCAAGGGGTGCTGCCCACTTCTTAAGGGTAGCATCAGGGCCAGGTTGTTTGGGTGGGAGAAGAGCGGAAGCCGTTACCATTTGCAACGTTTAAGTACTGTACCTCCCGTTAAGGGAAGTTATACAAAAATGCTTGTTTTTACTGTTTTATATGTTTTACCCCTTTTCTACAGTTAACCAAAAATAAAACCGGTGATGGACAGCAGCCCGCGGACGGTCTGCATTTTACTAAGGGTGAATGTGACGCCCTGGACAAGCCAGGACGTCACAGGTACAACAACAACACACCCCACACCCCGGCTAGGCACACCAAGGTCAAACAAAAATCCTTGTTGCCTCCCTCCAGGGGCTGATGTCCACACCAGGGGGTGGGCCAGGTGGTTGGCCCCGCCCACCAAGGAGTTCACAGTCCTGGAGGTGGGAAAAGGAGTCAGATGAGTTTAGAGAGTTGAAGAGTGAAGTGGTAGTAGAGGAGACTGACCGTGTCCGGGTGCGTGGCCCGGGCACATACAGCAAGGTTGGCAGACGGTGGTGACCGTCTGCAGGAGGGGCTGATTGAAGTGAACCGTAAGGACCGGGGACGGGCGGTGGCCCGCCGGTACCGGATCGGGGAGCGAAGAGAAGCCAGCACCATTCGGCAGGGCTTACGGACCCCGACCAGGCTAGGAGTCGCCGTAAAACCAGTCAAATCCGTTAGCGAAGGGAACCTCCGGGGTTTCCCAGCAGTCAAGACCCGATGGAAGGCAACAGCTCAAACCGTGAAGGGAAATACAGTCACCGCCAAGGCTACAGTTCCCAGGGCCAGAGCCTGCGGGCAAAAGGGGCTCCCTCAGCATCCATCCAAGCTGGGGAGCGGGTTACCGGTGGGAAGCCATTGGAACCGTGAACACAACACAGGTGCAGGGAAAGGCAGTCACCACCAACCTACCGGGAGAGCTACCGCAGCCGTCTGTGGGACCCGTCCATCCAGCCGTTTGTTTTACCGGAGACTTTGCATTCATCATTGGCTGAGTGAGGAAGGAGGTGGGCGCTCATGTTTGGCACGCTCATCTCTGCCCTTCCTCTGCTATTGGGCGGCCACTTAGTGACGTCACTATGACGCCGAACGAACCGCCCCCTTAGAAAGGAGGCGGTTCGCCAGTCACAGCGACGTCGCTAGGCAGGTAAGTATGTGTGATGGATGTAAGCGATGTTGTTCGACACGGGCAGCAATTTGACCGTGTCGCACAACTGACTGGGGCGGGTACGCTCGCTAGCGATATCGGTACCGATATCGCAGCGTGTAAAGTACCCTTTAATCTTAATGAGTGGGGCCACTGGAGTAAGATGTGCCTGCCTACTTCATTCACAGGCACACGCTACTTAACGTCTTCACCAACGAGCCTGTTTACACGTTCCTGGCCAGGCCAAATTTTACCATTCTGACCAGTATCACTTTATCAGGCTATAACTCTGGAACCTTTCAATGGATGCCAGTGATTCTGAGATAGTTTTTTCATAACATATTGTACTTCATGTTAGTCGTAAATTTATGTTAAAATGTTTTCCGTTTATTTGTGAAAATATCGAAATTTGGCACAAATTTTGAAAATCTCACAATAGTAAAACTTTAAATTTTGATAATTCTATTTTTATTGAAATTTTTCATCAAATCACAATCACATATAAGTAGCTACGAGCATGAGTAAAATACTGAGTAATACAACAGCCACATCTTCCTTATAGCAATTACCCGATGACCCGAAGACAGACACAGTCTCTCAAACTCAGTATCTTGTCACAAAACCTTATATTTGTTGGAGTCCTCCGGGTTTATTTAAGATTTTCCACCTAGCTTGTGTCATCTCAGGATGTGGCTAATTAGATTACAAACAACATCGAAAAAAGGAAAAAACAAAAAACAAAAAAAAAAAACGCATTCCCATAATAATAAGACAGATGAGAAAAGTGAGTAGAGGAAAATAAGATACCTAGAGGGATAAGACCAAGGGGTTGAGGGGAAGGGAAGGGGAGGAGGGTATTTGGGTATGTGCTGTTACCGAAACAAGGCTTGGAAGCTCGAGGACTCCTTGAACATCACTTTACTTTAATAAATTTTTTATTACTTCCCATCACCATTGCTGAAAGTTCCTCCATGTGACAAATGTGTGACATCTCTGTCTGCCACTCCCCAATAGTGGGGGCCTCCGTGGTTCTCCAATGCCTCGGAATGACTGCTCGGGCTGCTATCAGGCAAAATCGTAAAAGGCTCTTCATTTGCTGCCTCAACGAACCGGGAAGTATTGACAGAAGTGCCATTTTAATTGACGGGGTGATGTTCTCGCCCGACATTTGGTTATATACTTGAAACACCTGAGACCAGAAGCTGGACAGTTTCTGGCATGCCCACCATATATGTGTTAGCGTGCCCTTGTCCCTTCCGCATCGCCAGCAGCATTCCGGGACTGATGGGAAAACTCTGTGTAATGTGGCAGGACACTGGTACCATCTTGCCAACGCTTGTAGCTCTTTTCCTGGGCACTGCAGGCTACTGAAATTTTGTGAGAGAACAGGAAAGCCTTCCGCTTCTCTTCCCCTGACAAACTGAGCCCAAGTTCCGTCTCCCATACTCGGATATACCCTGGGTCCTCCGAGCAGTGAGCCTCATTAATCAAGCGATATATGAATGAGATCGAGTGTGCGGGCGGCGACGGTTGCAAAAATAATTTTTCGAATGGTGTAGACGTAGTCGCATCCGGAGGAGGTCCCCCCTTGAGCCAAGATCGCACAAAAGAGTGCAGTTGCAAATATTCAAACCAGTTCAGATGGATGTCAGGGAATGTGGCCTGTAATTCCACGAAAGACTGCAGGTATTTGCCCCGCAGGATCTGACCCATTCTTACATCTGTTCCCCTCTCCCACCCCAGGAACCTATTCGTGTTACAACCCGGAGGGAAGTCTGGATTATCAAACAGGGGGGCCAGTGGAGTGGGGCTTTCCGAAAGGCTGCCCTTGGATTCTATGTTTTCCCAGGCCTCCAAGGCAGAATCCCACTCAGGTCTATCTGCTTCTTTTCCACTTCCATGTCCTCCTTCTGGATCCATGGGAGTCCTCCCAGGGGGACCCGAGAAAAGGTCTGTTCCAACTCCACCCATTGCTTGGTCTCTTTATGGAATCGCCAGTCTAACAAGCGGGCAACCAGGGAAGCTCTATGATAGGCCTGTATGTCCGGCAACCCAGCTCCTCCCCTCTGCTTAGATAGGACTAGAGCAGGGGTGGGCAATTAATTTTCCCATGGGGCCGCATGAGAAATTGGGATTGGTTTAGAGGGCCGGACTAATATAATTACCTCAGTTCTACCCAATATATTACATCACTACACCCCCTCCATATACTACACCTGTAATAAACTACACCACTACACCCCTATATACTACACCTGTATTATACTACACCCCCCATATACACCTGTATTATACTACACTCCCTCCATATACCTGTAATATACTACACCCCCATATACACCTGTATTATACTACACCACTATATAATACACCTCCGATATACTACATCATTACACCCCTATATACTACACCTGTAATATACTACATCACTACACCCCATATACTACACCTGTAATATAGTACACCTCCATATAGCACACCTGTAATATACTACACCTCCATATAGCACACCTGTAATATACTACATCACTACACCCCATATACTACACCTGTAATATAGTACACCCCCATATAGCACACTGGTAATATACTACACCTCCATATAGCACACCTGTAATATACTACACCTCCATATAGTACACCTGTAATATACTACCCCTCCATATAGCACACCTGTAATATACTACACCTCCATATAGTACACCTGTAATATACTACACCTCCATATAGTACACCTGTAATATACTACCCCTCCATATAGCACACCTGTAATATACTACATCACTACACCCCCTATATAGCACACCTGTATTATACTACACCTGTAATATAGTACACCTCCATATAGCACACCTGTAATATACTACACCTCCATATAGCACACCTGTAATATACTACATCACTACACCCCATATACTACACCTGTAATATAGTACACCCCCATATAGCACACTTGTAATATACTACACCTCCATATAGCACACCTGTAATATACTACACCTCCATATAGTACACCTGTATTATACTACACCCCCATATGTCACACACCCTGCCCACATATTTCACCCTGCCTGTACCCCAACTTACCCCTCTCAAACACTCTGCACCCCTTCACATCCTTCTGTCAGTCTGCAGCTCTCATATGCCACTCACCCTGCAACTCCATCTTCCCTCATATGCCACTTACCCTGCAACTCCATCTTCCCTCATAT
This sequence comes from Anomaloglossus baeobatrachus, assembly GCF_048569485.1. Lineage (NCBI taxonomy): Eukaryota > Metazoa > Chordata > Amphibia > Anura > Aromobatidae > Anomaloglossus > Anomaloglossus baeobatrachus. The sequence continues at coordinate 418,248,170 of NC_134354.1, read as the reverse complement.
GCACTCACCCTGCAACTCCATCTTCCCACATATGCCACTCACCCTGCAACTCCATCTTCCCTCATATGCCACTCACCCTGCAACTCCATCTTCCCTCATATGCACTCACCCTGCAGCTCCATCTTCCCTCATATGCACTCACCCTGCAGCTCCATCTTCCCACATATGCCACTCACCCTGCAGCTCCATCTTCCCTCATATGCCACTCACCCTGCAGCTCCATCTTCCCACATATGCCACTCACCCTGCAACTCCATCTTCCCACATATGCCACTCACCCTGCAACTCCATCTTCCCTCATATGCACTCACCCTGCAGCTCCATCTTCCCTCATATGCACTCACCCTGCAACTCCATCTTCCCACATATGCCACTCACCCTGCAACTCCATGTTCCCACATATGCCACTCACCCTGCAGCTCCATGTTCCCACATATGCCACTCACCCTGCAACTCCATGTTCCCACATATGCCACTCACCCTGCAGCTCCATCTTCCCACATATGCCACTCACCCTGCAACTCCATCTTCCCACATATGCCACTCACCCTGCAGCTCCATGTTCCCACATATGCACTCACCCTGCAGCTCCATGTTCCCACATATGCCACTCACCCTGCAACTCCATCTTCCCTCATATGCCACTTACCCTGCAACTCCATCTTCCCTCATATGCACTCACCCTGCAACTCCATCTTCCCACATATGCCACTCACCCTGCAACTCCATCTTCCCTCATATGCCACTCACCCTGCAACTCCATCTTCCCTCATATGCACTCACCCTGCAGCTCCATCTTCCCTCATATGCACTCACCCTGCAGCTCCATCTTCCCACATATGCCACTCACCCTGCAGCTCCATCTTCCCTCATATGCCACTCACCCTGCAGCTCCATCTTCCCACATATGCCACTCACCCTGCAACTCCATCTTCCCACATATGCCACTCACCCTGCAACTCCATCTTCCCACATATGCCACTCACCCTGCAACTCCATCTTCCCTCATATGCCACTCACCCTGCAACTCCATCTTCCCTCATATGCACTCACCCTGCAGCTCCATCTTCCCACATATGCCACTCACCCTGCAGCTCCATCTTCCCTCATATGCCACTCACCCTGCAGCTCCATCTTCCCACATATGCCACTCACCCTGCAACTCCATCTTCCCACATATGCCACTCACCCTGCAGCTCCATCTTCCCACATATGCCACTCACCCTGCAGCTCCATGTTCCCACATATGCCACTCACCCTGCAGCTCCATGTTCCCACATATGCCACTCACCCTGCAACTCCATGTTCCCACATATGCCACTCACCCTGCAGCTCCATCTTCCCACATATGCACTCACCCTGCAGCTCCATCTTCCCACATATGCCACTCACCCTGCAACTCCATCTTCCCACATATGCCACTCACCCTGCAGCTCCATGTTCCCACATATGCACTCACCCTGCAGCTCCATGTTCCCACATATGCCACTCACCCTGCAGCTCCATGTTCCCACATATGCCACTCACCCTGCAGCTCCATCTTCCCACATATGCCACTCACCCTGCAGCTCCATGTTCCCACATATGCCACTCACCCTGCAGCTCCATGTTCCCACATATGCCACTCACCCTGCAGCTCCATCTTCCCACATATGCACTCACCCTGCAGCTCCATGTTCCCACATATGCACTCACCCTGCAGCTCCATGTTCCCACATATGCACTCACCCTGCAGTTCCATGTTCCCACATATGCCACTCACCCTGCAGCTCCATGTTCCCACATATGCCACTCACCCTGCAGCTCCATGTTCCCACATATGCCACTCACCCTGCAGCTCCATGTTCCCACATATGCCACTCACCCTGCAACTCCATGTTCCCACATATGCCACTCACCCTGCAGCTCCATGTTCCCACATATGCACTCACCCTGCAACTCCATGTTCCCACATATGCACTCACCCTGCAGTTCCATGTTCCCACATATGCACTCACCCTGCAGCTCCATGTTACCACATATGCACTCACCCTGCAGCTCCATGTTCCCACATATGCCACTCAACCTGCAGCTCCATGTTCCCACATATGCCACTCACCCTGCAGCTCCATGTTCCCACATATGCCACTCACCCTGCAGCTCCATCTTCCCACATATGCCACTCACCCTGCAGCTCCATGTTCCCACATATGCCACTCACCCTGCAGCTCCATGTTCCCACATATGCACTCACCCTGCAACTCCATGTTCCCACATATGCACTCACCCTGCAGCTCCATGTTCCCACATATGCACTCACCCTGCAGCTCCATGTTCCCACATATGCACTCACCCTGCAGCTCCATGTTCCCACATATGCACTCACCCTGCAACTCCATGTTCCCACATATGCACTCACCCTGCAGCTCCATGTTCCCACATATGCACTCACCCTGCAGCTCCATGTTCCCTCATATGCACTCACCCTGCAGCTCCATGTTCCCACATATGCACTCACCCTGCAGCTCCATGTTCCCACATATGCCACTCACCCTGCAGCTCCATGTTCCCACATATGCACTCACCCTGCAGCTCCATGTTCCCACATATGCACTCACCCTGCAGCTCCATGTTCCCTCATATGCACTCACCCTGCAGCTCAATGTTCCCACATATGCACTCACCCTGCAGCTCCATGTTCCCTCATATGCACTCACCCTGCAGCTCCATGTTCCCACATATGCACTCACCCTGCAGCTCCATGTTCCCACATATGCACTCACCCTGCAGCTCCATGTTCCCACATATGCACTCACCCTGCAGCTCCATGTTCCCACATATGCACTCACCCTGCAGCTCCATGTTCCCTCATATGCACTCACCCTGCAGCTCCATGTTCCCACATATGCACTCACCCTGCAGCTCCATGTTCCCACATATGCACTCACCCTGCAGCTCCATGTTCCCACATATGCACTCACCCTGCAGCTCCATGTTCCCACATATGCACTCACCCTGCAGCTCCATGTTCCCTCATATGCACTCACCCTGCAGCTCCATGTTCCCACATATGCACTCACCCTGCAGCTCCATGTTCCCTCATATGCACTCACCCTGCAGCTCCATGTTCCCACATATGCACTCACCCTGCAGCTCCATGTTCCCACATATGCACTCACCCTGCAGCTCCATGTTCCCACATATGCACTCACCCTGCAGCTCCATGTTCCCACATATGCACTCACCCTGCAGCTCCATGTTCCCACATATGCCACTCACCCTGCAGCTCCATGTTCCCACATATGCCACTCACCCTGCAGCTCCATGTTCCCTCATATGCACTCACCCTGCAGCTCCATGTTCCCTCATATGCACTCACCCTGCAGCTCCATGTTCCCACATATGCACTCACCCTGCAGCTCCATGTTCCCACATATGCCACTCACCCTGCAGCTCCATGTTCCCACATATGCACTCACCCTGCAGCTCCATGTTCCCACATATGCACTCACCCTGCAGCTCCATGTTCCCACATATGCACTCACCCTGCAGCTCCATGTTCCCACATATGCCACTCACCCTGCAGCTCCATGTTCCCACATATGCCACTCACCCTGCAGCTCCATGTTCCCTCATATGCACTCACCCTGCAGCTCCATGTTCCCTCATATGCACTCACCCTGCAGCTCCATGTTCCCACATATGCACTCACCCTGCAGCTCCATGTTCCCACATATGCCACTCACCCTGCAGCTCCATGTTCCCACATATGCACTCACCCTGCAGCTCCATGTTCCCACATATGCACTCACCCTGCAGCTCCATGTTCCCACATATGCACTCACCCTGCAGCTCCATGTTCCCACATATGCCACTCACCCTGCAGCTCCATCTTCCCACATATGCCACTCACCCTGCAGCTCCATCTTCCCACATATGCACTCACCCTGCAGCTCCATGTTCCCACATATGCACTCACCCTGCAGCTCCATGTTCCCACATATGCCACTCACCCTGCAACTCCATGTTCCCACATATGCACTCACCCTGCAGCTCCATGTTCCCTCATATGCACTCACCCTGCAGCTCCATGTTCCCACATATGCACTCACCCTGCAGCTCCATGTTCCCACATATGCCACTCACCCTGCAGCTCCATGTTCCCACATATGCACTCACCCTGCAGCTCCATGTTCCCACATATGCACTCACCCTGCAGCTCCATGTTCCCACATATGCACTCACCCTGCAGCTCCATGTTCCCACATATGCCACTCACCCTGCAGCTCCATGTTCCCACATATGCCACTCACCCTGCAGCTCCATGTTCCCTCATATGCACTCACCCTGCAGCTCCATGTTCCCTCATATGCACTCACCCTGCAGCTCCATGTTCCCACATATGCACTCACCCTGCAGCTCCATGTTCCCACATATGCCACTCACCCTGCAGCTCCATGTTCCCACATATGCACTCACCCTGCAGCTCCATGTTCCCACATATGCACTCACCCTGCAGCTCCATGTTCCCACATATGCACTCACCCTGCAGCTCCATGTTCCCACATATGCCACTCACCCTGCAGCTCCATCTTCCCACATATGCCACTCACCCTGCAGCTCCATCTTCCCACATATGCACTCACCCTGCAGCTCCATGTTCCCACATATGCACTCACCCTGCAGCTCCATGTTCCCACATATGCCACTCACCCTGCAACTCCATGTTCCCACATATGCACTCACCCTGCAGCTCCATCTTCCCACATATGCCACTCACCCTGCAGCTCCATCTTCCCACATATGCCACTCACCCTGCAGCCCCCCTCCCCCTCATGTCCGCTCTTTTCTTATTACCAGTCATCATGTGTCCACATCTCCTTCAGGATTCACTATCTTTGCTTTCTGCCCGGCATCCTGTGTCTCCTCCCACACAGTCACATGGGCGTGACATCATCGCAGGTCCTACAGTGCAGGATGAATTATTCCGTCTGCTGTGCTGCTCCTTCTCCTGCCCGGCGGGAACTTTTGAAATGACACACGCAGCGCAGTACTGACAGCGTCAGAGCGCGCGCGTGTGTCACTGACAATTAGTGCCGGCAGGGAACAGAGGAAAGACTCCTGCGTTCCGCTGCCTGCACTGACTGTGCGGACCTGCACAGGATCTCTTCCTGCTCGGCACGCTGCAGCCCGGCTCCACTGCACCGGCTGAAGACGGGCGGGCCGGTCACAGAGAGCAGGCGGGCCGGATGTGGCCCGCGGGCCGCCCCTTGCCCAGGTCTGGACTAGAGTCTTGTAGCTAATCCGGGGCTTACCTCTCTTCCAAACAAAGCAAATCAATGCGGACCTCAAAGTCTTAAAAAAGGCCGGGAGAGGATTTAAAGGGACTGTCTGAAAAATATAAAGGAACCTAGGGAGGATATCCATTTTAAAAGAATTTATCCGGCCAAACCACGAAAGGGGTTTTCTATTATAGGTCTCAAGGTCTCTGAGAGTTTTATTTAAGAGATTCTGGTAGTTCAGGGGGTACAGCAGGCTTAAATTTGAAGGGACCGACACGCCAAGATATTTAATTGAAGTATTTTGCCATCGGAAGGGGAATTTATTTTTTAGTATTCTGACCTCTGCCGATTTTAGGGATATATATAACGCCTCCGTTTTGGAATAATTTATTTTGAAATTACTCAGATTACCGAACCGCTCAAATTCTTTTATTAATGAGGGGAATGAGATCAGAGGTTAGGAGGTGTACAGCAGAAGGTCATCCGCGTACATAGCCATTTTGTATTCCTTGTGCCCAAGGCTCAGACCGTGTATATTGGGATTCCTCCTAATTGCCACCGCCAGATGTTCCATTACGATGACATAGAGAAGGGGGGATAGGGGGCACCCCTGTCTGGTGCCATTTTTGATCGCTATCCGGTTAGACAGGGCGCCATTTGCTCTAACCCGAGCTGATGGTCCGGAATATAAAGCCAGGACCTTGCCAAGAAAATTCGGGCCCAACCCGATTTGGCTCAGCGCAGATCTCATAAACCCCCAATGCACACGATCAAATGCCTTTTCTGCATTTATTGATAAGAGCCCCAGGGGTAGCGATTGAGACGTTGCTTTTGCAATTAATTATATCGTCTTATTTACATTGTCTCGGGCCTCCCTTCCCTGTACAAACCCAACCTGGTCTGTGTGTATTAAAGAAGGTAATAAGGGGGCCAGTCTATTCGCTAGGAGCTTAGCAAAGATTTTTACATCTATGTTTATTAATGAGATCGGGCGGTAGTTAGAAACCACCGACTGATCCTTCCCGGGCTTTGGCAGTACCGCAATATGTGCTTCCAGCGATTGAGGAACAAAAGGGGATGCATCCGATACCGAATTATAAACTCTCGTCATAAAAGGGGTAATTTGGTTCTTGAATAATTTGTAAAAAGCTGGTGAGAATCCGTCTGGGCCCGAGCTTTTCCCACTTGGGGAGTCCCCTATTGCTGTTGCTATTTCATCTTCCTCAAACCTGTCATCTAACCGTGTGATGGTCTCCGTGTCTAACACTGGAAGGGGGGTTTCTGCAACATAACCATCTATGCGTTTTTGGAGGTCCTGTGGGGCCATATCCGAGTATTTCCCCTGTATACCATATAAGTCTGCATAGTACTCCTCAAACATACCCAGTATCTTAGTGGGGTCGTATGCATCAATATTCTTCCGATCCTTCAGTTTAGGAATATACATGGCCTGATCTCGAGGGTGAAGAAGGCGTGAGAGCGGCCGACCACATTTGTCAGAGTGTCTATACAGCACCTTTCTAAATTGGGTCTGAAATTTAAGTAGTCTGCTGTTTAGTAATCTACGTAGAGCCTCCCTGGTTGTAGAAAGCTTGGCCAGCGTTTCTGGGGAGGAGCTGGATTTATGAGAGGCTTCTAGCGTGGAAATTTCCCTGAGAAGCAAGGAAATTTCCACAGTTTTTTCCTTTTTAATTCGTGCTCCGTGTTTAATTAGAATCCCTCGGATAACACATTTAAAAGCCTCCCATTGGAAGGGTAAGGGCGTAGGGTCGGCTGCATGTGAGGACACAAAAAACTCCATCGACTCTTTTACCTCCGCTATGCACCCCTCATCTCTCAATAGGGAGTCATTCAACCTCCATGTCCATGAACGGTTCGGGAAATCTGGGGGAGAGATATCCAAGAAGACCGGGGCATGATCAGACCAGAGCATACTCCCAATGGTGGGGGTCGGATGCCATGAGAGGACTCTCTGGCTGACCAGAAAAAAGTCGATTCGACTATATGTCTGATGTGGGGTGGAGAAAAATGTGTAATCCCTATCCTGGGGATGCATGATTCTCCAGACATCCACCAGATGAGTGTTGTGCAACTCACGTTTCAGGGTTGCCAGGCGTCTCTGAGGTATGACACTCCTTCCAGTTGACACGTCTACTACCGGATTTAATGTAAAATTGAAGTTGCCGCCCACCAACACCTCCCCCTCCGCAAATTCTGACAGGACCTTTAGGAAAGAGCGACAAGCGTTAGTCTGATTACAATTAGGGCCGTACCATCCTGCGATCGTATACGTTACAGAGCATATCTTGATTTTTAATATCACGTATCTACCTGCCTCGTCTATTTTGGAATCTATCACTGAATGTATCAGGTTTTTGTGTAGCCCTATTGAAACTCCCTTGGACCTCGACTCAATATTCGTACTGTGGAACCACTGTGTGTAGTATCTATTCCGAATGTCGGGTACATGTCCAGTTTTAAAATGGGTTTCTTGTAATATTATAATCTGTGTTCTTTGTTTATGCATCTCATATAATATGTGGGACCTCTTCTGAGGGGTGTTAAGGCCTCGAACATTCAGTGAGCCCAGCTTAAGGTGTGGCATCTTGGTTCAGTACAGCGCCTCTATCAGGACAAAAACACTAGGAAAGTTAGGGTTACACGCGGAGTCAGGGGGAAAAGGGGGGTTTAAGGCAAGTGGGTGAAGTGAAGGCAAAGCTGCAGGTATATAGAGCGGAAAGAGGTAGAGAGAGAAAGAAAAAGAGGAATGGAAAAAAAAAATTTGACGGGGAGGAGAAGGGGGAAAAGAAAGAGAGAGAGAACGAGGGAGAGACTTATAGGAAGAGAGAAATAGAGAGAGGGAGAGCGAGAGAGAGGGGGAACAGTAAGAGAGAGAGAGCGAGAAAGAGAGAAAGGGATAGAGATAAAGAGAGAGAGAATAAGAGAGAGCTAGAGAGAAAGAGTGAGAATTACTGCAGGAATGGATGAGAGAAGAAAAAAAAAAAAAAGGGGGGTGATATAGGAGATTCAAAAAATCCCAATACCAGACAAGAGAATAGTTATGCAAATAACCTATGAAATTTACTCAGAGTGAGTAAAGGTTAACTTTAAACAATTGGGGGCCAGTATATTCTACACCTGCCGGCAGTGTGTAGAGCCCCAAGGGAACGTGAACTTTCAACAGAGGCATGCTCCCCGCCGGGACAGACCCAGGCCCAACTCAGTTGTATATGTACACTTAATTGTACCCAACCCATTAATCCAAAAACACAGTAAATTCTGTAGAGATGTAGAATCAAATTAACAATACCAACTTTAGAAATATTGGTGCGCAACTACGCCTGCACAGACCCAAATGCCCCTAATGTCATAACCATCAATTTCGCCTTACGCATCCATAATCCCCGTTGGAAGCAGTCAACTCTCATTTCCCGCTTGGTGATGGTGCTCCGGACTGCGCACCACTACGCCGCCTCGGGCCCCGGTCCCTTCTGCGAACCTGCTGCGACCGAGGAGTTTCCGCTGCCACCCCCGGGATCCCGTGGACGTGTGGCCACTCGATAGCTTTGATATGTACCACGGGAATCCCAAGGGCCGAACAGAAATCTGGTATATCTTTTGGAGACTGGAGCACATGTGATAAATCGCCGTGCCGGACTTGCAATTTAAAGGGAAAACCCCAGGAGTAGAGGATGTTTCTCTGTCTCAGAGCATCCAGTAGGGGTCTAAGGACCCTGCGCTTTTGTAGCGTATGTCGAGATAGGTCCTGTAGCAATTGAATCGGCGTGTTATTGAATAGGATGGAGTCCTTCTGTCGCGCCTTCCTCAGGATTTCTTCTTTTATCTTGTATTTGTGGACTTTACATATGATGTCCCGTGAACCAGCTCCTTCGACCGGTTTAGGGCCCAGAGACCTGTGCGCCCTATCCAATTCCAAGCGGGAGTCCCGTGGGAGGCCCAGTATAGAGTTGAAAAGATGTCGTAGTGCCTCATCCAATTCTTGGGGAGCAATGGATTCTGGGATGCCTCTTACCCTGATGTTGTTCCGCCTCCCTCTGTTTTCCAGATCATCAAGCAAATCCGTTAAGTGTTCTATTTGCTGGGCTTGTGTAGATAATGCCGTTGCTTGTGCCGTCAGTTGCAGTGAGATAGAGGTATTGCAGGACTCGGACGCAGTCACCCGTTATGCCAGTTGTTGCACCTCTCCCCTGATTGAAGCCGATTCTGCTTTGTAGGAGGCTTCTAGTCTGGAAATGTAGTTTTCCATTTCTTCTCTGGTGGGGATAGTCCGTATTCTAGCTTTAAGGTCATCCCACACACAGTCCTCCTGTGTCCCTTCCTGCATATCCCCGTCCCCCGAGCTGGATGGTGAAGATCTAAATATAGCAGGGGTCGTGCCTTTTTCCGGGGAGGAGGGAGTCCCCACTGTCAGAGCACTACTTTGAGGCATTGACACTGACTTATGGACAGAGGGGGAACTCCTCTCTGGCTGTGTGAAGAGCTGTTTAATCGGGGACAGTGAAGAGTGATCAGGAGCCAGGGTAGGAGACCCATTGTCTGCAGGCTCATGTTGCCCAGCAGTGTTTATGTTGTTAGGGAGCGCACACACGGCTGCATATGAGAGTGTAAGTTCAGTAGGGCTGAGGTGTTGAATTTCCCGCCTATTTTCTGAGAGGGCTGCAGACGCTGTTGTAATCGGTAATCTCTGCTGCAGCTGAGGGGAGGTCTGATGCTTGTCACCCTCTGCCTGTGGTCCCGCTTCAATAGCTGCTGTGGCTGCGACGCCGTCTGTCTCCCTGCAGCAGTGAGAAACATCCACTCCACGTGTGACCGCCGCCATGTCAGGTAAGGAGGGGGTGCCCTGATACCGCGGTCTCCCGTCCATTCCTGCCTCCTCTCGGTGCGCTCCAGTCTGTCTGTGGGGGCTCCCATCCCTCTGTGCGGTCCCCTGCGTGCTCTCTACCTGGTGGATCTGAGGCTGGGAATGCCCCCCGGATTCTTCAGCGGGCGCCATGATGGGGTCTGTCTGTGTCAGGCCTTGTCCCGCAGCGCTCCTCAGGAACCGTGCAATGCCTTCACATGGAGGCACAGGGGAGTCCAGCAACATCCCCCCGCCGGTCCCCTTCTTTTTAGCCGGCATTTGTTTGTTTGTATTGCCGGGTGGGTGTGGATAACAGGGCTCAGGGTCAATCCAGGCACGGGAGCAAGATTTTTAGCGTCTTCACTCCTCCATTGCCAGGCGACGCCAAAACTTTAAATTTTTATGCCCTTAAACCAGAGAGTTATGTCACACAAAATTATTAATAAATAACATTTCCCACATGTCTACTTTACATCAACGCAATTTTTGAAACATATTTCTTTTTATTAGGAAATTAAAAGGGTTACAAGTTTATCAGAAATTTAATTTTTTTCTGACAAAATTTATAAAACCAATCTTTTAGGGACCACATCACATTTGAAGTGACTCTGAGAGGCCTGAGTGACAGAAAATATCCAAAAGTGACACAATTCTAAAAACTGCACTCCTAAAACTGCTCAAAACCACATTTAAGAAGTTTATTAACCCTTCAGATGCTAAACAGAAATTAAAGCAATATGGGAGGAAAAGTGAAAAATTTACTTTTTCCCTCAAAAATATTATTTAGCCTCAAATATTACATTTTCAGAAGGGTTACAGGAGAAAAAGGATCATACCATCTCTATGAATTTATCTAGGGGTGTATTGAGCACTTTTCTCATCACCTCCAGATGCCCCCCTACCAGTGTGGCGCTCAAGTGGAAAAAGGGGACCCATTCAGGATCCTAAACAAGGGGGACCTCTGGTGAAATCTAGCTCTTCTTTCAGAGCTGGCAGATCCACAAAACCTGAATGGATTAGAAGAAGATGCCAAGGGCAGTTTTTTGGAGTGGGTTTTGTTTTTTTACAAGGATTACAAGGAATATTACAGTATTTCTTAACTTAGCTATTAACTGTTTTTGGGTTGTATTGAAGTAGTGCAACTCATTTTTACATGGTATGTATTTTGGATTGCTTCTAAGATTTAGGGGTGGTCCTTCTCACTGGGGTTTATTCCTGGGTCCCTCCTAGAGTTACATCATATATAGGGTTACTCAACTAGTAAAAATGTATTATTATTATTTTAGTAATCTGTGTGTTACTATGGTTACAAACTCTGTTAAGTGATAGCTGAGCACACTAAGGCTATGTGCGCTCGTTGCGTACAGTCACTGCAGAAATTTCTGCAGCGATCTGAAGAGCACATGTGCGCTTTAAATCGCTGCAGAAATGTCCGTAGTGAAAAAAAAAAAAGCAGATTCCATGCGCTCTGCCTGCAGCTCCTCCCATAGACAGAGCAGGGGCTGCCGGCAAAGCGCACGGAAGAAGTGACAGTCAAACAATAATAATAATAATAATAATAAAACGCCACGTGCGCACGGCCCCTGCACAATCTCCATAGACTGTGCAGGGGACGCAGGACGCATGCAGTTACGCTGCGCTACAAAGCGCAGCGTAACTGCATGTATTTACGCAACGTGCGCACATAGCCTTAGTGCCACGGTGGTAATCCTGCCCCAGGAGTTTTCTTTGTAATATTGTTGTAACTTCTTTGAGGTTGCTCCACTGCTGGGGGAGGGCTGGGACAGGAGTTGTTTATCCCACACAAATTTAGAGAAACTAAAACTCAAACTCACTGCACACACAGAAGTAAGATAATACATGCTCAGGAGGAAGTAAAAAATCAGGAAGGAAATAACAAACAACAAGGATATTTCCACAAAACACCAAATAATGCACAGCAGATCACCAGAACTAGATCACCACAACACAAGGACCGGTATTTGCAAATGAAGCTATAATTGGCATGGAGGAAAAGGCTCCACCATCTTTTAAAGGAAAGAGGTGGCTGTGATAGATCTCCAGTAACCTTTGAGCCTAGCAGCAATCCACAGGCAAGAACAAATTAACTCATGTTAGACCGGTCACTAATAAGCACACAACTGGTCAGTGCCCAAGTCTGCCTGAGCAACTCAAAAGCACCAGGTGGCATGTTAGACTGCAGTGTGAACACCTGGTGAGTTTAGAGCTGAACACCGTGTGACGGGAACGCTTGCTCAGGTTCAGCTGACCTTAGTCTTATGTGTATAGGGGCTTATAGTCACCCAAGTCACCCTGACTGAGCATTTTCACGCAATTTTTATTTTTAACCAGAGAAACTCTAGAAGAAAAAAAAAAGATATTGGGGAAGAGACGAAGAATAGCTAAGGCAAGAGAAGGTAGACATGCATTTGAGTGTTTGGTTTGATAGTCATAAGAATTGATTGGCATACTTCAGGAGACATAAAACTGAGCCAGTGAAACAATTTTTTTCAGATATTTTTATGACTTGTTTTATTAGAAGTGGTTAATATATTCACACACATGATGCTGTATATTTTTTAAAAAGCATATTCTGACAAAAAGCATAAGTTCTGAAATTGTTTACTTCTGAGTGGAATGTGAGGAGAAAGGCCAGCAGTTCTGGAGTGACACTGAGACCAAACAGATGGCTGGTGATCTCCTCCACCTTGGACCAAAAAATTAGAGTTTGGGACATGACTAGAAGATGTGTAAGATGAAGCACCAAAGTGAGGAAGTTAGTCCACTTGTTAGAGGTTGTAAAGTTTGTAACAAGTGATGGGCAAACCTGAACTGTAAAGTTCGGAGTTCATACCAGACACGTAGTGTTCGTGCACGGACCCCGAACGCAGACTTCTCAGGGAAGTCTGTGTTATTGTTTGGCCACTCAGATGAAAATTTAAAAAAAAAGTTAAAATGGAGCAAAATAGAGATTAAAACAGGACAATTATAATTACTGAGTCTCCCGTGTGGCTGTCCCACTACTTCCGGGTCAGCTCATTAGCTCTCATGCATATTCACTGCTTCCCCCACCCATCCTCTGTTACAGCATCTGTGATTGGTTGCAGTCAGACGACCGGCGTGCTGACATCTGTGATTGGTTGTGGAGTGCAAAAAAAAAAAATAATTGGAAAAAATGATGTCGGGTCCCCCTTATATTGATACTCAGTGCAGATAAAGCAGACAGCTACAGTTTGCAGTACCCAGCTGTGCATGTTATGTTGGCTGTGTATCAAAATAAAAAGGACCCTATGTGGCTTTAAAAAAAATATTTAAATAAAAACACTGACAGAGCCGCAGCTGTGAGTGGTGACTTCACTGAGTTCACCTGAAGTCACAGCTGGAGGTTCACATGGTGCTCCAGCTGAGACCACAGGTGAACTGACCTGAGGTTAACTCATTGAACTCAGTGACCTCACCTCATTGAAGTCGATGCTGGATTACCACATTAGGCAATGTATGCACATTGAGTAATTGGTTGCAAACATTTCAGCACCATATCTGCTGGGAAAAAACCGCATAAAATACGCATGTGTTTTGATGCAGTCTCGGATAAAGTGCTAGAATTGTTGCATCTAATGCATGCGACAATTCCGGGGTGGCTGCGGGATGCTATTTTTAGGTTGGGGGTCCAATAACCATGGGTGTCCCAAGCCTGCGAATACCAGCCCCAGCTGTCCACTGTATATTGGCTGGGTATCAAAATTGGGGGGACCACACGCCTTTTTTTTTAAATTATTTATTTAAATAATTTTTAAAAAAGCCGTTTGGGGTCCCTCGTATTTTCATACACAGCCAAGATAATGCACACAGTCGGGGGCTGCAGCATGTAGCCATCTCCTTTATCTGTGCTGGGTATCAATATACAGGAAACCCTACGTCATTTTTTCCAATTATTTATTTATTTTTACACTCCACAACCAAAGATGCCGGCACACTGGCAGTCTGACTGCAACCACTCACAGATGCTGCCATAGAGGGTGGCCGGGGAAAGCAGTAAATATGCATGAGCGCTAATGAGCAGACTCGGAAGCAGTGTGACAGCCACGCAGGAGACTTGGTAAGTATAATTCTCCTGCTTTACAGCCCCCTATCCTTTACTAGCACCATTTTACAGTGCACATGTTCGGGTCCCCATAGATTTATATGGGGCTCGATGTCCTCTCCGAACTCTGACTTTTTTCTTAAGTCTGTCCGGACCTGCCAAACTCGAAAATCTGTCGGTTCCCCCATCTCTATTTGTGACTTACAAGTGGCTTCACGTCAGTGAAGACACTTTAGCAACTTTCACAAATCCTCCTGCTGCACTGAAACCCAAAACCTATGTTTGTCATGTTTTTACGAGTTCATAATGTGGTTCCATAGTATTCATCCAAATTTGGTGCTTCCAATCCACTAGCAGATTTGAGTCTTTTAAGATAGTGTACAAAAGCTTAGTAGGACCAGATGACCATACAAACTTATTATTCTGTGACTGAATGTTCTTGAAATAATTTTAGGGATTTTGATCAGAAGAGCCTTGAGCAGGTAAAGCAAATTGGGCAGTATGTTAATTTTAATGGGCATAAACATACTATATCTGCACTGTGTCAATACACCCTTTTGATCTTGCAGTATTTATGCTATCACTATCTCAAGGAATGCCAATAGATCATATTTAGTGGGGTTAAAGGTAAAAAACTTAAAGAAGTTTTAAGTTATACCATACTAATAGTATAGTGAATAACTTATTGATTACTTTGGGTCTGACCACTGGTCAAGCATATGCGCCTCCACGCAATTCTGTCACGCTCCCCGGGTCCTTGGCTCCCCTCCCCGGGTCCTCCGCTCCGCTCCCCGGGTCCTCAGCCCCGCTCCCCGGCTCACCTGCCACGCTCCCCGGGTCCTTGGCTCCGGTGCCCGTCCTTCCCAGGCCCCCTGGTCTCCGATCGCGGCGCCCGACGGCTTCCCAGGCCCTGGCCGGCTCCCCTGCGTCCTCTTCTCATCCTCCTTCCCTGGCTTCTGGCACCCGGGCTGCGCGCATGCGCATTAGGGCGCGCGCGCGGTCACTGACCCTTTCTTAAAGGGCCAGCGTCCATTAACAGGAAATGAGGCTAAACAGGTACAGGGTATAAAGGGGTGTATTGTCCAAGAGGGCGGGGCCTGATCTTCGTGTTTTCCAAGCTAGGAGTCAGGTCTCCTTGTGTCGTCTTGCCATACTCACGTATCTCTCTTCTAGAGCTGATCCTGCCTCGCCATCCGGTCCTGCTGAATCCCGAACCCCGCACGCTGTCCGTCTGCCATCTGACAGTCCGTACCATCTCGGATCCCTGCGGTGACCCGTCATCTCGCTCCAAAGGTTCCGGACCCCGCCTGACATCACCTCGGCTTCCGAACCTGAGCTACGTCACCCGGACTACCATCTGTGACTCCGCGGTCCCAGGGACTCCTTCGTTACACTCACTGGCACGGACTGTTCTACTGCCTATAGTGCTTCAGCTACCGGACTCCTTACCACCATCTTAGAGTTCGGCCCAGTGGATCCACCTCCTGGGTCTGCCCGACCGCCTGGCCCTGACAAATTCATTCTGTTGGCTACTGCTGGAGATAGCTAATCAATGTACTTACCTATCTTTGGAAATCCTATAGAGACTATATAGAGGGAAGGTGTGTATTCTCGACCTCCACTTCATTTAGATGGGTTCTTCAATGCCACTGTCAGCTTTTGACAGCATCTTTTAAGGGGTTAGCAGCAGTTGTTGGAACCTAGCTCTAATCACTACAGTTACATCTGGGTATAGTGCAGGCTCAGCTCCTGAGCCCGCTCCATATACTTACACCTGGTGTGTGTGACAGAGATTTACATCACATGTCAAGAAAGGCTTAATTTGCCTGAAAATATTTTAGCTTGGGTACAGTTGAATATATTTGAAGGTCTTATAACATTGATTTTTACATGTATTTTTAATGGAAAGATTAAATTATGTTTACATGACTTAAACATGGAAAATACAAAAATAAAATATCAAAATGCATATATATTTTTTGTCCTTGTTTGGATTTATACTATTTATTAAAATTGTAACGAAAATGTCCTTTTTGCTCAATAGGTCATATTATTGTCAAAAAGGAGGAATCCCCTGCTATGTTAGAACATCTGCTCTGGTGCACCAGGCTGGCCCATGCACTGAGGGAAGAACACACGTCATAAATCATATATAAAAGAGGAAGAAAATATCAGTGTAAACTGTACAGTGAAATTGTATTTTGTCATTCTATTCATTTGTGATACTTTAATAGTATTTGATGTTCCATTTATTTATTGGCATTGAACAGAGTGAGGATTTTTTTTGTGTGCAAATTTATCACCAACCAAAAACTGGAGATTTAGTAGTTTGAGGGTTTTACATCCTTTCTAGCCCTTTCCAAAAATAGAATTGAAACAGAAACCACTGACCACCATTATGGTGACCCAGCTATGGAGCAAGTTCTCCTTTTGCGGCATACAAATATGCATTGTTACACATATAGTATTTCCCCTTATTTTCATTGATTCCTTATTAATGGTAAATGCCCAGGAGCCCCCCTTTCTTTTCTTACTGATGAGAGTTGGATACAACCAAAGAACAAACTCTTCTTATAAAACATTCATTCTTTTTCGATACTTTCCTGGTAGTAAAGCCTTTTTCATTTTACTGGGTAAATATAATAGAGCATTTTTTTTAAGCTAAATGCGCCAGAATTCAGGTATGATTTGCACAGAAAACCTGTCTTCCATAACTTGCATGATACGTATGTGTTTTATATACTTTTTACGCCTTATCCGATTGTTGGAAAGGGGTCTTATTGGAAAGTAGCATAACCTAAAGTGTTCCACCTTGCTCCACAATTGTGGCGCACATTTTAGGGCTACATTCACACATCTGTTTCCATTTTGACATCCTTGTAATATGGACTGTTTTTCTCCCATTTGTCATCTGTTTTGTATCAGTTTGTTTTTTTTCTATTTTATCTTTTTTGTTATTAATTTGCTCTTAACAATGGATAAGTAAAAATTGATGAAACATGAGTTGAACACTGAAGTATAAAGTATGTCTTCCATTTATTTTATTTGCGTTTAAATGATCCCCATAGATCTTAGTGGCCAAGTCAGATCCGCAAAACGGATGAGAATTGTACATTTAACATATCTCACGGACCAGACACATTCGTTTTTCAAACTGATTTTAGTATGTATCAATTAAATGCTATGGCTCAGTGTACTGCTTTTTTAAGAAATGAATAGTGCAAAGACATGTACAACGGATGTGTAAATGTAGCCTAAGTCAGCGAATAGGAGGTGTTAACTTTATACTAAAAGGTCTTAAAATTAGATTTATGTTGCCAATTATGGGTACATCTTAGCACAATGAAAACCGTCGGGAGTTTATATTCATCCGTGTGACTCCGATGTGTTTGAGGGGAGTTGAAAGAGAGAAGGCCGCTCGTGGTGGGATGTTGCAGAGTAGATCAGAGTCTTCATCACAACCCTCTAAGTCGAAAGTAGCATCATCCAGCATCTCCTTATGCCTCTCACAGGTTTGCTCTATTTTAAACTGTGAAATCCGGGATCGTAATTGCATAAGCTGTCTTGCCAGGAGATGGTCTGAAGCCTGCATTTCCTGCTGTGGGAAACAAGAAAGTTCACTTAGAATATATGATCAATATACCTAGTAGACAAGAGAACAGCACATACAAAAATGTAAAGCAATTCTATAAATTTTAACATTACCAAACATAACAAACTAGTAATAGAAAATGAAAAGGGAACTGATTCCCTCAAAGAAGCTAATTAGAGGGTGTACAGCCCCTGGCCCTACTCCAATCATTGGTATTCCAATTGGGAACATTGCAGCAAGTCAATCACTTTGCATTATCTATCGGGAGATGTGAAGCCTTACATGGTGACAACTTTAAAGGTCCATGAAATTGAAAATCTTCAGGCACATCAGGGACACGTCAAAAGCAACATAGCATCTGCTATTGATTCCAGACGATTTTGCATTCCAAAAGTGAAATCGTGCTCCTTCCCTTCCGAGTCCTGCCATTATGGATTTTGGAAAATGGCGATACAATCCCCTAAATTCTTTTGCACCACTAAAATAATTAAAAAAAACCTGGACATGTTTGGTATTGCATAATCATACTGATGAGGAGAATCATATTGTGAGGTCATGTGTACCATAAAATGTACACCATAAAAACAATTCCCTAAAAACCATGTCAAAAGTGTTTTTTCCACAATTTTTCTCCATTTGAATTTTTTCCTCATTTTACAGTGAACTATGTGGTAAAGTGAATGGTGTCATTCGAAAGTACATCTCATCCCATAAAAAAAGAATCCCTCATATGTCTATGTGGACAGAAAAATAAACAAGTTATGACTCTGGGAAAAGAGGAAGTAAAAATTAAAATGCAAAAACGAAAATTGGCTCTGTCATGAGTGGTTTAAGATGGACAGTTTTGCAAGTGTAGCTCATAAGGTCAGACAGTGGGGAGACCATATACCACAGGAAGCTTATTTAGGGCATAATATGGACAGATATTTTTACAGCAGATGGTATTTTAACAACACTCTTAGTTTTTAAGAGCTCCATGTCAGGATGTGCTGCAGAAGACCAGAGAAAATGGGGGTCTGCAGAGACGAGCTGTGGCTGTGAAAAGTCATCATGGCATCTGGACCAGATAGAGATGAAAAGAAAAAGAACAACTCAATCAAAAAACAATACACCTATACCTGGATGCACAGTAAATGTTTATTTGTGATACTGCCTGCATGTAATCACTACTGTAGTTCATTTATGGTCCAGAGTCTAATGATGGCTGTTAACTCCCAGTATCTCCTTATCATTGTTAAGGACATATTGGGAGTTGTAGGTTCATATGATTCAAATGCATATGGTTCTGACTTGACATTACAACTGATTGCTGTACTATGTTTCGTTCTTGTATTCAATTATTTATGGTAGTTCTGGTGTTGTATTAATGTTCTGATGGTGGTTCTGGTGATGCATTCATGTACTGATGGTGTTCTGCTGCAAGATGGCTGTTCTATTTATGCACTGATATTGCTTTTGGTTTCCTATTCATGTACTGACGATAGTTCTGGAGACTAATGCAGTACAAGAAGCATCATCACTAATTACTACATGAATACATCGCCACGGTCAGCAGAAGTACATGAATACAATTCCACAACCACCATTAGTACATGAATACGTCAACAGAACCACCATCAGTTTTGTTTGGGGGGAGAAGGCACCATTGTCTTAATTTGCCTAGGTTGCCAAAATACCTTGTCCCAGCCCAGCTACAACTCCTAGCACTCAAAGAGTGAATGGGGGCTTGCTCCATTTGCAGAATAATTGACATGAGGAAGACAGGAAGGGGTTAAACTACCAAAGCATCAGTTAATTTGAATTAAAAAGGATTATTAATATGCAATGTTTGTCAATATGATTTGAAGGGGTGACCCACCAGTGCCGCCCCACAGCTTCTAATACTCCCTCAAATTAATCATCATCAGGGGCAACTGTTATGTCACTAACTGCTTCTTTCACAGCTCCCAGATGACAATTTGTTTAAGGGCGGTGCTAGAAGAAGTGGGGGTCACTGGAGTCACTCACTGCTTTTATCTCCACTCCTTGAAGATGTCCTGTTTCACAGGTAGAAGCTGCAGCGGAGATAAAAGCAGGGTAACTGCACTGCATTCACCTCTCCCACAGCTTCTATCAACAGCATGGATACAGGACATCTTCAGAGGTTGGCGATGAAAAAAACTGTAGTAATTTTAGTACCACTGCCTGATGATGTCCTGTTCCAGCAGAGGCGATAGACGCTGAATGGAAGTGAGAGCAGCGCCAGCCGCCTGTCCTGGCCTGTTTAAGGCTCTTCTCAAACTAAACGTCACATGAAAAAATACATTTAGGTATTAGCAGGAAAGATGTGTGCGGTCTGTAATTACAATAGTTAATAGCTAATTAAAAAATGGCTAGGGTGTAAAGATAGATATTTAGCAAGGGCATTTTAGGTACCGGACCAAACCTTTAAATCAAATACCAATTCACAATAAGTACACCCATAATAGCTGGAGGGTTTCTAGCCCTATATGTATAAGACAACTGAGAATTTCTGTTTAAAGCAAAATTCTTCAGTATGGTACTATTTATATTTTTTTTTCTCAGCAGTTACCTAACATTTGTATATGCCTACAGTATATAGAGTGTTTATTTTACTCTTCCACTAAACGGAGATTCAACATCTGAACTTTGAAAAGATTGTCATTTTTATGTTTTGACATATGTCATTAGTACTCCATAAAAAGTAAAACAATGTAAGTCTGAAAATATTATTGTGCTCATCAGAAACAGTTTTAAATTAAAAAAAAATATTTTAGGGCCATATTTATCTGTAGAATAAAAATATACAGTTATTATTGCTTTAAGCATTATGTAGTAATAAATAAGTCATACATAAAACTACAAAACAGCATATACCCTCTAAATAAAAGTATAAAACTTTATTAACACTGCACTTAAACAGATTTTCTGTATTGGTAAATCAAATTATTATTCACTTCTGCTTGTATCTTGTTAGGTGAGGCCAAGTTTTATAGCTATGCGGAGTAAATTGTCTTTTTATTGTCTGCAGACTGTATTTAACTGTTTTGTTTCTGCATTTTCTTGGATACGAAAAAAATCTCTTGTTGTCCCTTTAACCTCCTATGTATTCAGGGGCCACAACAAGGCTTTCTTTTACCCATATGCAAAGGTTCAGTTTGCTGCCCTTGCCCTGTATTTATACACCTCCCCACTCGCTCTAGAAAACTTGGCATGTGCCCTAGTTGTGCCCATACCCCCATGATATTTATATCCTACGGATTTTACCTTTTCTTAGTATTGCTATGAGGTTTAGGAACTTTGTAAATTTCATGTTTTATTATATTTACGCATGATAGAAAGCTAAATCCCTCCCCACATAAAAACAAACAAACAAAAAACTAGCTTACCAGTTCTTTTCTAAGCCATTGCAAAGCTTCATCTATGGAGCTGAACCCACAAATGCTGTTTTTTGGAGTCCTTTGTTCTTGACTGGAAGATGGTTTCTCTTGGACCACATTTCGATTTTTTGCCCATGGTCGTGCTTGTACTCTCTGTGTCCATTCTTGGTATGATGGCCGACGAGTCTGCAGCTTTAATCTGGCTGCCAGGGCTTTGACAGACTCTAAATCTGGAGCAGTATCGCTCTCCTCATCTTCACACAGCTCATTGAATATAACTGGGCTGAAAGACATGACTGTGTAAAAGTTATGAAGTCCCACGTAATATCAGGAAATTATCAGCCAAACTGAGATTAGTTTATGGGTGTCCTGGATTCAAAAACGTATACATTAAAGTGTGCGAAGATCAGTTATTCCATGTCAACAAGGTCCATGTGACTCCGTGAAGTGCTTCGGGAAGAGACTTTCTAATGCCTATTACTGAGTCTTTATGATTTATTATTATGCCTGTAGGATCCTCCCTTTTCTACAGGAAACTGCACCCAGTACCTAAGTTTATCCAATGTCCAGGATCAGGAGAACAATAAAAGCAACGCCTGAAGATTAGCAAGCAGAGGAAAAGTCATTAACACATTCATCATGCATGATCTATTTTCAGATGACCCTCTGTTCTAGAACATACAAGAAATGAGTCAAAAGAGCAGGAAAAGGAAGGGTGGGTGTAACAAGGAGCAGAACATTACATCTACAGTATATCATCATAACTGACCTCCTGTGGACCCAGCTGCAGAGGCCATGAAGGTCTGTCCATATTTGCATGCATCACATTATGTGCCCATGAGTTTTATTTGCGTTTTTCAGGCTGCATATTTTCGCAGGGCTTTACAGTTCCAGCAAAGTGTATGGGATTAATAGAAACCTCCAGCCTACTCTGCTTCTTTTTTTACACTGCGTAAACTTACCTGCTGTGCGTTATTCTGAATCGCAGCATATCAGTTTCTCTGGAGTTTCTATATGAAAATTCACCATAGATTAGTATTAGAAGCAGAAATTCCACAAGTAAAAAAACACACATGCATTTTTTTGCGTTTACGCGGCGAAACACATTTATTAATGCATGTAATCTCCACCTAACAATATTAATATGTAATAAGTACACATTTATTAAATAATTCACAATACATATATAAACAGTACAGAGCAAAAGTTTGGACACACCTTCTCATTCAAAGAGTTTCTTTATTTTCATGACTCTAAAAATTGTAGATTCACATTGAAGGCATCAAAACTATGAATTAACACATGTGGAATGAAATACTTAAAAAAGTGTGAAACAACTGAAAATATGTCTTATATTCTAGGTTCTTTAAAGTAGCCACCTTTTGCTTTGATTACTACTTTGCACACTCTTGGTATTCTCTTAATGAGCTTCAAGAGGTAGTCACCGGAAATGGTTTTCCAACAGTCTTGAAGGAGTTCCCAGAGATGCTTAGCACTTGTTGGCCCTTTTGCCTTCACTCTGCGGTCCAGCTCACCCCAAACCATCTCGATTGGGTTCAGGTCTGGTGACTGTGTTGGCCAGGTCATCTGGCATAGCACCCCATCACTCTCCTTCTTAGTCAAATAGCCCTTACACAGCCTGGAGGTGTGTTTGGGGTCATGGTCCTGTTGAAAAATAAATGATTGTTCAACTAAACGCAAACCGGATGGAATAGCATGCTGCTGCAAGATGCTGTGGTAGGCATGCTGGGTCAGTATGCCTTCAATTTTGAATAAATAGCCAACAGTGTCACCAGCAAAGCACCCCCACACAATCACACCTCCTCCTCCATGCTTTACTGTGGGAACCAGGAATGTAGAGTCCATCAGTTCAGCTTTTCTACAAAGACACGGTGGTTGGATCCAAAGATCTCAAATTTGGACTCATCAGACCAAAGCGCAGATTTCCACTCGTCCTTGTGTTCTTTAGCCCAGATAAGTCTCTTCTGTTTGCTGCTTGTCCGTAGCAGTGGTTTCTTAGCAGCTAGTTTACCATGAAGGCCTGCTACACAAAGTCTCCTTTTAATAGTTGATCTTGATCTAAAGATGAGAAGGTGTGTCCAAACTTTTGGTCTGTATATATATATATGTATACTGTATATATTTGCTGGCATATCAAAAGTGTATATCCATGTGTAATCCTGGTAAATAGTTGCATCATAAAAGTGACTGGACTTCCTAAAAATTACATCACCAGCTGCACCTAAAACATATAAATACTCCATCTCTTGACACACAGGGGGGGCTCGTCTCTGAAGCAACACATGTCAGAGCAGAAGCAAGACACCCTGATGGAGGACATCTACATGGCCTACAGCATGTCATTAGCTCTAATCCATTCAGAAACCAGGAAAAGATGAATGAAGAATCAAACCTTTACTGATATAGTAGAGAAATGGACTGTTATCCACTAGAATCTTCATTACGTAAGGTAAAGGACAATACCACTTTTTCTTTTCTGTAACTGCTGAACATACAATGAACTCTTATTTTTGTCAATCATTCTTATTCTATATAAAATACATTTATTTTTAAATCTTAAAGTCTATAGGGGGCTTTACACGCAACGACTTCGCTAACGAGATGTTGTTGGGGTCACGGAATTCGTGACGCACATCCGGCCTCGTTAGCGACGTCGTTGCGTGTGAAACGCAAGAACGACCGTTAACGATCAAAAATGCTCACCTAATCGTTGACATGTCGTTCTAATCTCAAATATCGTTGCTGCTGCAGGTACGATGTTGTTCATCTTTCCTGCGGCAGCACACATCGCTATGTGTGACACCGCAGGAACGAGGAACAACATCATACCTGTGGCCACCGCCAATGAGGAAGGAAGGAGGTGGGCGGGATGTTACGGCCGCTCATCTCCGCCCATCCGCTTCTATTGCGCGGCCGCTTAGTGACGCCGCACGAACCGCCCCCTTAGAAAGAAGGCGGTTCGCTGGCCACAGCGATGTCGCTAGGCAGGTAAGTATGTGTGACGGGTGTTAGCGATGTTGTGCATCACGGGCAGCGATTTGCCTGTGACGCACAACCGACGGGGGCGGGTGCTTTCACCAGCGACATTGCTAGCCATGTCGCTGCGTGTAAAGCAGCCTCATCTCTCCTGCACCTCATCGCGTTGTCACGCTTCCCGGTCCCCGTGCCCCGCTCTCCGGTCCCCGTGGCCCGCTCCCCGCTCCCCGGCGGCGTCCCCTGCTCACCACTCCGGTCCCGGTCTCCTATTCCCCGCCTGCGCCCTCCATGCGTCCAGCTCCCCGCTCCCGGCGCCCCTCTGCGACGTGGGACACCCAGCCGGGCACTCCTGCTTCCTCTGCACCGCTCCCTGGACTGGCTTCTGGTACACGGGCCTCGCGCATGCGCATTAGGGCGCGCGCGCGGTCATTGACCCTTTCTTAAAGGGCCAGCACCTAGAAACAGGAAATTGCATAGACAGGTACAGGGTATATTAAGATTCTCTTTCCTGGTGGGCGGGGCCTGTTCTATGTGTTTAACAAGCTAGGAGTTCAGGTCCCCGTATTGCTGTGTCCTGTATTAATCCCTGTCTGTCTTGCAGAGCCTGCCCTGCCACGCCAGCCGCTCCGGACCACGTCCGTTCCTGTACCCTGACGGTGACTTAGGTGGATGTTCCACCACCTCTGCAGCTCCGCCAGTCTCCAGTCCCTGGCTCCGTTTGGTGACCCGTCCCATCGCTCAGCAGGTTCCGGATTCCGCCTGACCCTACCACCCGGCCTCGGACCCTGAGCCTTGTCACCCGGGCTACCGTCTAGAACTCCGTGTTCTCAGCAACATCTACCTTCCAGCTCCCCTACGGACTGTCTTGCTACCAATAGTGCTTCGGCTGCCGTGCATCAAGACCCTCTGGCGGGGTGACCGGCCTGGCTGCCTCCCCAAGGGAACCCGGTGTACGGTCCAGTGTTTCCACCACCCGGACGTAACACGCGTTCTTACTTTAAAAAAAACAACATTTATTTTTTAACACAATACCAAAAAGTTTTTAAAAAAAACAGCTTTATTTAAAGGAAAACACCAAATAAAGACAAAAAGTAAGATAAAAACACAACATAAATAAATGCAATGAAAAAAACGCAAGTAAACTAAGGTGGGGAGATGGTGCAGAAATTCTGCAGCGTCAAAAACTCAACAGATCCTGGTGGTGGGAATGTAGCCTAAAAGTGATCTAAATGTTACTCAAAATCCATTACATAGACAACAAAAAAATGTATGTGGAAAGATGATATACCTGTTCCTGTTTGTTAAATATTATTAACTGTGTAATGTAATTGCCTCTTCATCATCATTCATTTATAACCAGTGTAATAAACTGACAAGAATGACTTTAGAAGGAAGCATCACCACTGGGTATAAGACAGGTAGACAGGGTAAACCTATGTATTCTGATCAAGACTTCTAGTTTACGTCTATATGAAACCACTATTACAACATCCTGCCACAAGAACATCAAACAGCTTACAAGACATGGTGCTCATAGTTACTGTTAAGAAAAGACAAAATGTAAAAACTATTCCCCTAGAAACAATAATCCTGCTCAACAAAAGCAATGTCTAACCCGTTTGTGTGCAATAATGGAGCACTCCGGACAGAATTTACACATAGTGTTATGCCTAAAATGTAATTTGTTTGCACTATATAAATAAAAAAAAATGTATCAACACCAGTACAGGGAATTAACAAGTGGTGGTAGAAATAAGATTTCTCCATTTGGTGTTCTTCATATCCCTGAAGGTCTCACGGGTACTGTTTCTCCTTGCACATCACTGAAATCAGTGTCTCAACCCCTATCTCATGCTGCCCTTAGATTACATAGAAAATGCCTACTGATTAAGTCCTTTTAAAGGGAATCAGGCACTAGGTTATTGCTACCTAACCAGAGAGTAAAAATTTCTGGAAAGAAATCCCAATTTGAGTGGTGTCACGTACTAATCTGCTTACTCAAGTTTTTATAATAATATCAGCATATTACTGGAGCACTACTTAGACTGCTGGCAGGTAGTCCAACCATGTATCCACCACTGATGACCAATTTTATGTACAAATACACAGTATACACAGTATATGTAGAAATCTGCTAATCAGTGGTGTGGACAAGGTTATATACGTAGAGCAGAGCATTTAAATAACTGGTAGATTTGCTTCAGATAAGATAACTTTTTATCAACTGCAGTCCCCATTAAAGAAAGTGACATATTGCTCGAATCAGGGGATCTGACCGTATAGTATGCTGCTCTCAGATGGGTTAGAAAAAACCTGGAGACAGATTTCCTTTTGGCTTGAAACACACATCCGTGAAACACGTGCGTGTTTGGTCCGTTTCCGTGTATACTGGAGACACGGCCAAACGTGCACCAATGTTATTATATCTCTGCGGTTACAATTGCGTTTTTGGTTATGTCCGTGAGTCCGTCTCCGTGATGCGTTTTTTGGTCCGTGTCTCACGCCAGCATGTCCATTTTATTCACGCAACACGCAGCACGGACCCAATGAAAGTCAATGGGTCTGTGCGCACGTCCGAGTGACACGGACGCATCTCTGTTTGTTCCCTGTATGTTTTGTGCTTTTTTCATGTGATGTCAGTCTTTTTTCTTTTTATGTTTCGTTCTCTCCCTCAGTCCGTCGGTCGGTCTCTATGTCTGTCTGTCCCTCTAGCTGTCTGTCGGTCAGTTCCCCCCTCTCTCATACTTACCATTCCCCGATCTCCGGCGCGGCGCTGCACGGCTGTTATAAAAACTCCGGCGGCTTTTCCTCTTTTGAAAAAGCCGGCCGCCCATTAATCAATCTCGTATTCCCTGCTTTACCCGCCCACCGGCGGCTGTGATTGGTTGCAGTGAGACACGCCCACCACGCTGAGTGACAGGTGTCACACTGCACCCAATCACAGCAGCCGGTGGGCGTGTCTATACTGTGCATTGAAAAAAATAAATAAATAATTAAAAAAAACGGCGTGCGGTCCCCCCCCATTTTAATACCAGCCAGATAAAGCCATACGGCTGAAGGCTGGTATTCTCAGGATGGGGAGCCCCACGTTATGGGGGGCCCCCCACCCTAACAATATCAGTCAGCAGCCGCCCAGAATTGCCGCATACATTAGATGCGACAGTTCTGGGGCTGTACCCGGCTCTTCCCGATTTACCCTGGTGCGTTGGCAAATCGGGGTAATAAGGAGTTATTGGCAGCCCATAGCTGCCAATAAGTCCTAGATTAATCATGTCAGGCGTCTATGAGACACCTTCCATGATTAATCTGTAAGTTACAGTAAAAAAACACACACACCCGAAAAAATCCTTTATTTGAAATAAAAAACAAAAACAAATTCCCTCATTACCAATTTATTAACCCCGACAAACCCTCCATGTCTGGCGTACTCCACGGACCTCCAGCGTCGCATCCAGCTCTGCTGCATGGAGGTGACAGGAGCAGCAGAAGACACCGCCGCTCCGGTCACCTCCACGCAGCTAATGAGATGAGTAGCGCGATCAGCTGCTGTCACTGAGGTTACCCGCTGTCACTGGATCCAGCGGTGGCCGCGAGTTACCTGACTGACAGCAGCTGATCGCGCTACTCATCTCATTAGCTGCGTGGAGGTGACCGGAGCGGCGGTGTATTCTGCAGCTCCTGTCACCTTCATGCAGCACAGCTGGACGCGACGCTGGAGGTCCGTGGATTACGCCGGACATGGAGGGTTTGTCGGGGTTAATAAATTGGTAATGAGGGAATTTGTTTGTGCTTTTTATTTCAAATAAAGGATTTTTCGGGTGTGTGTGTTTTTTTACTGTAACTTACAGATTAATCATGGAAGGTGTCTCATAGACACCTGACATGATTAATCTAGGACTTATTGGCAGCTATGGGCTGCCAATAACTCCTTATTACCCCGATTTGCCAACGCACCAGGGTAAATCGGGAAGAGCCGGGTACAGCCCCAGAACTGTCGCATCTAATGTATGCGGCAATTCTGGGCGGCTGCTGACTGATATTGTTAGGGTGGGGGGCCCCCCATAACGTGGAGCTCCCCATCCTGAGAATACCAGCCTTCAGCCGTATGGCTTTATCTGGCTGGTATTAAAATGGGGGGGGACTGCACGCCGTTTTTTTAAATTATTTATTTTTTTCAATGCACAGTATAGACACGCCCACCGGCTGCTGTGATTGGGTGCAGTGTGACACCTGTCACTCAGCGTGGTGGGCGTGTCTCACTGCAACCAATCACAGCCGCCGGTGGGCGGGTAAAGCAGGGAATACGAGATTGTTTAATGAGCGGCCGGCTTTTTCAAATTAGAAAAAGCCGCCGAAGCAGTGTGAACGCCGTGCAGCGCCGGTGATCGGGGAACGGTGAGTATGAGAGAGGGGGGGACACTTCAGTCACTCGGGGGATTAGCGGTCACCGGTGAATCCTTCACAGGTGACCGCTAATCAGTACACGGCACACAGACAGAGCCGCAGCATGACTATGAAGTCGGGTGAAGTTCACCCGAGTTCATTCTCATCCCGCTCATCCC
The DNA here is from genome assembly GCF_048569485.1 of Anomaloglossus baeobatrachus. Taxonomy (NCBI): domain Eukaryota; kingdom Metazoa; phylum Chordata; class Amphibia; order Anura; family Aromobatidae; genus Anomaloglossus; species Anomaloglossus baeobatrachus. The sequence continues at coordinate 418,219,433 of NC_134354.1, read as the reverse complement.
GCATGTCTTCCGACATGTAGTAACGACATTTTGCATCACACACGTACATTTCACACGGACAACACATACACATGTCAGTTATTACACTCACGCACACACGGACATTCCACACGCACATACGGCTAGCATACGGGATACACACGCAGGCCACACATACCATAAAAACGGACCTAAAAAACGGAAAACGGACCCGAAAAACGGCCCGTTTTACACGGACGTGGTTTTCATGGATGTGTGGCGGAGCCCTTAAGCAGTACCCTGCTGTGCACTTGTGGCGCCCCTGACCTGGTCACGCACCACTGAGTACTGCACCCATGCTGGGTCAGTACAACACAGGTAATCCAGAAGGCTGACCGGGGTGTGGACACACAGGCACATAGTAACAAGGTCTCCCACACTTACCTGTGAAGGGACCCCTGGGGAATCCAGGAGGGGGCATGGCCTCCATCTCCACTCAAGGGGTGTGGTAGAGAGGCTGGTTACTAAGTTGCGGAGGCAGGCACAGAGGGGAGTGAGTAGTGAGCCAAGTCAGTTAGTGAAGCTCAGGAGGAGAGAGCAGTCGTGGAGAGAGAACCTGTAGGCTGTCACTAGTTGGACACCGTAGGTGTTGTGGTTGCTGGCGGGGGAGAACGGCCACTTTGCAGTGCCGCCTGAAAACCACCTGAGGCCGGAGTGCAGAGAGGTGGCTGAGTACGGGGACTGCCAGGTGAACCAGGCCCGCACGGGGTTACAGGTCCCCAGAGGAGGGGTCCATTCAGTTGGCCTGCCAAACCTGCTGGTGAGGGCACTTGTTGTCCTTCACCAAACCTACACAGAGTCTGGAGCCATGCAGCAACGAGAGGGCCCATAAGTGACAAGAGGCAAGCAGCCGGAGTTACTTGGTCCACGCTGCAAGAAAACGGGCCAAAAAGGGGAGAACAGGCGGAAGCAACTTCCCTGGGTGACCTCGTAGGACTTCAAGTCTGGGTCACCACAAAAACAAGAGGGCTAGGAAGGTGAGTCAGCAGCTACCCCCAAGTCAGCCTGAAGGAGCCTGGTTCCCCTCTTGTAGCATCACAGCATCGCCCGGGTTAACTCACCCCTGCCATCTGAAAGTGAGTAAAAACCCTGAAAGACTTTGCTGTTTGTGCGTGAGTTCTTCTGCGACCTATGGTACTACCCACTTACACCGGGCCCTGTGGCCAGCCTCACTCTTGGAAGGCCACAACAACTGACTGCAACTAACATCAGCCCCAGGCGTCCCCTAAACTGCAGTGGCGGTCATCCCCCTGACCGCAAATACCGAGAGTGGCGTCACGAATCTCCCATTGAAGTTAACCTACCTGTGACCAGAAGATTTCCAAACCTGTGGAAACCCTGCGACGACCTGCACCTGAAGGTAATGCGGGGCTACACATCTCTGGCGTCACGAACAGGATAAGGACTAGACCTGTTAAGACAGGTGACCATGTGCTTTGGCGGTCCGCATGAAAAATTTGAAGCGCCGCCATGTTGTCACCACAGAAAGCGCGCCAAGAAACAACAGCAGCCCGCGCTAAAAGAAGTTACCGCCCACGAAGAGGTGTGGCTACCCAGGGAACCCCTGCAGCATTCTGACCTCGTGAGCGATGGGAGTGGATCTGACCTTACCTGGCGGAGATGTTCAAGGCTGGTTGAAGAGGAAGGACAAGTCACGAGTCTGCTGATAGAGGCAAAGCTGAGGGACGACCTGGTGAGCAGCGACAACGCAAGAAGAATGCCGTCTGCCCGCGGTGACCCAGAGCCAGGCTCCGCTGCCTGGTGGGAATGGGAGCTTGCCCAGTTCTGTGACTGGCTGTAAGCCCGGGTCGTGCAGCAGATAAGAGAGGGACGCACCGAGCTCCGGGAGATGGCTACAGCGGTTCAGGCCTACGAGAGGTGGACCGCACGACAAGTGCCACACCGGGCGGCGACCACCCAGACCCCGATGCTGCTGCCTATGGGTGAGTCCCGTGTTGCCCCTGCCCGCTCGAGTGCACCAACCCCGCCGGCGCTGCTACAACCGGAGGCCGCGGCGATGCCTGCTGTGCGCCATGCTGCGATGCCCGAGAAGATCCCTGCTGCGATCCCGGAGGCGACGCCCGCGAAGATCCCTGCTGCGATACCGGAGGTGACGCCCTCCACAATCCATGCTGCAAAGCCCGCGGTTCCTGCTGAGACGCCTAGTGCAGTGCAGCCACGCCACGTCCGGCCAGCAAAGACCAGGCCACAACAGCGACGCCATGCCTGACCCGCAAAGACCAGGCAGCAACCACGCCACGCCCGGCCCACAAAGACCAGGTCGCAGCGTTACCTACCCCTGTCTGCGAGGCAGAAGCAGCCACCGCACTCCAGCCGCCGATTGAAGAACCGGGTCCTGCGTCCCCGCTGGGAGAAGACCCTGCGTTTCTGAAATTTAAAGCGGAGCTGAGTGCGCGGTTCACCAAGGACTTGGTGGACCGCTACCTCGTCCCCAGGTGGTAATCCGGACGTGGGGCGGTCCCAGAAGCCGCCATGTCTAAGAAGAGCCCACCACCCTGTCCCACTGAAGAAAGCCTGTCCCCAGCGCTGCTGCCGGAGGAGTGCTCAAGAGCACTAAGGGGGAGGAAAGGCCTGGAGGCTGAAGAGCAGACTTTTGAACAGCCAGAGAAGGATGCAGCACCCTGCAGAGTTGAGGGAGGTCCGGAGGTCGAGATGTTGCCTTACTCCCGCTGGGATGCCCGACATCCCCTGCTGAGGAGGAAACGTTGGCCATCATGATGCCCAGCATGTATGTCACCTGGGAGCCCACAGGCAGCGAGGTGGCAGTAAAGCAGAGTCCAACCAACAGAGCACGGCACCGCACCAGAGCGAAAATACCCTCTGTGCAGCAGTCCCCAGACCGGCAGAAGGAAGACGTGACAGCCCTGGACTTGAAGGAGAAGCAGACGCTCAGGAAAGCCCGCCACCAGGTTAGAGGTCCTCTCTACCATGGAGTAGTGGAGGACTTCAGCCTAAAATCTAGTTACGGTTTTATTGTAGCGCCGGGCGTCAAAGAAGGCATTTTTGTCAGCAGGAGAGATGTCCGTTCCCACCTGCCCCGAGGACACCCTGGCCGGGATTTGCATATGGGAGACCTGGTAGAGTTTACCAAGCACCAAGGTAAACGCGGATGGTATGCACTAGATGTAACACCATGGCCAAGGAACCCTTACCGCAACCCTACTGTCTCTACCCAACCCCCAAATTCAACATGAGAAGACAAAGGAACAGAAACAGATAAAGAAAAAGAAGAAGACAAAGAAAGAGAACAAGATAAAGAGAAAGAGCAAGAGCTAGACACAACCACAGATGAAGACAAAGACACAGAAACATCCAGGTGTCAGAGCCCTACATGCCAAAGCCCTGGTAATGAGAGAAGAGAGTCCATGTAAGTCGAGTAAAGAAAGTTAACCAGTTTTGAAGTTTGCAATGTTTAAAGGGAACCTGTCAGCAGAAATTTTGCCCAAAACCTAAAAGATTCCCCCTCTGCAGCTCCTGAGCTGCATTCTAGCAAGGTTCCTGTTGTTATTGTGCCCCATGTGAGACCAAGATAAAGACTTTATAAAGTCTTACCTTTTTGTATGGCAATCATTTTTTATAGTCACAGGGGCGGGCTTTCTGGCATCTGTTATTCTCCTTCCTGGTCCTTTATGCCGTCCCCCATCGCTCCTTTCCATACCTGATCATGCCGCCCAGGGCTCCAGAGGTCCCCGTGCATGCCCAGTGCCAGTCTCACGGGACTGAGCACAGTGTGACCGCTGGTGACGTGTTGCGCAGGCACGAGATTATGGGTGGCGCTGAGATTGTCATCAGCAAGTACCCGCCCATAATCTCGTGCCCGCGCAACACGTCACCAGCGGTCACACTATGCTCAGGGTAGATACTAGACTGTATGGGCTGCTTCCAGGGATGACGTCCCTTTTGTCACGTGATAGGGGCGTGTTCAAAATACTGCCGAACGTTTCCAAACAGAATTAACATAAATGTTTATGTGTCGCCCTGGACAAGCCAGGGGCCACAGAGCACAACACCTACACACCCCACACTCCCTGCAGGCACATCAAGGTCAGACACAAAACCCTTGTTGCCTTCCTCCAGGGGCTGATGTCCACACCAGGGGGTGGAGCCAGGCGGTTGGTCTCCGCCCACCGCCCACCAAGGAGTTCACAGTCCTGGAGGAGGGAAAACAGGCAGTCTAGTTTTGGAGGAGGAAGTGGAAGGAGGTGAAGTAGAGAGATAGAGTTTGGAGAGGAAAGAGTTCAGTTTTGACAGTGAAAGTGGAAAGAGCAAAGTGACAGCTAAAGAGCCTGAAGTTGGTCCGGGTGTGTGGCACGGACAGAGCAGCAAGGTTGGCAGACGGTGGTGACCGTCTGCAGGAGTGGCCTATCGGAGTTTGCCGTAAGGACCGTGGACGGGCGGTGGCCCGGCGGTACCGGACCGGTACACAAGGAGAAGCCAGCACCATTGGCAGGGGCTTTTCGGACCCCGGCAAGGCTAGCAGTTGCCGTGAAGTTGCCGAATCCGTTAGTGAAGGGGACCTCCGGGTTTCCAAACAGTCAAGTCCCGACAGAAGGCAACCGTCCAACCGTGAAAGGGAGACACCGCCACCGCCAAGGGCAACCGTTTCCCAGGGCCAGCGCCTGCGGGCAAAAGGGGCTCCTCTGGCCCACATCCAGGTCGGGGAGCGGGTTACCGGTGGGAACCCATCAGAATCAACATAGAACATAGGTGCAGGGAGAGACAGTCATCACTAACCTGCAGGGAACAACAGCACCGCAGCCGTCCGAGGGACCCGTCCATCCAGCCGTCTGTTTTACCGTGAACTGTGTCATCATCATTGGGCTGAGTGAGTACCTCCGTGCCGTGCGGCACAACGCTGCCCCTGCGACCCTGCACCTCACCAGGCCCCGCAACCCGCCTGTCATCCACTCCTACCCCATCACCGGGCCCCGGGACAACCAACCCCCTACCCACGGAGGGGAGCAATAACAACAAAGCTGCTCCCTGTCACCGCTCCCGGGATCCCCGTCCAGAGCAGCGGTGGTGTCCACACAATCACCACAACCGTGGGTGGCATCACGGACAATATCCCCAACACCAAATCATCCCCCTTTTCACTCACGGGCGAGGAGCGCCGCTCGAGTCCCCGGGATCCGGCCCATCACTCGAGCCACCGAGCAGCAGCAGCCGCAGAGCAGCGGCAGCCGGACCCGAGCAGTGAGAGAGCGCAGCGTCCCCTCCTCCGTCCGCGACAACTTGGCGTCACGAACAGGATCTTACCGCTCTGCCGTCTGGTAGAGGTGCGCCTTGTTACCGCCGGAGGTGTCCGGCCAGAACATTTCAGAAGCCGCCATCTTTGGCGCGAAAAGTTCCCGCTCGAGCGTCTCCTCGAGTAGTGGAGGCGCGAAGGCCAAAACCCCGCCCCGATAGAGGAGGAGCCGGAAAGAGGCTAAGGGGGACGAAATGGCGGCTGGTCGCATGTGAGCGTGGCTATAAAAGCAGGGACGCCAGGACCCTGTGGCCATCTTGCTGCTAGTTCCTGGAAAGCATCATTGCCGAGATGTCCGCTCCAGCTAACAACAGCGAGACCCCCGCGCCCGGCACAGCGGCGTGGATGGAGGACCGAACTGCCCCGCTGAGTCATCGTCTGCAAGCCCGGATGCAGCTCCTCCTGGAGGAGTGGGAGGCCGACATGGCGGACGTGGTGGCTGCTATGCGGAGATGCGAGGTAGAGGAAGATCTGGAGGAACGGGTAAGAGACCCACGTCCCTGTATTCCCGAGGGATCGGCCACTGCGGCTGAGGGGCCCGGCCTACACCCGTTCACCCTGCTGCCTCCCCCGCTACCCGCGTTAGCCGCTGCCGCCCCGCCACTAGGCCCGCTACCTGTCCAACCAGTAGCGATACCCTGCCCGTCCGCCCAAGCGGACCAACCGACTGCAGACGCCCGGGGCAGCCCTGAACTGCTTCCCCAGAGGCCACCGGAGCCGAGGCCCCTTAACGAAAATGTGTTGGAGGCCCCAGCAGTGATTGCGCCGGGTTCCGTGCCCGAGCCCGGGATGGTGGCGTGGATGAGGGCCAGAGTAGTTGAGTTCAACCAACGTCAACAGAATCAGATCTTCCAGATGATGGAGCAGTGGACCAGCGAGGTGGAAGCGCTGGTGGCGACTGTCCCGATGTATGCGATGGGAGCCGGCGTGATGGAGCCGACGGGTGACCCACGCCTCCATGTCCCTCAGGGACCGGCCACTGCGGCTGGGGGGCCCGGTCCGGTCTCGGCTCTTGTATCGCCCCTGCCATTACCTACGGGGCGTCCCAGTGTTGGTCGACCTGATCTGCTGCACCGTGCTACAACAGTGGAGCCTGATGTGCCAAGGGCCGGGGACCCGGAGAATGCGGCACCCAGCGTCGAGCCCATCTCCGAGTTTGAGGGGGCAAGTGAGCGTCCCCGCTATGAAGGAGACCCGGTGGTTTTCTTCACCCCGCGCACCAGTAGGAACGGATACCGGGCACCCCTGTCACAACAGGCATGTCAGTGCATGTTTGATATGCTGGTGGCGGAGGATTGGTCCTCCTCAGCTGAAGAGTCAGAGTAAGGGCAGCGGAATGCCGTTGCACCGTCCCCGTTGGGACCACCTGTGTGTGTGTTGAAAGCACTGTTTAAAAGTTTTAAAGTTTGAAAATGAAAATGAATAATTGCTGGAAAGTTACCTGATTTATAGCTGATTGAAACCGGTCGTAGCCGGCAACTGGTCCCCGTTGGGACCCACTTTACAAATTCGCATAGAAACTACTATGAACATGCCTGAGAACTTGCAAGGCAACCACAAACTTGTGGCCTGTAAATAAATGTTTGTTGCAGCTTCCACCGTTACCGCCTCTGGAGAGGCAGATTGGAGGAAGGGCCCGCAGTGGAGTAGGCTGGGGCCCAGCCACCACAGGTACCGGTGGCAATCCTCTGGGGGTTTCAGTGGTTCCCCATGGACGTGGGTCCCCTGGAAAGGACAGAACCCGCTCGGGCAATTTGTGCAGGACTGGGGTCAAGGGGTGCTGCCTGTTGCTTAGGGGCAGCATCAGGGCCAGGTTGCTTGGGTGGGAGAGAGCGGAAGCCGTAACCGTTTACCGTAACGTTTAAGTAAGAGTACCTCCCAATGTGGGAAGATGTTATTATACTTGTATGTCTGTTACCGTTTTCTATATTTTTATATTTTCCAGTTGGTGAAAATAAACCCGGTGATGGACGGGCAGCCCGAGGACGGTCTGCATTTTGCTAAGGGGGAATGTGTCGCCCTGGATAAGCCAGGGGCCACAGAGCACAACACCTACACACCCCACACTTCCTGCAGGCACATCAAGGTCAGACACAAAACCCTTGTTGCCTTCCTCCAGGGGCTGATGTCCACACCAGGGGGTGGAGCCAGGCGGTTGGTCTCCGCCCACCAAGGAGTTCACAGTCCTGGAGGAGGGAAAACAGGAAGTCTAGTTTTGGAGGAGGAAGTGGAAGGAGGTGAAGTAGAGAGATAGAGTTTGGAGAGGAAAGAGTTCAGTTTTGACAGTGAAAGTGGAAAGAGTAAAGTGACAGCTAAAGAGCCTGAAGTTGGTCCAGGTGTGTGGCACGGACAGAGCAGCAAGGTTGGCAGACGGTGGTGACCGTCTGCAGGAGTGGCCTATCGGAGTTTGCCGTAAGGACCGTGGACGGGCGGTGGCCCGGCGGTACCGGACCGGTACACAAGGAGAAGCCAGCACCATTGGCAGGAGCTTTTCGGACCCCGGCAAGGCTAGCAGTCGCCGTGAAGTTGCCGAATCCGTTAGTGAAGGGGACCTCCGGGTTTCCAAACAGTCAAGTCCCGACAGAAGGCAACCGTCCAACCGTGAAGGGGAGACACCGCCACCGCCAAGGGCAACCGTTTCCCAGGGCCAGCGCCTGCGGGCAAAAGGGGCTCCTCCGGCCCACATCCAGGTCGGGGAGCGGGTTACCGGTGGGAACCCATCAGAATCAACATAGAACATAGGTGCAGGGAGAGACAGTCATCACTAACCTGCAGGGAACAACAACACCGCAGCCGTCCGAGGGACCCGTCCATCCAGCCGCCTGTTTTACCGTGAACTGTGTCATCATCATTGGGCTGAGTGAGTACCTCCGTGCCGTGCGGCACAACGCTGCCCCTGCGACCCTGCACCTCACCAGGCCCCGCAACCCGCCTGTCATCCACTCCTACCCCATCACCGGGCCCCGGGACAACCAACCCCCTACCCACGGAGGGGAGAAATAACAACAAAGCTGCTCCCTGTCACCGCTCCCGGGATCCCCGTCCAGAGCAGCGGTAGTGTCCACACAATCACCACAACCGTGGGTGGCGTCACGGACAATATCCCCAACACCAAACCACCCCTTTTCACTCACGGGCGAGGAGCGCCGCTCGAGTCCCCGGGATCCGGCCCATCGCTCGAGCCACCGAGCAGCAGCAGCCGCAGAGCAGCGGCAGCCGGACCCGAGCAGTGGGAGAGCGCAGCGTTCCCTCCTCCGCCCGCGACATTTACAGTTGACGTAGTCATAGAGATGTTTATATTAGAAGCGGGTGTGTGCGGGGGTAAAGACCTCCCGGTAGGGGGAAGCCCGCTTATAAGATTACAGTGGACGGAAGGAAAAACCACCACTCCTATGAAGCAAGCAGGTCACGCCCACTAACCTGGAAGTAGCCCATACATTCTAGGCTCAACCCTGTGCTCAGTGCTCAGTCCTGTGAGACTGGCACTGGCATGCGCGGGGACCGCTGGAGCACTGGGCGGCGTCATCAGGTATGGAAAGGAGCGATGGGGGACGGCATAAAGGACCAGGAGGGAGAATAACGGACGCCAGAAAGCCCGCCTCCGTGACTATAAAGAAAGATTGCCATACAAAAAGGTAAGACTTTATAAAGTCTTTATTTTGGTCTCACATGGGGCCCAATAACAACAGGAACCTTGCTAGAATGAAGCAGAGGAGCTGCAGACGGGAATCTTTTAGGTTTTGGCTGACAGGTTCCCTTTAAAGAAAAGTTTAAGATTATGTGCCCACATGAACTAATGTGAGAACCCTGTTTACAAAATCTTTGCACCTGGTTTGTGCACTTTTATAAGGACCATAGGCTATGAACTGGCTATAGCCACAATCTCTCGCAGTGTTTATAGTTACCCCAGAGGTACTATTTATGGGGCCTGGCTCGTCTGTGACCGGAGAGCACGCCTGTTTATAGGGCTTGGCTCTCCACCACAAAGAGGGTACCTTGTCTGGACTGACTGTGGATGCCGACTCTACATTCCTACCAGAAGAGGCCGAAGGTGCGGCTCCACAAGGGAGGCTTACCCGTTAACAACCTGACCAAGAAAGCCGCCTCTACATACTGCCAGAAGAGGCCAAAGACGCGGCTCGACGGGAAAGGGGCTTGCCTTCAACCACCAGCCCCAGGAGAGGAAGATTGGAGGAAAGGTCTGAGGAAACAGATGGCCCAGACCTGGTTGCTAGAAGGACCGGTGACCTGCCTCCTGAGAGTGTTTTGAGTGGGTAACGGACTTGTGGGTGGAGTGTGGTGATGTATGGTACCTGGTATGTTTTATGATGTTTTAAATGTTTTGCATGTTTGCACTTTAAAAATTTATTGTATTGCAGCCCGAGGACGTGCTGTTGATATTTAAGGGGGAATGTGGCGCCCCTGACCTTGTCAGGCACCACTGAGTACTGCACCCATGCTGTGTCAGTACAACACAGATAATCCAGAAGGCTGACCGGGGTGTGGACACACAGGCACATAGTAACCAGGTCTCCCACACTTACCTTTGAATTGACCCCTGGGGAATCCAGGAGGGGGCGTGGCGTCCATCTCCACTCAAGGGGTGTGGTAGAGAGGCTGGTTGCTAAGTTGTAGAGGCAGGCACAGAGGGGAGGGAGTAGTGAGCCGAGTCAGTTAGTGAAGCTCAGGAGGAGAGAGCAGTTGCGGAGAGAGAACCTGTAGGCTTCCACTAGTCGGATACCGCAGGTATAGTGGTTGCTGGCGGGGGAGAATGGCCACCTTGCAGTGCCGCCTGAAAACCACCTGAGGCCGGAGTGCAGAGAGGCGGCTGAGTACGGGGACTGCCAGGTGAACCAGGCCCGCACGGGGTTACAGATCCCCAGAGCAGGGGTCCATTCAGTTGGCCTGCCAAACCTGCTGGTGAGGGCACTTGTTGTCCTTCACCAAACCTACACAGAGTCCATAGCCATGCAGCAACGAGAGGGCCCATAAGTGACAAGAGGCAAGCAGCCGGAGTTACTTGGTCCACGCTGCAAGCAAACGGGCCGAAAAGGGGAGAACAGGCGGAAGCAACTTCCCTGGGTGACCCCGTAGGACTTCAAGTCTGGGTCACCACAAAAACAAGAGGGCTAGGAAGGCGAGTCAGCAGCTACCCCCAAGTCAGCCTGAAGGAGCCTGGTTCCCCTCTTGTAGTATCACAGCATCGCCCGGGTTAACTCACCCCTGCCATCTGAAAGTGAGTAAAAACCCTGAAAGACTTTGCTGTTTGTGCGTGAGTTCTTCTGCGACCTGTGGTACTACCCACTTACACCGGGCCCTGTGGCCAGCCTCACTCTCGGAAGGCCACAACAACTGACTGCAACTAACATCAGCCCCAGGCGTCCCCTAAACTGCAGTGGTGGTCATCCCCCTGACCGCAAATACTGCGTGAGTGGCGTCACGAATCCCCCATTGAAGTTAACCTACCTGTGACCAGAAGATTTCCAAACCCGTGGAGACCCTGCGACGACCTGCACCTGAAGGTAATGCGGGGCTACACACACTCATCAGTAGAAAAGACCCCAAAACATTGGTCTTATCCATTTGTAAAAGACTATCATTTGGCTAATTATTCATATTGCAATGTTGGCTAGAGTCAGAGATTGACTAAATTGGCATAACACAGTGTAACTGTCATGCCAGCATCGGCATCCCTGCGGCAAGGATGTTGATGCACTAACCCCTCCAGCCATTCTGCTGCATCTGTTTCGGCCCTTGTCACTGCCTCCTACTCCCGGGACCTGCGCACACCACAAAGATCACCCGGGAGTGCGCTTTGGTGCTCTGACCAGCATGGTCAGCATGCCTTAACCCGGAAGTGTCACTGAGCCTGAGAAGCACTTGATAATTAAGGCATCCTTCCTCTTTGGGAGGTGCCTGAGCAACATAGTCATTCAGTGAGGTGCACATTTTCTAGTTGTCAGGTCCTGTATCCTGTGCCCGTATCCTGTGTTTGCTAACCTGTACCTATGTTCCAGTAGCCCTTCAGTGTAGCAGCCGTCCTGCCAGTACAAGCCTTCACCTGAATCCACCCCTGCATCCCTGACTACTGGAGTCAGTGTCGCGGGCGGGGAGGAGGGTGTCAGCACACCGCGCTCACCCCTTCTGCTCGGGTCCGGCAGCTGCTCCTGGTGGCTCGAGCCGTGGGCCGGATCCCGGGGTGTCTCGAGCGACACTCCTCGCCCGTGAGTGAAAAGGGGGTGTTTGTTGGGGTTATAGTTCGTGACGCCACCCACGGTTGTGGTGATTGCACCACCGCTGCTTTGGATGGGGATCCCGGGGATGGTGATGGGAGCAGCCAGGTGTTGTGTTACCCCTCCGTGGGTAGGGGTTGGTGATCCCGGGGCCCAGTGGGGTGCAGGGGCGCAGGGGCAGCACTGTGCCTTGCGGCACTGAGGTACTCACTCAGCCAGTAAACACGACACAGTTCTCGGTAAACAAACGGCTGGTTGGACGGGTCCCTCGGACGGTTCACGGTGCTGCGGTTCCCTGCAGTTAGCGGTGACGGTCTCTTCCCTGCACCTTTGAAATGTTTTGTGGTATCGGTGGATTCCCTCCGGTTACCCGCTCCCCGACTTCAATCTGTGCCGGAGGAGCTCTACACTTTGCCCGCAGGCGCTGGCCCTGGGGAAACTGGTGCCTTGGCGGTGGCGGTGTCTCCCCGGTAATGGTCGGGCTGTTGCCGTCAATCAGGACTTGCTTGTTGGGAGATCTACGTCCCCTTCACTAACGGATTTAGCAATTTACAGCGACTCCAAGCCTTGCTGGGATCCGAAAGCCCCTGCTCTGGTGCTGACTGCCCTTTGTATACTGCTCCAGGCCCTGGATACACACAGCCTCCGCGGCCCTTCCAGCAACCTCCAGACAGTCCCACTGCAGATCTTCACCGCTGTCTGCTGACCTTGCTGACTCCGTCTGGGCACACAGCCACAGACCAACTTCAGGCTTTCTGTCACTTTACTTGCTTGTCTCCTTCTCTACTTTCACTTCCACTTTCTCAACTCCTCCACTTAGCTCCTCACACTTGCCCTCCCTGGGCTATCTGCCTGGTTACTTCCCGCCTTCAGAGTTGTGAGCTCCTCGGTGGGCGGAGCCAACCGCCTGGCCCACCCCCTGGTGTGCATCATCAACCTCTGGAGGAAGGCAACAAGGATTTATGGGTTAGCTGGTGTACCTGCAGGGAATGTGGGGTGCGTGTGTGTTGTTATCTGTGTCCCCTGGCTTGCCCAGGGCGACACATTCCCCCTTAGCAAAACGCAGACCGTCCTCGGGCTGCCCGTCCAACACCGGTTTTATTTTCCTTTTTGTTTTCTGAAAATGTAAAACGGTATAACATTATCAACAGTAAAGAATATACATTTTTAATCAAAGACTCTTCCCAAACGGGAGGCACATTTACTTTAACGTTTCAACGGTGTACGGTCACGGTTTCCGCTCTCTCCCACCCAAGCAACCTGGCCCTGATGCTGCCCCTAAAACCCAGGCAGCACCCCTTGACCCACAGTCCAGCACAAGTCACCCGAGCGGGATCTGTCCTTGCCCTCCAGAGGGTGGCCACCGGTTCCTTTGGTGGCTGGGCCCTAGCCTGCTCTGCTCAGGGCCCTCCCTCCAACCTGCCTCTCCGGAGGCGGCATTGCGGAAACGGTAACGGTACCCAACATATTTACAAGCCACTAACGTTTGTGGTTGCCCTGCAGAGTTCACGGGCTTGTCCATGGTAGTTCCCATGCAAATAAACTTAAACGGTCCCCACGGGGACAACGGTGACGGCTCCGGCCGGTTGCAAATCACAGCTGTAAATCAGGTAACTTCTTCGGTATAATCATTTTTCATTTTCAAAACTTTCAAACAACAAACAACTCAGTGGTGGTCCCAACGGGGACTGCTGCTGCGGACATCCGCTGCCCTACGGGGTGTCTTCGTCCTCCTCACCCGGTTCGGGGTGAAAGGACACGGCCACCAGCCCCTCCAGTGCATGGCAAGCACGGCGCGGAAGGGCCGCCCGATACCCGTTACCTCCGGTTCGAGGAATATAAGTGGCCTCCAGGCCAGTCAGGGCAACGACCTCCTCCTCTTCTTCCGACACGGGCTCGGTGTCAGGCCCGGGGTCGCTATCTTCTTCCCCCGCCGCAGTCACAGAGGGAGGCACATCAGACGGGCCGGGTGCGGTGCAGCACGCGAGTGCGTAGGACGGAGGTAACACAGAAGCCAGGGGTAGACCGGGTCCCTCAGCCGCAGCGACCGGTCCCTCGGGGACACAGGGGCGTGGGTCATTTTCTAGCTCCTCCATCACGGCCTCCGGGACGGGTGGCGAAGGAGGCAACGGGGGGGAGAGGGCTTGGACCGGGTCCCTCAGCCGCAGCGACCGGTCCCTCCGGGACATAGGGGCGTGGGTCACTCACCCTCCCTTCCTCCGCTTCCTCCTCGCGTCTCCGCACGGCTGCCACAACGTCCGCCATGTCGGTCTCCCACTCCTCCATGAGGAGCTGCATCTTGACCTGCAGCCTTAGATGGAGCTGCGCGGTCCGGATCTCCACCCACGCTGCGGTTCCCGGTGCGGGGGCCACGGTGTTTCGGGACGGCATCCACATGGTATCTTTCTGTCTTTCTTCCAGGAACGGTGTACTCTCAAGGTCCTGGCGTCCCTGCTTTTATAGCGGCGTCTACATGCCGCCAGCCGCCATCGCGTCCCCCTTAGCTCTTTCCGGCCCCTCCTCTCTCGGGGCGGGGTTTTGGCCTTCGCGCCTCTACTGCTCGAGAAGACGCTCGAGCGGGAACTTTTCGCGCCAAAGATGGCGGCTTCTGAAATTTTTCTGCCGGATGCCTCCGGCGGTAACAAGGCGCACCTCTACCTGACGGCAGAGTGGTAAGATCCTGTTCGTGACGCCAAGTTGTCGCGGGCGGGGAGGAGGGTGTCAGCACACCGCGCTCACCCCTTCTGCTCGGGTCCGGCAGCTGCTCCTGGTGGCTCGAGCCGTGGGCCGGATCCCGGGGTGTCTCGAGCGACACTCCTCGCCCGTGAGTGAAAAGGGGGTGTTTGTTGGGGTTATAGTTCGTGACGCCACCCACGGTTGTGGTGATTGCACCACCGCTGCTTTGGATGGGGATCCCGGGGATGGTGATGGGAGCAGCCAGGTGTTGTGTTACCCCTCCGTGGGTAGGGGTTGGTGATCCCGGGGCCCAGTGGGGTGCAGGGGCGCAGGGGCAGCGCTGTGCCTTGCGGCACTGAGGTACTCAGTCAGCCAGTAAACACGACACAGTTCTCGGTAAACAAACGGCTGGTTGGACGGGTCCCTCGGACGGTTCACGGTGCTGCGGTTCCCTGCAGTTAGCGGTGACGGTCTCTTCCCTGCACCTTTGAAATGTTTTGTGGCATCGGTGGATTCCCTCCGGTTACCCGCTCCCCGACTTCAATCTGTGCCGGAGGAGCTCTACACTTTGCCCGCAGGCGCTGGCCCTGGGGAAACTGGTGCCTTGGCGGTGGCGGTGTCTCCCCGGTAATGGTCGGGCTGTTGCCGTCAATCAGGACTTGCTTGTTGGGAGATCTACGTCCCCTTCACTAACGGATTTAGCAATTTACAGCGACTCCAAGCCTTGCTGGGATCCGAAAGCCCCTGCTCTGGTGCTGACTGCCCTTTGTATACTGCTCCAGGCCCTGGATACACACAGCCTCCGCGGCCCTTCCAGCAACCTCCAGACAGTCCCACTGCAGATCTTCACCGCTGTCTGCTGACCTTGCTGACTCCGTCCGGGCACACAGCCACAGACCAACTTCAGGCTTTCTGTCACTTTACTTGCTTGTCTCCTTCTCTACTTTCACTTCCACTTTCTCAACTCCTCCACTTAGCTCCTCACACTTGCCCTCCCTGGGCTATCTGCCTGGTTACTTCCCGCCTTCAGAGTTGTGAGCTCCTCGGTGGGCGGAGCCAACCGCCTGGCCCACCCCCTGGTGTGCATCATCAACCTCTGGAGGAAGGCAACAAGGATTTATGGGTTAGCTGGTGTACCTGCAGGGAATGTGGGGTGCGTGTGTGTTGTTATCTGTGTCCCCTGGCTTGCCCAGGGCGACACATCAGCTGCTACAGTGCCAAGAGTTCCCCTGGAGTGGTACCTAGTGGCTACCTTTTAGCACAAGCCTAATCTCACCATCAGAGGCTCTAGTGAAAATAAGGAAGACGCTTAGTCACACCTCTACAGGGTTAGTCCGGTCCTGAGGCGCAATGGGTCCACACCCACCAGTGGGGAAATATAGATTTTGCCTGTCCTGTTCAAAATGTCTTACTCATCCGTGTTGTTACTGTACACTGGCACAATATTATTTTATCATTAGTAATCCATGTCTATATTCTTACATTCATGGTTTGCATGCTTTATCATTTCTGAGTGCAACTGTCCTTTTTGTTATTACTACATAAATACAGTACCAAAACTGAGCCTACTACATAGATATGGAAACAGAACTGAGCTTACTGCATAAATATGGTAATAGAACCGAGCTTACTACATAAATACTACAGTACCAGAACTGTTTTTACTAAATAGATTCAAGGGCAAAACCAAACTTACTACAGAGATATGGGAACAACAAGATGTTAGAATAAAAAGCACACATACAGTACACAGACATGCCATGCACAAATTCAGTACACGAACATGCACACATGCAATACACAGACATGAATTACATATAGTATGCTGTAACACTCACCGCTGCAGATGGTAAGGCGATGAGCAGGAGTGGACCCACTGGACAACAGGAGGGAACCAGGCTTACCCATTAGAGGGATGGGCATGACTAAGTGCCCACCGTGAGGCAGATTCCAGGGCAGTGACCAGGACTGTGGCAGATGACCCCCAGGGCAAGGACGGAAATAGGTGCAGACAGGCAGTCTCTCTAGTGTAGACCGGGACCATCGGGACGGCTGAACAGATAGTAAGGCCAGGACAGACAGAGTCACTAATGTAGCAGGTGCACCTGGGTAGGCTGAGGTAGATTACACAACAAGAACAGGCGAGTACCAAGGGTACGGGTGGGGTACGGAGACAAGGAAAGGTAATGCCCACTGAGTCAATTCCAAAACAGGCAAAACAAGGTATTTAGCACTCATGGCAATAGGAATCCAAAATAGTAGATTAAAAACATCATGTCATGATTAAGAGCCTGCGCGATCGAAACATGTAGACTGTGTCTTCTGTCAGGTCGTGGATTTTTTTCCATTTTAAAACTATTAATAAATGTGATGTTTTCAATCAACTATTTTGGATTCCTATTGCCATGAGTGCTGGATACTTTCTTCTGGTGCAATCCCAAAGCGTACCGCTGCTGCCATTGTGTTACAGGACTCCTTATCTCTGTCAGGCCTGTACCTGCAAACCTCTTTGCCCCCCCCAGGGGTTCCTCACAACCTCTCACTAGTGACCCCAGGTACTACATGTCCCGAAAGGACTCCTGTGAGTAGATTTACCAATATTTCTATTGGATCTCTATGATCCTTTTAAACATATAACTGCATGTAAAGATATTCACCCTGTATTCCTTTCCCCGCAAGCTTTCCCTCCCCCTTCTCCTTCTGAATACTCCCCATGACATGTTCTCATGAAAGGCTGACGTTATCAGCCGAAACATCAGATGTATTACATATCTCACAAAAAAATGTTTCTCTTTAACTACTTAATAAAGCATAACGGAAAGAAAACTTTTTTTCTTGTTCTAATTTTTCATTCTGAATGCCGAAGCATTACCTTTTTACATGCATACACGCGCAGACATGCAGTACAGTACAGTACACAGTACAGTACACAGACACACACAGTACGTAGACATGAACACACACAGTACGTAGACATGAACACACACAGTACGCAGACATTAACACACAGCATGCAGATATGCACACAGCACACAGGGGATGCAGATATGCACACATGGTGCACAGATATGCACACACATGCAGACATGCAGTAAAGTACAGTACACAGTCATACACACAGTACGCAGACATGCACACATGATGCACAAGCCTGCAGTCACACAGAGTGACACTGTGAAGCCCCGCATGTACTGTGTCGGTGCATTACCTTCAGGGACTCCACGCAGCTGGATCTTGTCACTGGTAGGAAATCTTCTATTTGTCGTGACGCCACTCTCAGAATTGCGGTCAGTGGGGACCGCCACTGCAGGTTAGGGGTGCCTGGGGCTGATGGTATGTGCAGTCAGGTGTAGTAGCCTCCTGAGAGTGAGGCATGCCCCAGGGTCCTGCGTAGATGTGTAGAAATACAAGGCGCAGAATAACTTCACACAAGCAGAATGTCTTTCAGGGGTTTTACTCACAGAAGGTGGCAGAGTGAGTAACCCGGGCGTAGCTGGGATGAACCAGGCTGGAACCAGGTGTCCTTCAGGCTGACTGATGAGGGTGACTACCGACTCGCCTTCCTTAGCCCTTTTGCGTTTGGGGTAACCCCGACTTTTAGTCCCTATGGGGGTCACCCAGGGAAGTTGCTGAAGCCTCTCTCCCCTTCGTTTTGTCCGTTTGCTTGTAGCCTGGGCCAGGACACTCCAGCTGCTTGCCTCCTGTGAACTATGTGCCCTAACTGTGGCGACGTGGCTGCGGACTTTGTAGTGTGATCTTGGGGGTGTAAAGTACCCCCTCAAGCAGGTTTGGCAAGGAAAGTTGGATCTATCCCTGCACTGGGACCTACTACCCGTTTGGGCCTGGTTCTCCCTAGCAGTCTCCTTACTTCCCACTCCGTGCTCTCTCTTTAGCTGAAGATGGATTTCGGGTAGCACTCCTAGGTGACCGTTCTCCCCCGTCGGTAGCCACTGCGCGGGCGCTGTTAGACTGCAACAGCCCCAGGGGTCTGCTCCTCTCTGAGCTCCCTGGACTCTGCACTAAGCCGGCTCACTGCTCCTCCTCTCCTGTTCTTGCCTACGCCACCTAGCAACCAGGCTCTCTTACCACACCCCTTGAGTGGAGATGGAGGCTTTTGGCCCCCTCCACTATTCCAGTGGAGGTGAAGGCTTTTCCCCCTCCTGGGATCCCCAGGGGTCCTCTCAAAGGTACATGTGTGAGACCTGATCACTATGCGCCTGTGTAGTCACACCTCGGTCAGCCTTCTGGATTACCTGTATTGTACTGTCCCCAGCATGGGTGCAGTACTCAGTGGTGCCTGACCAGGTCAGGGGCGCCACATTCCCCCTTAGTTATCACCAGCACATCCTCGGGCTGCAAGACAACATTTTTAAAATGCATAAAACAGTAAAACTTGCAAAACGTTTAAAACCACCAGGTACCATACATCACCACCCTCCACCCACAAGTCCGTTAACCCACCCTAAACCCTTTCAGGAGGCAGGTCACCAGTCCTTTTGGTAACCAGATCTGGGCCATCCACTTCCCCAGACCTTTCCTCCAATCTTCCTCTCCCGTTGGCCGCGCCTTCAGCCACTTCTGGCAGGATGTAGAGGCGGCTTTCGTGGTCTAGTGGTCTTCAGGGCATACCTGGCCTGGTGGATCCGCGCCTTCAGCCTCTTCAGGCAGGATGTAGAGGCGGCCTCCACAGTTGGTGCTGACCAGGTACCCTCTTTGTGGTGGAGAGCCAGGCCCCATAAACAGGCATGCTCTCTGGTTGCAGGTGAGCCAAGGCCCCATAAACGGACGTGCTCCCTGGTTGCAGACGAGCCAAGCCCCTAAACAGGCTGGCTCTGGTGGTGGTGCCTCTGGTGTAACTATTTACACTGCGAGAGTTTGTGGCTATAGCCAGTTCATAGCCTTAAGGTTCATTTCTCACATTAGTTTACGTGGGCACATCTCTTAAACAATAACGTTGCAAACTTTTCAAAACTTGTCAAACTGGTAACTTGCTGTACTTTACTTTTCTTGCTTTATGTGGATTCCTCCTCACCAGGGCTTGGGCCTGTAGGGCTGCGGCACCTGTTGCTTTCTCGACCTTTTTCATCATCCGTGGTGGTCTCATCAGTGGGTTCTTTGTCTGTTCTTTCTCTATCTCTGTCTTTCCTTTCTTCTTCTGTGTCTGTCTCTTTTTCTTTAGGACATGGTGTAACATCGAGTGCATACCAGCCTCTTTCTCCTTGATGCATTGTAAATTGCACTGAATCTCCCATCCGTAAGTTTCTTCCAGGATGTCCTCTGGGCAAATGGGCTCTAACGTCTCTTCTATTGACAAAGATGCCTTCTTTTATACCAGGTGCAACTATGAAGCCGTATCCTGATTTTAGGCTGAAATCTTCTACTACTCCTCGACAAAGGGGTCCTCTGACCTGGGCTTTGGCCCTTCTCAGGAACCGTTTCTCCTCCAAGTCTCTGGCCGTTATTTCATCTTTCTGCTCTGGAGACTGTGGTGCCGGGGAAAACTTGGATCTGCTACGACGCCGTGTCTTGCGGACTGGATTCTGCGGGGTACAGCTTACAAGCTCCCAGGTGAGGCTTTTGGGCAGATCTTCTTCAGCAGAGGGTATCGGGTCTTCTTCGTCCCAGCGGGAGTATGGCAACATCTCTGGCTCGGGGTATGAATCCACTGCTGATGGCTCCGGGGTTAGCTCCTCAGCCTTCTGTCCTCCTCTCCCCCTTAGTTCTTCTGAGCACTCCTGTCGTGGCAGTGCTGGGGATGGACTTTCATCAGCAGGCCCGGGCGGGGGACTCTTTGGCGTGGTTTCTGCAGGAGTCGCCTTGGGGGTGTGCGGAGGGAGCAGATACCGGTCCACCATCTCCTGTGGGAACTTGGCCTCCAGGTCAGCCTTCAGTTTCCAGTATTCGGGGTCCGCACCTATCAGGGACTTCCTAGCAGGGACTTCCTTAGACTGGGGAGCGGTGTCTGCTCTGGCCTTGCAGGCCGGGGTAAACAATGGTACGTCTGTCTTTTCTTGGCGGGCCGCGCCTGACATGGCGGCGGCCTGGTCTTGGCGGGCCGGGCTGGGCGTTGCTGCCGCGGTATGGGCTTGGCGGGCCGGGCCTAGCATGGCGGCGGCCTGGGTCAGCGTCACACCTGCGGCGTGGATTAGGGTCGCGGCGGCAGCCGGATCTTTGCGGGCCGGACTGGGCGTTGCTGCAGGGACCGGGTCTTGGTGGGCCGAGCAGGGCATCGCTGCGGCGGCCTGGGCTTGGCGGGCTGCACCTGGCGTGGCTGCGGCCTGCTTCAGCGTCGCCGCGCCGGACGCCTCTTCAGGGACCGCGGACGTGGCAACAGGGGTCGGGGCACTCGCGCTGGCAGGGGCAACACTGGACTCACCCATCGTTGGCAGCATCGGGGTCTGAGTCGTCACCGCCCGGTCTGGCACTCGGCGTGCGGCTCTCCCCTCATAGGCCTGAACCGCCGCGGTCATTTCCAGAAACTCCGTACGTCCCTCTCTGATCTGCCTTCCGACCCTGGCCTCCAGTTGATCGCAGAACTCGGCAAGCTCCCGACACCACCAGGCAGCGGAGCCTGGCTCTGGGTCTCTGTGTTCAGACGCCATTTCCTCTGCGTCTCTTTCCTCTAACAGCAGACTTCTGGCTTCCTTTCTGTCCCGACGTTTCTGAACGCTTCCGCTCTCTTCACTTGCGAGGTCAGAACTCTGCAGGGGATCTCTGGGTAGCCACACCTCTTCGTGGGCGGTAACTTCTCCCAGCGCGGGCTGCTGTTGTTTTTCAGCGCGCTTTTCATGGTGGCAATATGGCGGCGCTTCCAATTTTTCAAGCGGACCGCCCAGGCACATGGTCACCTGTCTGAACAGGTCTAGTCCTTATCCTGTTCGTGACGCCAGATGTGAAGCCCCGCATGTACTGTGTCGGTGCATTACCTTCAGGGACTCCACGCAGCTGGATCTTGTCACTGGTAGGAAATCTTCTATTTGTCGTGACGCCACTCTCAGAATTGCGGTCAGTGGGGACCGCCACTGCAGGTTAGGGGTGCCTGGGGCTGATGGTATGTGCAGTCAGGTGTAGTAGCCTCCTGAGAGTGAGGCATGCCCCAGGGTCCTGCGTAGATGTGTAGAAATACAAGGCGCAGAATAACTTCACACAAGCAGAATGTCTTTCAGGGGTTTTACTCACAGAAGGTGGCAGAGTGAGTAACCCGGGCGTAGCTGGGATGAACCAGGCTGGAACCAGGTGTCCTTCAGGCTGACTGATGAGGGTGACTACCGACTCGCCTTCCTTAGCCCTTTTGCGTTTGGGGTAACCCCGACTTTTAGTCCCTATGGGGGTCACCCAGGGAAGTTGCTGAAGCCTCTCTCCCCTTCGTTTTGTCCGTTTGCTTGTAGCCTGGGCCAGGACACTCCAGCTGCTTGCCTCCTGTGAACTATGGGCCCTAACTGTGGCGACGTGGCTGCGGACTTTGTAGTGTGATCTTGGGGGTGTAAAGTACCCCCTCAAGCAGGTTTGGCAAGGAAAGTTGGATCTATCCCTGCACTGGGACCTACTACCCGTTTGGGCCTGGTTCTCCCTAGCAGTCTCCTTACTTCCCACTCCGTGCTCTCTCTTTAGCTGAAGATGGATTTCGGGTAGCACTCCTAGGTGACCGTTCTCCCCCGTCGGTAGCCACTGCGCGGGCGCTGTTAGACTGCAACAGCCCCAGGGGTCTGCTCCTCTCTGAGCTCCCTGGACTCTGCACTAAGCCGGCTCACTGCTCCTCCTCTCCTGTTCTTGCCTACGCCACCTAGCAACCAGGCTCTCTTACCACACCCCTTGAGTGGAGATGGAGGCTTTTGGCCCCCTCCACTATTCCAGTGGAGGTGAAGGCTTTTCCCCCTCCTGGGATCCCCAGGGGTCCTCTCAAAGGTACATGTGTGAGACCTGATCACTATGCGCCTGTGTAGTCACACCTCGGTCAGCCTTCTGGATTACCTGTATTGTACTGTCCCCAGCATGGGTGCAGTACTCAGTGGTGCCTGACCAGGTCAGGGGCGCCACAACACATAGAATAACTGCAGACTTGAGGATTTAGACCGGACAATCCCTTTAATAGGGAGCTATTGGACATATGAAGCCATTTCGCTACCAATAAACATGATTATTCATTATAAATGTATCCACTACTCCATTCTCTGAAAAGGACAGAGAGAGAAAGAGAGAGAGAGAGAAAGAAATTATACAGAATACCTTGGCAGAAAAAAAAGCTCAGATTGAACGCGCCCCCTATACAGAAGACCCTGGCAGAAAAAAATATTTGACCAGTTAAATAGTAATTAATTTGTATATTCCATGCCACCTACTATAGGGCCTATTAGGTTATGTGCGCACATTGCATAGTGTCCATGCTGAAAATTCTGCAGCGATTTGGCAGTACATGTGTGGCGCCCTGGACTAGCCAGGTCGTCACAGGTAACACACAAACACCCCCACCCCCACTAGACAGCAACATTAGCCAAACATAAAATCCTTGTTGCCTCCCTCCAGGGTCTGATGTCCACACCAGGTGGGGCGGAGCCAAGCGGTTGGCCCCACCCACCGAGGAGTTAACAGGCCTGGAGGCGGGAAAAGTGACACAACAGTGGAGGAGGTTGAAGTGAGAGGAGTAAAGTGGAGAGTGTCTGGGTTTGTGGCCCAGGCACTGACAACAAGGTTGGCAGACGGTGGTGGCCGTCTGCAGGAGGGGTGAATCAACGCGGAACTGTAGGACCGGGGTCGGGCGTTGGCCCACCGGTACCAATCGGGGAGCGAAGTGAATCCAGCACACACAGGCAGGGCCATCGGACCCCGGCTAGGCTTGGAGTCGCCGTCAACAGTCAAATCCGAGTGTGACAGGAACCCCAGGGGTTTCCTAACAGCCAAAGACCCGTTAGAAGGCAACCGCCCACACCGTGAGGGTATACAGGTACCGCCTAAGACTAGAGACCCAAGGGCCAGCGCCTGCGGGCAAACGGGCTCCTCTGGTACCCATACACCGGGGAGCGGATTACCATTGGGGATCCATCGTAGTCAAACAAGTACACAAAGGTGCAGGGAAAGACAGCCGCCATCACCTATCCGGGGAGAGACACTGCAGCCGGCTGCAGGACCCGTCCATCCAGCTTTACCGAGGACTTTGTGCATCTCTTACTGAGTGAGTACACTCGTACCATCCGGCACCGCGCCGCGCTCTCCCTGCAACCCTGCACCTCAGCAACCCTGCCTCCCCGTCACACCACCGGGCCCCGGGACCACCGACCCCTACCCACGGAGGGGGAAAACAACATCCCAGCTGCTCCCTACCATCGCTCCCGGGATCCCCGTCACCAGCAGCGGGGGTGCCCATCTTCACCACAACCCGTGGGTGGCGTCACGGACTAAATCCCCGAAAACCAACCCCCCTTTTCACTCACGGGCAAGGAGCGCCGCTCGAGTCCCCGGATCCGGCCCACCGCTCGAGCCACCGAGCAGCAGTCGCAGCAGCAGCAAGCGCGGCGGTGGCGTCCTCCCCGCCCGCGACACATGTGCGCTTTAAATCGCTGCAGAAACACTGCATAATGGATGCAGTGTGTCTGCAGAATAGATGCAGATTTCATGCGCTCAGGATGCTGTCTCTCCCATAGACAGAGTGGGAGCAGCATCCAAAGCGCATGAAATAAGTGACATTGCATTTTACAATGCAGCGTTTTGGCAGCATGCAAAACGCTGCGTTCTAAAACGCAACGTGCGGATGGAATTTGCACAATCTACATAGATTGTGCTGGGGACACAGGATGCATGCTTTTACGCTGCGGTGCAGAACGCAGCGTAAAAGCATGTAATTATGCAACGTGCGCACAAAGCCTAAGGCTGCTTCACACAGGTCTGATTTGATGGAGATATTTGGTGAAGTCTCATCAGAATTTAGTACCTAATGTGTATAAACAAAGTTCTTAAACGCTCATCTACTTCTAGGAGAAATATCCATCATCATATAATGACATGCTGTGCATATTCAAATCTGCAGTATTACCGTTATGTAGTAAACAGACTGAGACCATAGATTTCACCCTTTCGAAAACAGCAATATTGTAAAACCCAAATGCAACACATGTGGATATTATTGCAGATTTATCATAAATTTGGACTTTCAAAATCCCATGCAGATAGACCCCACCAAACTCAATCTACCCTTGGTTCGACACCTTCTTTATTAGCCAAAGACAATGCGTTTTATATGACTTGTTTGGTTCCTTTGGTACTCTTTATATACTTTTTTTGCAGGAGGAGATAAATCAATTATGGTAATTTTGTATTAACCAACAAAATATTCCAATATATAGTAGGACCAATGAAGTAACCAGAGTAGATAGCAAAGGATAAAATCAAATTATTTTATTGAAAGCATTATTTTTAAAAGACATTAGGGTATTTGTCCTTTCCATCCGCTTCCAGGGTATTTGTCCTTTCCATCCGCTTCCAGGGTATTTGTCCTTTCCATCTGCTTCCAGTATAGGGTATTTGTCCTTTCCATCCGCTTCCAGTATAGGGTATTTGTCCTTTCCATCCGCTTCCAGTATAGGGTATTTGTCCTTTCCATCCGCTTCCAGGGTATTTGTCCTTTCCATTCGCTTCCAGGGTATTTGTCCTTTCCATCTGCTTCCAGTATAGGGTATTTGTCCTTTCCATCTGCTTCCAGTATAGGGTATTTGTCCTTTCCATCCGCTTCCAGTATAGGGTATTTGTCCTTTCCATCCGCTTCCAGTATAGGGTATTTGTCCTTTCCATCCGCTTCCAGTATAGGGTATTTGTCCTTTCCATCCGCTTCCAGTATAGGGTATTTGTCCTTTCCATCCGCTTCCAGTATAGAGTATTTGTCCTTTCCATCCGCTTCCAGTATAGGGTATTTGTCCTTTCCATCCGCTTCCAGGGCATTTGTCCTTTCCATCCGCTTCCAGTATGGTATTTGGCAGTCAGGCATCTGTCCTTATTTGACTGCTTGTCTATCCTGCTTTTTCCTCCCTGCACTCATCCTTGGCTGGTATTTTCTCCTTGCATTTTTCTACCCAGTACCTCTTTTTGGACAGGATTATCTCTTTATGAATTGTGTTATCACTACCCTCTTATTTATATCCCCTCTGGGCATTCTTATCTTTGTTTATGTGGGCAAGTGAACTCTAATCCTTATTTTCTACATAATTTCTGTCCATAAGAAAGCCATTTTGGCAATGAACTTCATAATATGTACTGGTTTGTGAATTTTGCTATATCTATGGGAGAGTGCAATATTAATTAATTTATTTATTTGTCATTCTGAGGCTCTCCACAGTGACCGGAGCTGCAGAAGACACAGCCGCTCCTGTCAGCTCCACGCAGCTAATGAAGGGAATAGCGCGATCAGCTGAGCTGTCACTGAGGTTACTCACGGCCAACGCTGAATACAGCTGATCGCGCTACTCACTTCATTAGCTGCGTGGAGCTGTCAGGAGCGGATGTGTCTTCTGCTGCTCCGGTCACCTCCATGCAGCAGAGCTGGAAGCGACGCTGGACCATCCTGGAGTACGCCGGACATGGAGGGCATTTTCGGGCTTATTAAATTGGTGAACAAGGCAATTTGTTAGTGTTTTTTTTCTAATAAAGGATTGTTCGGGTGTGTGTGTTTATTTACTGTAATTTACAGATTAATCATGGAAGGTATCTCGGAGAGACGCCTGACATGATTAATCTAGTACTTATTGGCAGCTATGGGCTTCCAATAACTCCTTATTACCCCGATTTGCCAACGCACCAGGGCAAATCGGGAAGAGCCGGGTACAGTCCCAGAGCTGTCGCATATAATGTATGCGGCAATTCTGGGCGGCTGCTGACTGATATTGTTAGGCTGGGGGGCTCCCCATAACGTGGGGCTCCCCATCCTGAGAATACCAGCCTTCAGCCGTATGGCTTTATCTGGCTGGTATTAAAATTGGGGGGGACCGCACGCCGTTTTTTTTAATTATTTATTTATTTATTTTACTGCACAGTATAGACACGCCCACCGGCTGCTGTGATTGGGTGCAGTGAGACAGCTGTCACTCAGCGTGGGGGGCATGTCTGACTGCAACCAATCACAGGCGTCTGTGGGCGGGGAAAGCAGGGAATACGAGATTGATTAATGAGCGGCCGGCATATTCAAAGTAATTGTTGCCGCGTACTCTCTGCACAGCTATTCCTCGCTGCGCTGGTGATCGGGGAGCGGTAAGTATGAGAGAGGGCTACTAACTTCAGTCACTCGGGGGATTAGCGGTCACTGGTGAATCCTTCACAGGTGACCGCTAATCAGTACACGGCACACAGACAGAGCCGCGGCATGACAATGAAGTCGGGTGAAGTTCACCCGAGTTCATTCTCATCGCGCAACTCTGTCTGCTCTCAGCCAACATGTATCAACGACATTGTGCAACACACAAACGGACATTCCACACGGACATTCCACGTACACATACACGGGCATTTTACACACAAACACGGACATTTTACACGTGCACACGGCTCGCATACGCCATCACACGCATGCCATATGTACCGGAGAAACCCCAAAAAACAGAACACGGACCCGAAAACGGACCGTGTCACACGGACGTTTCTTTTGCGGAAGTGTGTTTTAGGCCTTAAAAAAATGTCTTTTAAAAATAATGCTTTCAATAAAATAATTTGATTTTATCCTTTGCTATCTACTCTGGTTACTTCATTGTTTTTTCTGGATTCTAGAGTTAGCACTACTGTGATTGGGCCATTAATTTGGTGATATAGTAGGACCATTTTGTCTTTGTTTTTGATATTTATTTTGAGCAATATTTGAAAGGAATGTTTATACATAGCAGAGTGCTAGAGATATTCAAACACTTTGAGTACTATAAGATTCACTTGATTTGCTATTAAGGGACTCAAGTATTTATTTTAAGTCCACATGCCATCATATGATCCGGCTTCTGAAGTAGCTTTACAAAGTCTAGGGTAGCTGTTAACTGCATGAAAATGTCATTGTTGTTTTGCTTTCCTCTCATTTCAATGAACAAGGTTGAATTTTAGTCAGAAATGTCTGCAATAAAATCTACCACATATGAATCCAGCTTACCGGTAGATGGATAAAAGCAGATAGAAAAAGAGCAATCCACTGAGTGCAAAAGCCCCTTTGTTCTAGTGATTTGTTATTATCAGTTAGATATACTAGGCTAGGGCCATATGATCAATCACTGTTAGTATACAACCCAGGTGACCACATATAGACCAGAAGTTAGCCCAGCTTTGTGGAAATTATAAAAATGATGAATGCTTTTGTTATAATGCTGAAAGGGAATTGTTAGTAGGATCAACACTCCTAAGTTATCTATATGGGCATGTAGGTCATAGGCAGCTAAATAAAATGATACCTTGATATCGGAGAATTGATCTCTTATTCCATAGAAATCCACTTTTTCCTATATGTAAATGAGATGTTAAGATCTATGGGATGGACAGAGATGATCTCCCCGAATATCTGCCTCCAGAGCTTATTTTTAATGAAAAGGTTTACCAGTGTGAGACATGTAATAACTGATACTCTCATAGTCACACATAGCCCTTAGTATGGAGCATAGAGTGCCTGAACAGCGATATGTGGATGATGTAGAATGCGTCATCCACATAAATCCAGCAGTTGGACAGCAGCTGCAAGAATTAAGAAGCTGCTGAGAAAATAAAAAAAGACACCCATTGGACCGGACTGCACTGTATGTTAGAAGTATAAAACACTTGTTATGTGATGCATGCCATTTTCAGATCGTGCTGGCTCCCCTCTCTCTCTGTTTGGTTGTAGTTATGCTACAAATGTCTGGTGGCTGGTTACCACCGTGCTATGCACGCCTGATCGTGGTTTGCATTGTATTTGTGCCGCCCCAGCAGCGGATCGATCCGCTCGGATCCCGGGGTAGTGTTTGTTCGTGGATCGTGGGTCTCCAGACCCAGGGGCTTAGGGGCCACACTCAAATGTAAAAGGGAGTATTTACAGGGGATTTGGTATAGTTCGTGACGCCACCCGTGGTGTGCGGTAATTGGAAGTTCTGCCGCTGCCGTTAGGAGTACCCGGGGTGATGGAGTGGGGCAGCTAGGTGATGTTGCCCTCCACGGAGAGGGGTAGGCCCCGGGACTCTGGATGGGATGCGGGGACACAGTGCAGGGGTCCGTCGGGTACTCAGCAATGAAGCAGATGTTGACAACAGGGTAAACCAAGTCTCTGAATGCCGCTGCCTCTCAAGGGGAGCTTGTC
Source organism: Anomaloglossus baeobatrachus (assembly GCF_048569485.1). Taxonomy (NCBI): domain Eukaryota; kingdom Metazoa; phylum Chordata; class Amphibia; order Anura; family Aromobatidae; genus Anomaloglossus; species Anomaloglossus baeobatrachus. The sequence goes on along the minus strand of NC_134354.1, from coordinate 418,190,956 downwards.
CGGGTTCCGTCCCCTGCAGTGCTGCTGGTGGTCTGTAACCTGCCTCCTGGCACTAAATTTTAGAGTGTCCATTGTGGTCCGGTAGCTTGGAGCTGTCCGGGCCCCGTTCCCCACTGTGGCTAAGTGGGGGAGCTTACTCTCAGGGCTCACGCTTGGGATTTCAGTGGACTGCTTGCTAAGAAAGCCCTATCCCCCTCATTGCGCTAGTGCCCCGATTCTGGAGCTGGTGGGAACAGTCCACAAAGGCCCTGTTCTCCTCAGGTTAATTGCTGGGTTGCCTGAAGCTTCTCCCCGACCTAGGGTCTGTGTACCCCATCGTGCCTTTGGTCCTGGACCGGTGATTAGGCCCAGACTGCCAACCGTCCTCTATGACAGGTCCCAGGCACCTAGCCTCAATTCCCTGCGACCCGGGCTCCGACTCCTCTAGGTCCAGACCACCGTCTGTGACCTAGTTTTCCTATCCTCTGGGAGCTCCAACTCCCAGCTTCCTCAGAGCTCCTCACAGCTCGAGGGTCACCACAGAGCTAACTTAACTTTGACACCTCCCACCTCCCTGTCTGACCCCTAGGTGGGCGGCTCTATTCCTACTTAAGCAGCCCACTGGTGTGCCTGACAGGTGTGGTGCAAAGTGAATCTAGGATTTGTGAATGCTGATGGAGGCAACACTACAGGATAGAGACCCAGAACCATGGGGGGGTTGAATACTACACAGGTAGGATAGTTTGTGCAGTACCCTATGACGACCTGAATAGCCCAGGGGCGTCACATATTCCTCCTGTTGGTAGCTGTTTACATTCAGTTGCCTCACCCCTTCCGCAGGCATTTCTAATTAAGCACCATACTTGGATCTGGTCCGCCTTTATCAATGGCTGCTGTCTAGCAGGTCAGTTCTAATATAGTCCTGGTATGTGTAGAGCTTGCTCCACATGCTGGGACCTGGGCTGGCCTCTATCCACAATTGCTTCTTTTGCAACATAGAAGCGGTTATATATACAGGTTACAGGTATGTGTGCTCCATTATGGTTCTGCTTTTGACTTTATCTAAGAGGCAGCATGGCACATGAAATACATAATATAGAGTAAGACCCACCTATGGAGATTTGCCGTGACGTTGGCAGGGGTGGCTCAAAGAATTGATCAATTATTTGCTAAAAATCTCATTTTGTATTGCAGTACAGTTGGAATAAATCTGTGAATTTCCACTTTTTATGTGATGCATGCCATTTTCAGATCGTGCTGGCTCCCTTGCACACTCTTGGCATTCTTTTGATGAGCTTCAAGAGGTAGTCACTAGAAATGGTTTTCACTTCACAGGTGTGCCCTATCAGGTTTAATAAGTGGGATTTCTTGCCTTTAAATGGGGTTGGGACCATCAGTTGTGTTGTGCAGAAGTCTGGTGCATACACATCCTGGATGCAGCGGTGGCTGCGGGTAACCTCCGTGACAGCTCAGCTGATCACGCGGCTCTCTTCATTTGTTGCGTGGAGCTGACCGGAGCGGCGGTGTCTTCTGCTGCTCCGGTCACCTCCATGCAGCAGAGCTGGAAGAGACGCTGGACCATCCTGGATTACGCCGGACATGGAGGGCTTTTTGGGGCTGATTAAATTGGTGAACCAGGGAATGTGTTTGTGTTTTTTATTTCTAATAAAGGATTTTTCAGGTGTGTGTGTTTATTTACTGTAATTTACAGATCAATCATGGAAGGTATCTCGGGGAGACGCATGACATGATTAATCTAGGATTTAGTGGCAGCTATGGGCTGCCATTAACTCCTTATTACCCCGATTTGCCAACGCACTAGGGCAAATTGGGAAGAGCCGGGTACTGTCCCAGAACAGTCGCATCTAATGTATGCGGCCATTCTGGGCGGCTGCTGACTGATATTGTTAGGCTGGGGGGCTCCCCATAACGTGGGGCTCCCCATCCTGAGAATACCAGCCTTCAGCCGTATGGCTTTATCTGGCTGGTATTAAAATTGGGGGGACCGCACGCCGTTTTTTTTAATTATTTATTTATTTCTATACTCCATAGTGACACGCCCACCGACTGCTGTGATTGGGTGCAGTGAGACACCTGTCACTCAGCATGGGGGCGTGTCTCACTTCAACCAATCATAGGCACCGGTGGGCGGGGAAAGCAGGGAATACGAGATGGTTTAATGAGCGGCCGGCTTTTTCAAATTAGAAAAAGCCGCCGGAGCAGTGTGAACGCCGTGCAGGGCCGGTGATCGGGGATCGGTGAGTATGAGAGAGGGGGGGACACTTCAGTCACTCGGGGGATTAGCGGTCACCGGTGAATCCTTCACAGGTGACCGCTAATCAGTACACGGCACACAGACAGAGCCGCGGCATGACAATGAAGTCGGGTGAAGTTCACCCGAGTTCATTCTCATCCCACTACTCTGTCTTCCGACGTACGACATTTTGCATCACACACGGACATTTCTCACGGACAACATAACCACACATCCATGCAAGGAACGTTTTATTTGGACTCCCATAGGCTAACATTATGTCCGTGTGTGCGTGCTCCGTCCCAAAAACGAACATGCTTCCGTGCCAAACGGAGCAAAAAACGTGGGACGCACACGAACACACGGAAGATCAAATAGCACGCACGTGTGCCTTTAAACATAAAAAAACATATGTGCACGTTTGGTCGTATCTCCGGTATGTACGGAAACGGACCAAACACGCACGTTTTAAACGGATGTGTGTTATAGGCCTTATACTGCGTGAGGAAAATGGTGGTGACATCAGCTTCTGATTCCCCTGGGATCCCATTTATACTAATAAACTCCACATTTTAGAATGGCCTTTTATTGTGGCCAGCCTAAAGGCCACTTCACACATAACGAGATCGTTACTACGTCACAGTTTCTGTGACGCAAGAACGACTTCAATTGCGATCTCGTCATGTTTGACACGTACCAACGATTCACCCCCTGCTGCGAAATCGCTGATCGATGCCGAACAGCTTGGGCCATTTTTGGCTCGTTGGAGTCCTGCTGGGCTGCATGAATCTGTATGTTTGACACCCTATTTACGATTTCGTTGACGACCTAGATGAGATGCACGAAGGCGTCTTGTTGCGTCCACGTTTCCACGCCCCTTCTGCGCCCATTGGTTGGCTCTGAGAACAATAGTGTGTAGTTACGTCGCCATTTCCGCGCCCCCTCTCTGCAACGATTGGTTAGCAATGAGAACACTATTGCGCTCTGATTGGGTATCGCTTCATGCTTTGTTCCCTTTTGAGTCTTCTAGGAGCAAACCTGTGACTACACCCAGATTCATTCGTGCTTTGTTCCCGCTTGCTTGGTTTTCGGATCAAAGCTGCATCTTCCCTCATTCGTTCCCGAGCGTGTCGCTGTATTACAGATTCATTCGTGCTTTGTTCCCGCTTGCTTGGTTTTCGAATCAAAGCCGCATCTGCACTTGTATATCCCTCATTCGTTCCCGAGTGTGTCGCTGTGAGGATCGAAACTGCGATTATTAATAGATAGCATAGACGGCTGCATTTTCTGGACGTGGTAAGTCATTTTCGTAAAGTCTATGTTACTTGTTCCATGTTTTTGTTATAGTATGGAAAGTATTTGTGTTTATAGATAGTAATTATTTTTGCGGATCATGAAAGTGGTTGGTTGTTATCTGTATACATATTGCCTTTTGTGCGTCCATCGTCCTTTTATGTGTCCTTATCTAGTATTGCTGGTTATTTTGTCTCTCTGCTACAGCCGCCATTTTGTTTCTCTGACACAGTTACAGCCGCCATTTTGTTTCTCTGACACAGTTACAGCCGCCATTTTGTTTCTCTGACACAGTTACAGCCGCCATTTTGTTTCTCTGACACAGTTACAGCCGCCATTTTGTTTCTCTGACACAGTTACAGCCGCCATTTTGTTTCTCTGACACAGTTACAGCCGCCATTTTGTTTCTCTGACACAGTTACAGCCGCCATTTTGTTTCTCTGACACAGTTAGAAGTGGTGCACTTCTATGGGGGCGGCCATTTTAGTGTCTCTTTTACACCCCCCCAAAAAATGTGATTGGTTTATAGCAACTTTTCTCATCTTTACATGTTTTTTTGCAGTGTGGACAACATGAACGACATGCAGCGTGTTGTGCTGGGTGCTGCATTGATGTTTGAGGCCGGTCGGCTACGTGAAGTGGAACAGAGGCGTTCCAAACGAAAGCGCCGCATGTGGACCAGAGAGTGGCTGCAGAAGAGGTACAAATACTCCCACATGCAACTGCTAAGAGAGCTGCAGGAAAATAATCCTCAGGATTTCCGCAATTTTCTGCGGATGTCAGAAGAATCATTTAGCCTTTTACTCGAAAGAGTTACGCCAATTATTCAGCACAAGAATACAGCGATGCGTGCTGCCATCCCGGCAGATGAAAGATTGGCAGTCACGCTGCGTTTCCTGGCCACCGGACGCTCCCTGCAAGACTTACATTTTTCTTCTGCAATTTCAAGGTCCCTGCTCAGCGTTCTTATTCCGGAGACATGTAGAGCAATTTTCCACAGTCTGCGTAACTACATTGAGTTCCCCAAAACTGTGGAGGAATGGCAGAAGATTGCCACCGATTTTGAACACCTTTGGCAGTTCCCAAACTGTGGTGGTGCTTTGGACGGGAAACATGTGCGGATCACTCAACCACTGAACAGCGGCTCCTATTTTTATAACTATAAGGGCTATTTCAGCATCATCCTAATGGCCCTTGTGAATGCCAATTACGAATTTATTGCTGTTGATGTTGGCATGAATGGCCGGGTTTCTGACGGTGGGGTTTTAGAACACACAGGCTTTGGTGAACGTTTGCAAAATGGTGAACTGCATTTGCCCCCCAACTCTGACACTACCGCAAACCTTAACTTTGTATTTGTGGGCGATGAAGCATTCCCACTTCATCCCAATCTCATGAAACCATTCCCCCAGAAAAGTCTAACGGCGGAAAGACAAAGGTTCAATTACAGATTATCAAGGGCACGCAGGGTTGTGGAAAATGCCTTTGGGATAATGGCAAATCGCTTCCGCGTTTTCCACACACCAATTAACCTGAGTCTACCATCAATAGACGCAGTTGTTTTGGCCTGTTGCGCCCTTCACAACTTTCTTCGACGGCGAGATGCTATTACGTACTGTCCAACAGGCTTTGTAGACTCTGATGACTTAAATGGCGAAGTGGTGCTTGGCGAATGGCATTCTGAAGATCCCGCAATCGCAGGACTTCAACCATTGGCGCCCGGCAGAAATACCGATGATGCGAAGGCCTGTCGAGAAAAGTACTGCCAATATTTTAATGGTCCTGGTGCAATTACGTGGCAGCATTAGATAAACTTGTATTGAGCACATTTATTATGCTGAGTTTTATTTTCTTGTATTGATTTGTTTTAGAAACTTCCCTTCTTAATTTTAAAATATATGGTTACTTGTATTATGTTCATCACATTTATACTAATTTTAAAATATATGGTTACTTGTATTGTTATGTTCATCACATTTATACTAAAATGTCATTTTTGCAAAATGATTACTTTAATAAACAGTTGTTTTAACTTTCCACAAGATTTGTTTGTCATTCATTCACTATTAAGGGCTACTGTGGGGAGCAGTACCACCATTGCTGCCGTTACATCACCCCCGGAGGCCCCATACAGCAGCGGCGGATTAAGGTGGCGTCACGAATATAAAGTACAATCACCCCCACTGAAGCCATGACTCCGGCAACCACTTACGACCCCCAGACTAGTCCGGCCCGGCACCGGGTGTCATCACCGCTATCATTGGGCCTCCTGCTCCGGATCGCACATTGAGAGTGAGCGTAGCGAACAACAGCGTGCCAAAATATGTGCCAAACCAGTTGATTTCAACCACATATTACATATGGGTGCACTAAGAAGAAATTGCACAATATATTTTATGGTGAATTTTATCTTGATACCATAGTAGAAATGCTCAATGGTATGACTAAAATTTGTTTTTGGGTTTAAAAGTAAAATGTTCACTTTTAACTTCAACATTGCTTTTCTTTAGGTAAAACCCTGCAAAGGTTTATTTACTTCCTCAATTTGGCGTCCAGCTGTATGATGAATACATCATTTAGGGCTCTTGTACAATTTTGATTTCCATGTACCAATGCAATAAAAAAAAAAAACACACAAATTATGAATATGAAGCCTTATATATTTTCATTTGGGGTTTTTAAACGGGGACGTTTGTGCGTCCCCGAAACCTTCAAACGACATCTCTTTTTCGATTTTTTATAATTGTATGTGCGCTCGCAGTGTGTGATACCACGACCCCTTGACACAGCATTTGCGTCATGGCGCGATCTCATTTCTGCAGCAAAGATCATTCTGATTTGTTAAAAGTGCGTCGCACTTTCACCTTCAAACATAGCATTTGTAATATTTCACAAATCAACAATCCAGCCATGGCCGAAGATGTAATATCGGCGGCCATTGGCTGGAGCAGGATCAACAACGTCCACCCCAATCTGATTGGAGCTAGCGTTCACATGACGCTATCCGTCGAATCAGATGTGAAGAGGCGTTACCGCGGGTGACGCAACTGCGTTTGCTACGTAGACACACCAGCGAACAATGGCGGCACGCAGGAGGGCAACAGCTTGGGGAGAGGCGGAGGTCCGGTACCTAATTAGAGAAGTGGATGCTCGAGATTATGATTGCCGTGAGGCGCAAGAGCATCCACTTCTCCATAAGAAAGCGGTATTGCGCAGGATCCAACGTGGGTTGAGGAGGAGATTTCATTTGGAGCGCACCTGCGCCCAGATCCGCAAAAAATTAGCGGATCTGCGGTACCGCTCCAGTGCCCGGATCTCTGCCATACAAGCAGAGTTACAAAACCAAGGTAGGCGCAGATGAGTGTGCCTTGGCAACGTATAATGGTGTTCTTAAATATATATCTATTTATATATATATATATATATATATATATATATCTATATCTATCTATATATATATATATTTATTATAAAAATAAATATATAAATATATAATACATATATAAATAATATATATATCTATATATATATTTTTAAATTAAATATATATATAATTCATATTAATTATATATAAATATAAATATAAGAAAATATACATATATAATAAATAATAAATATATAGATTTAAATGTATATATTTATGATATATATATATCCTTTTACTTAATTAAAATTATATATATATAATTTATTTTATAGATCGATAGATTATATATATATATATATATAATACATATAAAATATATATATATATATATATATATATATATATAGATATATAGATAAAATTCTAAAAATATATTTAGATATATATAATAATAAAAATAAATATATACATATAATATATATATAAATAATATATATCTATATATAATTATAAAAATATATAATATATTAATTATATATATATATAATTATAAAAATAAATATATACAGATAATATTTAAATAATAAATATATATATTTTAATGTATATATATTTATATATATATATTTTTTGTTTTCTTTTAAATCATTAAAAGTATTTATATAATATATCGATCTATGTAATAGATCGATAGATAGATTATATATATATAATATGTAATAGATATATATATGAGATCTATTGCATTGAACAATAGATAGATTATATATATATATAATATATATATAGATTATATATATATATATATATATATATAATATGTAACAGATCTATAAATAGAGATCTATTGCATAGATCGATAGATACACCGACACTTGTGGTACGGGCTAATTACACTGACACTCGGGACACAGGGAAATTACGCAGACAGTAGGCTCTCTACACCAAGATTTCCCATGAACTGACAACCCTCTATCAGCACACAGTTTTCATATGTTCTGATATACCTCTTGTCCTTGGCACCCAGGTTCGCCATGCTTGGCAAAACATCATTCCCTCACCACCCAGCTTTTCCCATATCAGAAAGAGCATGGCAAAGCCGGGTGCTGTGGGTAGTGGGTCTTTTTCCCTCAGCACAAAAAAATTCCATCTCCTGCTTGTATTTTTGTCCCCCCTCATATCTAGTTCTCCAAATACAATATTGGCCCCCACATAGCCTTCCATATAGTATAAAGGGTTCCACATAACCCTTCAGATATTAGAATGCATCCCATAGTCCTCCATGAACTGTAATGAATTTCCTAGAGTTCTCCATGAAGTTTCATTCACCCCAGAGTTCTCCATATATTATACTGCACCACATAGTCCACAATGTGTTCAAATTCACCCCCATAGTCCTTGTATAAGGTAGGCTACGTAGTCCGCCATATATTTCAATGTACCCCCCACAGTCCTATATGTATCATAACGCAACCACATTAAACTTTATATTTTCTTAAGAACCCCCAGAGGAGCAAGGGGCCGCAGAGGAGGGAGAGCATGTGCCCGAGCCCCCGGTGGATCTACAGCCACCAGAGGAGGAGGAGGAGGAGGAGTACCACCCACAGGGGCCACCGGCCGGATCGCCCCCCGGTAATTTTTTAATATAACATTAACGCCATATAAAGTACAAAACAAAAAGCTGTTGAGTACTATAAAGTGTTTTTTGTTATCATAGATGCGAGTCCAGGCTCCATAAGTGAGTCTGTATCGGACGAGGGGGATAACCGTAAGTCATGAATCTCCTACTTTGTAATAATAAGCAGAAATAAAAATTATGATTTATTAATTTTACCATTCCCTCCATAGGCATACCCACTTTGGCCGAAATCATGTCCTCCCAAAGAAGGATTATGTCGGCCCACAGGAGGCTGATGGCCAGAGTGGAGCGGCATGCGGCGCTGCTGGCCCGTTATGTGGCTGGCCAAGGGGAGGGCAGCAGCAACTAACCTTTTTTTTTTTTTTTTCTTGTTATTGTATACATATACATGTGTTATAAAAAATTTGAAATTGATATCTGCTGTTTGGTATGTCTCATTGCATAAAGCAAGTTAACAGCTATCACCACTCACAAACTCACCACTCACAAACATCATATTACATGTAGGCATCTGTATAGATGCACCAATCCCATTATCCACGAGGGGGTGACTAGGCTTTACTGGTTGTTTGCTGTACATGAGTGTGGGGGTTGTGTGGTGGTATTGTTGAGGATAAAGAATTGAGTATCCAAAAATACTTAATTCAGCCATTTCATAGACTCAGTTATATAGTTCAGTAGATGTGAACTAACACACATATTTGTGAATGCTTTTGTTTCTTACTAACATGTATATATGTATATTGCATATTCAGTGTATTTTCCTTAGACACAGTATATACCACCACATGTGATTGTAAAGATGGCTGCTATTTCCTGTTCTCCACCCAAGACAGATCGACAAAGGAAAATTCCTGGAGCCTAGACTGACCAATCAACGGAGAATATGCAGATCTCTCTACGTCATGAAGCCCTGACTTACGATACTTGATTGGACTAAAACTTTTGTTCACACCCCCTTACTGTTTGGTCTAGAGTCTCTTTCAAACAATAAAGAACACACTTGGTTAAGAGCCAGTCATGGAGATAGACATAACTGACTTTGCTGTGCAGTTATTCATTCTCGTGTGCACACATGACATTTTAATTAGAAGCAGCAGCCGGATATCAAGAGATCCTTTGAGTCTCATCATCATCGTCATTCTGACCTTGACAGCTGGCGACCACGAAGGGACTACCGAGAAGGGTGAGTCAGAGCTTCCATTTTCCGGACGTCTGGGGGCTACTCCACAAGTATCCAGGTGTTGCTCGATATCAAGGATTTGATCACCCTTTCGTTTCCGCGGTAAGCATCATATACATTGTGTGTGCTGTTTTACCTGTGGTTCGAGAAACACCTGGCGAAAGGGGGTGGTCACTAGTCCGGAGAATGGTAGTGCACCGGAGACCTAACGGTGTGACTGTCACCCGCCGGTGGGCTAGAAGGACCCAGCTCCCATAGGGGCTAGGGGTAGGTTGTAAAGTATCCGGCTGTCTGTAATTAGAAATGGGGTGTTTTCTTGAGTAGCTGTTTTTATTTGTATATAGGTGTATGGTTAATCAAGCTTGTGATTTCTCTGTTTGGTTCTCGGAGAGTTAATTGTCTGTTATTGTTCACGGAGGGAGAGAAAATGGAGGCTAAGGAGCTGCTTGTCTTTGTTCTGTGTCTGCAGCCTCTTAGACAAAGAAAGCAGGAGGGGGGAGGTTAATCACCCACTGCCTGCATTTCTCCACTAAGAGGAAAGTTTGTGTGTGTGTTAGGAATGCGAGAGGGGGGAGCACATCCTTACATTCTTACACTCAGAGGAAGCAAAAAGGTGGGGGCCATATGTCCACCAGCTGCTTGAGGCAGAGCGGAGATCAAGTTACACAGCTCGGTCTCTGCTGTCTTTTAGCTGAGAAACAGGGGGGTGGAGGGTGAAGAGGCAGACGCCGGGGGTTAAAACAGCGCAGCTCTTTGGAGCGAGGAGAGAGGAGGGGTCAGTGGGCTAATATACAGGAGATGGCTGCAGCCTTTGTATCGTAAAGCAAGCAGAGTTGTAATGATTTGAAAGAAAAACAAGTGTTATTTTAGTTTGGATTTGAGAGAAATTAACTAGTTTATGCGTTTTTCAGCATTTTGTAATCGTTGGTTTGTTTTTGGAACAGAGAGAAAAGGGAATTGGCGTGTCCCCCAGTGTTTTATTTATATATATATATATATAAAATACATCGATTCTTGTGTTAATAGCCGGAAATAGGAACACGTGGAGAACGGTATTAGTATCCACGTGTTGGACGCTGAAAAAGTGCGTCCGCTTACACGGGAAAGAGGGGGAGGGATTCCGGTGGTGGAGAAAAGTGTTTTGAACCAGCGTATTCCCCTGAGTATTAACTCATGCACTGCTATGTGAGACGCCGGAAAACTAGGAACGTACGAGGAACGGTATTGTATTCGTACGTTGGACGTCGCAGTATGTCCTTATTGCATAGTAGGGAAGTGGGAAGAGGGTTCAGTTGGATGTGGCCAATCCAGCTAGAGCACTGTATACTCTGTTCAAGAAGAGATTGTTTTTTAGTAGGAGCTGAGAACGCTGTCGCCCTAGTTATAAAAAAAACGGAAAAAAAAATACAAAAGATTGCAAAAAGTTGTGTAAAATCGTTGGACTACCACTAGATGGCAGGCTGCAACCCATGTACTGAAGTTCAGATTAATCTCCAGTGAGAGTATACTGGAGAACAAAGACCTCATTCACTGTCTGTTGCTGTTTGTAGAATCACTAAATGTGTTTCTCTAGCGGTGCCTCATTGTTCTGCTCTAGAAGTCATTATATCTGGTGCTAATCAAATCTCTCCTTTGTATGCTGAAATGCAAATTTACAGGCACCAAAAGTATCCCTGGTTTACTACATAGTTCCAGCCACTCCCAGCACACCCAGGGAGTCACAACATGGATGCTGCACCCGGAAGTCAGGTGCCTGGAACTTCCTGTGGCAGCCGTCTTGCTACACCCACTGATGGCAGTACACCTCATAAGCCACACCCCTCGCAATGGCTCTTTGTTTAAAGCTCTCCACCCATCCACGGTGGGAGGTGTTCTGTGGTATAAATGACTAACATATTTGAATAAGTATAAATAGTATATTTGTTTACTCAGCTATCCCATAAATGCAAGTCAAAGATAAGTAAGTGAAACTTTTACAGAATTTTCTGTTCACATAAAATCAATTGGTATTTTAGAAGTCCTGCAGCATTATATCATAAAATGAAATAGAGGAAGGTAAATATATATATCTTTGTACTATGTTAGTTAATTTAAAACAAAAATCGTAAACGACTTACCCCTACTGATGTCAAAATGTATCAAATCCATTTGTAAAAAGGAATTAGGAAAAATGTATAATGCATCCAATGTAGATATGGGTAATGAATGTGTTCACTGCTACGTCTTTGTTATAACAAAGGATGAGTTTTTTTCTTCTTCCTCTCTCGCTTTTAAGAGACAGGGATGTAATGTGTCTCTCTCCAATAGTGATGTAAGTTTGGTTTAACCCTTAAGTTCAGGATTTCCCATTTTTAGTTTGCTGTTTATACCTGAATAGGGAATATTAAATTTTATGGGATGTGCGATATAATTTGTGTTGTTTTTGTTTTTTAATGACGATTTATTTGAACAATATATTTTTATTTTGTGACTATCACCTTTTCTGTTTTTATGATTATTTCTAAACCATTTATATATTTTTGCAAGTTAGTCGCCCAGTCACAGCTGTCATTTCATCATGTCTCAGTCGCTTCTACTATGAAATGTTTTTCTTTTCTTTATGGATACAGTGTTTATTGTAAGGTTTTTAAAATTTCCCAGTAATGTATAGTGTTCTGAGATGTACGTTACTTTTAGTGTTTGTTCATTTTAGGTTTTAGTATGTGGCTAATTTATTACCTGCTGTTTTATTTTTCCTTTTAGGGAATACCAGTATAAAAATGCTGAATTTTGCCATATTGGTAAATAAACAATTAAACAAGGGGGGAATAAGGTATTAATTATATTCTCCAGTTTCTTGGAGGGCGCAGCAGGTATATTAGATAGGTTTTGAAGCTGACCTTTTTTCCCATAAGTTATGTTTATTAGATTACTATGAGGTATATCTGTTAACTGAAATAGGAAAGTCTTGTCTTATATGTTTATTTGTTTATTTGTTTGTTTATTTATTTAGTATTCTCAGTCATGTGAAGTATAGATGACCACTAACTGTATTATGATCAGAGATGAAGTTATAAGAATGATCTAATGTATATTTTTTAGTTTTTGTTTTTATAGATGAAACCAGATGGTGGTCGATTCTGCACTGGATATGCTGCTGTTTACACCACATGAGGTAGTCTAAATTCGACCACTCCCTCCAATCCTATTGATACAGGAGACAGTGATGCATTAAATGCCCTCTCTAGATGGGTAGACCAGGAGTGGGTAAGAGTCTTTAGAGGTGTATGTAGGTTGTAGATTTTTTTCCTGTTGTCAAATGAATTAGGTATGCCGAAAAGAAAGTCTAGATCTGAGCTGATGGATTCGGATGGAGATCCTCGCACAGGTGCAGCTGACCAAGAAGCAGTGAACGGGCCTAGAGTTGAGAGTCTTTCACCAATACCGACCATGCCTTGGTGACATTGGTCACGTCAGTGACTTCTGTCACTCCTTGTGTTCTTAAATCCCTACAGGAACAAGCAAAACAACAAGGAATGGACTGTGACATGCAGGGAGCCAGCTGACTGAGGAAGGTCTGTGGACAAAGGGTGGTAAGCTTTCTCTGCCATGAGAGCTCTTCTTAATGATGGCCCAGGTAACATCTGTGAAAGACAATTGTCAGTGTGTGCTTTGGTGACACCGGGTTCAGTACCCAGGTGGGCAGATTTACCCAGTCTTGTGAGACAAGTGCCTAGAACGAAGTGAGAAAAAACTGTAAAGAGTCCATAGAAACACCCTGCACCTACTCTACCCATTCTTAGAGACTGCAAACTGATTATAGATGTATATCATGAGCACGTTGTATGCAAGTCTGTGCGTGTTGTGTAAATTTCTCTCCAGGTTTGGTCAGAGGCATTCCTGTGCAGAAAACGACATTATTGTTGAGAAGCACATGAAGGTGGTATGTAAAGAAAAATGTGTTTACAAAAAGTGTATATTTTATAGAAAAGTGGAAACTAGTAAATGGTGTATAAAATGTATATGTTCTGTTTTCTTTTTGCAATAAGCAGGTCTTTATGTAAGATGTTTTTTGGTTTAGCATAGGCATGTATATTTTTATATAATTGACTGAATAGTGTGCTAAACAGGTGTATTCTCCAATTCCAGATCTTAAATCAGAGCTATTAGCATATGGTCTCCAGTCAGGAGACTGATTGATCCTAAAGGACAAGCGAGAAAGAGCCATGAGTCAACACTAGAGGAGCTGATCCAACCACAGAAAATCTATGGATCCACACCTCGCATTGTAGAAGGGTTAATCGACCGGAGCTGCACTGAGCGTTCTGCTCATACTTATCCTTTTCAGAAAACCCTGTACAGTCTTAGACCAGCATTGCCAGAACAGTTAGAAGAGAGGACTTAGAGAACCTTGAGACATGGGAAAGTCCAACTACAAAGGGTGAGGACTCGCCTAGGAGTCCTTGGTCTCAAACCGGTGAAGAAAACCCCTTTCCCCTTTCCGCCCATGTTTCAACGTTCAGTTAGGCAGGTTTTTCAACAGATCTTTCTACCTCTCTTCCTAAGGGAACACAGTACCTTGAGAATTTAGAAATGGCAGAAGTAAGTCTTTAGGGGGGACTGTTGAGGATAAAGAATTGAGTATCCAAAAATACTTAATTCAGCCATTTCATAGACTCAGTTATATAGTTCAGTAGATGTGAACTAACACACATATTTGTGAATGCTTTTGTTTCTTACTAACATGTATATATGTATATTGCATATTCAGTGTATTTTCCTTAGACACAGTATATACCACCACATGTGATTGTAAAGATGGCTGCTATTTCCTGTTCTCCACCCAAGACAGATCGACAAAGGAAAATTCCTGGAGCCTAGACTGACCAATCAACGGAGAATATGCAGATCTCTCTACGTCATGAAGCCCTGACTTACGATACTTGATTGGACTAAAACTTTTGTTCACACCCCCTTACTGTTTGGTCTAGAGTCTCTTTCAAACAATAAAGAACACACTTGGTTAAGAGCCAGTCATGGAGATAGACATAACTGACTTTGCTGTGCAGTTATTCATTCTCGTGTGCACACATGACATTTTAATTAGAAGCAGCAGCCGGATATCAAGAGATCCTTTGAGTCTCATCATCATCGTCATTCTGACCTTGACAGTATGCCAATGAGGGTGGAGTATGGTACAATCTCTGTAACTACCGTGTTTTGCCAGGGCATCACAACCATATGCTGAATTAAGTAACGCAGGCAGCAAGATTGAACCAACATAAATTTATTATTACAATGAAAATATAACAATCAATTAAAATTAATCTCAAATAACAAAACAACAACAATAACAAAATTTAGTGGCCGTCTTCATATTGGTTGACATATTCAGGCCGGGTGGGAGATGACAGTTGGCTTAAAAATGAATCATTTGAATACCTGGGATAATGTTGGGGGGGAAACTGTGGGGGGGGATACTGTGGGGGGTGGTCAAGCTGCAAGCATGGTGGATGCATCCTGTTTGGTGTACTTTGCAGGGGCTGGCGAGGAATCCATGTCGAAGAATGATGGGGCTGGTTTAACTTGCATATCGTGTCATTGTCATCAAGTTCTCCTCGGCCTGCCTTTCTTAGGACTTCCAACATCAGTCTTTCGGCTTGCTCCCTCTGTGTGGAATCCAATTTGCAGAGTCTGTCCGATGCAAATGCGGCAAAGCTATCCACTGGAGTGCTTTTTGGCTGTGATAGCAGTTGGGTTGCCAAAGAATAAAATTCAGCCGATGTCACAGGGGTGTTGGCCTTCTTTTTGCGTAACTGTCTTCGCCGCATTTCACCAGAGGGTGCAGGTGCCTCATTATCCTCCACAATAGGCTCGCTCGATGTGGTGGGGTTCTCATTCAATTGGGGCCTCACCATATCTGTCTGAGGGTTCTGCGGGAACAGAAAAATAAATGTTAATTAAAAGTCATACATTAATAGTTAGTAAATTTAATTAAAGTGTGACAAAATTGTATTGGAGTGTACTTATCTGAACTGGAAGGGATAACATTTCCAAACTGCACAATAAATCATGGTAACAATAAGTTACTATTTTGTGTTCCTCAATGGCATGTACATAATAAGTTTGAATACTATGTAACGTGAAGCAAATAAGGTACTTACATCTACAACAGCGGAGGTGTTGTCATCGATCGGGATGTCATCGTTTTCAATGTCTGCTTCCAGGTCTACGTTTCTTTGGTAGGAGCTTTCCATCATTCGTGGTAGCTCCTGGTCCCTTGTGAATTCCAGGAGATTGAAATACCACAAGGGAGAAACATATACCTGGTCAGTGCCGGCCCCTGACTTTTTTGATTTGTCCACCTTATTTGCTTCTTTCTTATATACAGTCCTCAAGCCTTGTATCTTCTTTTTTACTACTTTGACATCCACCGCCTCGCCTCCACTGTGTTTTTTAAAAAGCTCCACCAGTTGGGCATAGGCGGCTTGTTTTTTTATTCTGTCTGAATATTCTGTGGATTTGATTCTCCACAAGCAGGGCAGTGATTTATACAAATACAGCAGCTCACGCACAAACTCTTCTTTGTTATAATAAGCCATCTGAAATAAAGAATGAAAAATTTATATGTAAACATAAAAGAAGTTGCAATAAACCGATCACAATTTTTGGTTATGGTGTGGCAGAGACTAAAATGGCCGCCCCCTATGTGTGGCAGAAACACAAAATGGCGGCTGTAGCTGAGAGACAAAAGATGAAAAAAATCCAGCACTCAAAGCATTCAACTGAAATTGTTTTATATTTTATTCATGGATCTGTGTAATTATTAAAGACGTTTCGGTCATCCGACCTTCATCAGTTTACACAGAAAAGGTTCTGTAGACAGTATGTGACATTGACTGCAGACCGGGACGGGCAGCTTTTTCCTCTGGTCCAGCTTTTTCATATATTTCTACAGAACCTTTTCTGTGTAAACTGATGAAGGTCGGATGACCGAAACGTCTTTAATAATTACAGAGATCCATGAATAAAATATAAAACAATTTCAGTTAAATGCTTTGAGTGCTGGATTTTTTTCATTTTTTGATCTGGGGTGGGACCCTATCCAAGCACCAGCGACTATAGAAGGAGTGCCACATTTCTATATTTTATTTAATGAGAGACAAAAGAGCCAGCAATGCTAGGATAGGACACATTACAAACAGCACTATGGAGAGACCCCTCTTTAAAAGGCATTATACACGCACAGATAAAAGCCAGCAACTTTAATTAACTCACATAATAAATATTAACATATATCTAACAGCAATCAACTCACATAATAAATATTAACATATATCTAACAGCAAGAACATTATTCAAAAAAAGCCCACCCCCCCCAACAAGAAAAAAGACCTACCTTTTCAAAGAAGTGTAGAATGTAGAATCCAAGCGGAATCGCAAATACGATCTCACCGACACTCGAGAGCACTGCAAGGATACTCCAGGTGCAACTGCGGCTTCGATCCGAAAAACACACCAACAAAGCGACCGGGTACAATGGACGAAGGAATCAGGGTGGAGACGCAGGTTCTATCTCAAAGCAAAGCGCAAAAGAAGTGACAAAGGGTGGACGCGATCCAAAATTTAACCGCTAGATACGCCCCCTGCATGCCCAATCAGAACGCAGTATTGGCCGCCAATGAAAGGCGACGCAAATGCACGCCTACGTGACTCACTGCATAATGGGATTGGAATCGTTAACATAGTAGCTGTGTGTGACAGGGTCCTTATCAATCAGAGCGGAGGGGGTGGAAAAGGCGACGCCCGCCCGGCCGCCCAATCAGAACGCAGTATTGGCCGCAAAAGAAAGCGGAGGGGGGTATGGAAAAGGCGACGCAAATGCACGCCTACGTGACTCACTGCATAATGGGATTGGAATCGTTAACATAGTAGCTGTGTGACAGGGTCCTTATCAATCAGAGCGGAGGGGGTGGAAAAAGCGACGCCCGCCCGGCCGCCCAATCAGAACGCAGTATTGGCCGCCAATGAAAGCGGAAAAGGCGACACAAATGCACGCCTACGTGACTCACTGCATTTTACTACGCCCCTAATGGGATTGGAATCGTTAACATAGTAGCTGTGTGACAGGGTCCCAGCGATTTGAAAGATCGTTATACGGGACGCATGCTCGTTCATAAACTCGTTATGTGTGACACCCAACATGCGATTTCAACAACGACTTATAAACGATCCAGAAAGTGTGACGTAGTAGCGATCTCGTTCACGATCTCGTTATGTGTGACTGGACCTTAACACAGGTTTAGATACATTTGTGAACAATATTTGCGACAAAAAGTCTTAGATCTTTGAGTTCAGCTCACGAAACATGGGAGCAAAAACGAAAGTCAGACAGCTCAACGCTGGCTTATCTGTAAAACAATTGTAGAACAAGATCAACTCTAATTTCGGTGCAGATGAGTTCAGTATCAAAAAGAGAGAGTGAAGACAGCCTCATGACATCTTAGTCATAAGTTTATATAGCATTTTTCCTGGTTTATTAAATTGACTATCCAAGATTTAATAAAAAAATATATATTTTTTTGTTGTTCAGATACAATGAGCTCTGCTTGCTAACGCAGCTGGGTTTTGATTGTACAGAAAATAAATTTTGGTATCCTTGATGTCTTTTTTTGTGGTCCATCTTCCAACATAGAGTTAACTAATAATATAATAATCGTAATTTCTATAGCACCAACATATTCCACAGCGCTTTGCAATTCAGAGGTTCATATACAAACAAACATAACTAAAAGCATTGAATGAATACGTTAATAGGCCCCGCATTCATCTTGTCTGCACAGGTATGTTTCATCATTTTTTGTGGGTCGCTTTACAATGCAGCACTGTGCATATAAATGGTTATGGTATGACCATGTCTATAGCAATCGGAGGGGGTTAACTCGTAAGATTTTTAACATTTGTGTCAAGAAAACCTCAACTTCCTTCTTGCAACCAGTAACTTTCCACCCTCTTCAGCTCTGCAGTGGTTACAGGCAGTTGCAAAGAGAAATATGTCATTAGGCGCTAGCAAAGGATATTGTGTCACTTGATCGCTAGTATCAGCCTTGTCTCACTATAGAGTTTAAGTATTCCTTTGTAACCCTTCACGTCTCTGGAGTGGGGATCTGCTAGGTCATTGATAAATAGTATATGGGCATAGTTGTAGTGTTATAGCCAGATCTGCCTGATACAGGACATGGAGCTCTCGCATCTTATACAGAGTTCTCAAGTGGAGAATGTGCGCGTATGCTGCCCCCTAATGCCTCCTGTGACTGGGACCCTGTGTGTGAGCAGCCACCACTTGATCCTCTCTGCCTACCCGGTAGAGGGCAAAAAACAGGAGAAGTGTGAACTATGGCTTCTGCATTGCGCTGTGGACTTGGTGGAGAAGAGGTAAAAATACCGAAATGCAATGCTGAATAGATGGAAACCCTGAGCATTCTGTCTGTAATACTGTTAGTTCTATATATTGATGCAAATTATCTAATTTAAGTGATATAGGGAAATATTAATGTAGTGTTTGTTCAACTCATTATGTTCTTGTATGTAAGAATGTGGATTTTTTTTATAAAAATGTAAATATATACAGTATATATTACACTATATAACATACAGCTCACCTGTGCATGGTCACACAGAATGCTGCACAAAAGATATGATTTACGAGGGATCCAATATTACCTGCTAAATGCAATTACACATATACAATTTAATAAATTAATCCATATAAATTCAATCACATCCAAAAGTTCGGCAAGCACTACAACAAACTAGCAATATCTATAAAGCATGACAACATAGCACTATAGTCACACAGTACAGTATACCACAAGTGTGATGTCACTGCTACCTATGAGTCTATTGGGCTGTTCACATGTCAAATTTATTCCTCAGATGAAGTATAATATCAGGGAGAAATGTCCAATATTGATCAGCATTTCAGATCAAAATCAGCAATGGAAGTCTATGGGTCAGTGAAAAGAGCTGACAACACTAAAGGGGGCTTTACACGCTACGATATCGTTAATGTTTTATCGTCTGGGTCAAGTTGTTAGTGACGCACATCCGGCGTCATTAACGATATTGCAGCGTGTGACACTTACCAGCGACCTTAAGCGACCTCAAAAATAGTGAAAATCGTTCACCATGGAGAGGTCGTCCCAAAACAAAAAATCGGTAAGGGTTGTTTATCCATGTTGTTCATCGCTCATGCGGCAGCACACATCGCTATGTGTGACACCGCAGGAGCAAGGAACGTCTCCTTACCTGCCACCGGCTGCAATGCGGAAGGAAGAAGGTGGGCGGGATGTTACGTCCCGCTCATCTCCGCCCCTCCGCTTTGATTGGCCGGCCGCTTAGTGACGTCGCGGTGACGTCAAACGCCCCTCCCCCTTGAGGGAGGGATTGTTCGGCAGTCACAGCGACGACGCCGACCAGGTAAGTGCGTGTGACGCTGCCGTAGTGATAATGGTCGCAGCGGCAGCGATCACACGATAACACATGGGCGACGGGGGCGGGTACTTACACGCTCGATATCGCTAGAAATTGCTAGAAATATCGTAGCGTGTAAAGCCACCTTTAGGGCTCGTGCGCACGTTGTGTAATTGCATGCATTTACGCTGCGTATAGCACTTCAGCGTAAATGCATGCGTCCTGCGTCCCCTGCACAATCTATGAAGATTGTGCATGACACGTGCGCACGATGCTTTTGTGAATGCAGCGATTTGGGTTCTAAAATATTGACCCAAATCTGTGCGTTCATAAAATGAGCATGTCAATTATTTGTGCGTTCTGGATGCAGCTCCCACTCTGTCTATGGTGGGGGCAGCAGCCGTAGCGCATGTGTGCCGCCCCGTGGCTCGGCTGCAGCAGAGCCGCTCAGGAACAGACCTTCAGTGGGTGGCTCGAGGGTCTCCGGACCCGGGGGTCCTGCGGTCACTCTGATCAAAAAGGGGTTGGTGTTTTGGGGACGTAGGTGTACGGCCGGAGCCGTGTTTAAGTTCGTGACGCCACCCACGGGATGTGGTGAAGGTGGACACCACCGCTGCAGTTACGGGGCACCTGGGGGAGATGTTGCGCAGCAAGTTGTTAACCGCTCCGTGGGTAGGGATGGTGGCCCCGGGACCTGTTGGGGGAGTTGGACGGTGCAGGGAGATAGGCGGCCGGAGGGCACCGTTGTACTCACGATTAGTAACACACACAAGTCTCTGGTAAACCAAGGTGATGGTGGTCTGTGCCCGCAGCCGGCTGCAGTCTGGTCCCCCACCCGGTTGGTGGTCTCTGTCTTTCTCCTGCACCATTTGTGTGATGGTGGACTACCTGCGCTTGCAACGTCAGGAGTCCGCTCCCCGGCTTGTGGTTGCCTAAGGAGCTCTTTGCCCGCAGACGCTGGCCCGTGGGATCTCTCTGCCATGGTGGTGGCTTTCTATCCCCCTCGTTGGGCTGTTGTCTTCAGTCGGGACTTTGGGTGGGACAGAACCTATAGTCCTGGCCGCAATCAGTTAATCAGCTAGCCCCCAGTAGCTTCTGGACCTAGCTTCAGGGTCTGAGTACCCCCCTTTGTGCTCCGGTTTCCGAGTCGGTTCCCCAGGTCGGTACTGGCGGGCCACTACCCTGTCCCGGACCACCACGGGTTCCATCGAGCCATCTTCCCGGCTCCTGCAGACAGAGGCCTCCGTATGCCTCCTAGCCAGAGGTACCAGGGTTCCAACCCTGGCACTTGTCAGTTAGTTTCAGATCTGACACACAGGCCTGCTTCCACTTTACTTCACCTCCACTAACAGACTCCCAGACTAAACTCAACTGTGTTTCCTGCCTCAGGCTCTCTGAACTCCTCGGTCGGCGTGTCCAACTGCCTGGCTCTGCTCCCTGGTGTGTCCATCAAGCACTGAGGGAGGTGACTAGGGTTTTAATGTTTGGCTGCTGTCACCTTGTTAGGGGACTGGTGTAATGCGGGGCCCTATCTTTGACTACCTGGCCTGGCCAGGGCGTCACACATGAAATCGTCTTTTTTTTTAACAAAAAAAAAACTGCATCCATTATGAAGTGTTTCTGCAGCGATGTGACTCGCACATGTGCTGTCAAATCGCTGAAGAATATTCAGCAGTTAAGCCCATAGATGCCATCCCTGTGCTGTCCATTTTTCATTGATTGATTGATTGATAGAAGTTAAATAAACATTCTTTCATTTTGTCATCAGTGGAAAAAACCTGCTGAAAGTCCGGGACAAAACTCGGTCTGATTTTCTATATGGCCTTATTCTGACATCTGAATAAGGCCATACGAGTGATACCTTTGGTTTTCACATGTAATCTACACATGTTGCATTTTTTCCTCAGACCATGCGAAATCCTGCTGACATAGTTGATATTAATCTGAGGGACAAATCAAAATCTGTGTCCATGAAAACGTCTGACAGCACAGGTGTGCCACCTGTGAGCTTTACACTAGAGAAGAACTGATAAAACCCGGATGACTTTCTGATGAAAATCACTGATGAAACAGTGTTTTTCTTGTGATAAAAAAAACTGCTGTCTGAAGAATGATCTGAGTTTCATCAGAGCTTTTTTTTTTTTGTCAAAGTTTCATCAGACTTTGGTCAGTGTGTCAGTTTTTATTATTAGACTTAGAACACGTGCACACGTTCAGTATTTGGTGAGTTTTAACCTCAGTATTTGTAAGGCCACGTGCACACGTTCAGTATTTGGTGAGGTTTTTACCTCAGTATTTGTAAGGCCATGTGCACACGTTCAGTATTTGGTGAGGTTTTTACCTCAGTATTTGTAAGGCCAGGTGCACGCAGTGAGCATTTGGTGAGTTTTCACCTCAGCATTTGTAAGACAAAACCAGGAGTGGGTAATAAATACAGAAGTGCTGCTCATGTTTCTATTAGGCCGGCTTCTCACTTGCGAGTTTCTCGCAGTAGTGCAATGCGAGAAAATCTCGCATTGCCCTCGGACACATGTTAAACAATGAGGCAGCTCCCATCTGCTATTTTTTTCTCACTCCAAATCGGACTCAGAAAAAAATCGGAGCATGCTACGTTTTGGACAGTTTTGGCGCGAGTCTCTCCAATGCAACTCTATGGGAGCGTGAAAAAAATGCATGTCACACGGATCAGCACTCACACCATTAATTGCATGTTTCTCAAAACACTGGAAATGAGTGAGGTCTCATAATGTCAGTCAATCATAGAGATTGACTCTCTCCCTCTCGGTCTCTATTCTCTTTCTGTCGGTCTGTCTCTCTCTCTGTCGGTCTCTCTCTCTCTCTCTGTCCATATCGGTCAGTTCCTCTTCCCCCCCTCTCTGATACTCACCGATCCCCGATCACCGGCGCGGCGCTGCACGGCGTTCATACTGCTCCGGCGGCTTCTCCTCTTTTGAAAAAGCCAGCCGCACATTATTCAATCTCGTATTCCCTGCTTTCCCTGCCCACCGGCGCCTATGATTGGATGCAGTCAGACACACCCCCACTACTGAGTGACAGCTGTTTCACTGCAACCAATCACAGCTGCCGGTGGGCGGGTCTATATAATGCAGTAAAAAAAATAAACAAATAATTTATAAAAAACGGCGTGCGGTTCCCTCCAATTTTAATGCCAGCCAGGGTAAAGCCACATGGCTGCAGGCTGGTATTCTCGGGATGGGGAGCCCACACGTTATGGGGAGCCCCCCACCCTCACAATATCAGCCAGCAGGCGCCCAGAATAGCTGCATCCATTAGATGCGACTGTCCCGGGACTGTACTCGGCCATCCCGAATTGCCCTGGAGCGGTGGAAATCGAGGTAATAAGGAGTTAATGGCAGCAGCCCATAGCTGCCACTAAGTTCTAGATTAATCATGGCAGGTATCTCCCCGAGATACTTTCCATGATTAACCTGTAAGATTAAGAAAATGAAGACATACACCCAAAAATCCTTTATTTGAAATAAATAACAAAAAAAACAACCTCTTTCACCACTTTATTCAAGACCCCAAATACCCTTCCATGTCCGACGTAATCCACAGAGGTCTCTCGACGCTGTCAGCTCTGCTACATCGGAAGCTGACAGAAAGCGGTCACAGACCACGACCGCACTGTGTGAGCTCCCCGCAGCGACTGAAGTGATTCGCGCTATCAGCGATGACATCACTCAGGTTACCCGCGGCCACAGATCTCAGCAGGAGGACTTCAGCTGTGGCCGCGGTTAACCTCTGTGACGGCACCGCTGATAGCGCGGCTCACTGCGGTCACTCAGGGGATTTCCGGTCACCGGTGAGACCTTCACCGGTGACCAAAAATCAGGCCATGCCACACAGACAGAGCCGCAGGATGACAATGAAGTCAGGTGACGTTCATCCGACTTCATTCTGATCGTGCGGCTCTGTCTGTGTCTGCTGTCACCGGCTATTCAGCTCTGCTACATGGCTCTGTCTGTGGCTGCTGTCAGCGGCCTGTAGCAGAGCTGAACGGCAGATGACAGCTGCTGAGAAAAAAAGGATCACACACGGATCTACACGCATTTCACACGCTCTGCTAGTCATTAAATAATTTAAAAAAAGCATCGCACTTGCATTGCACACTGACCTAACGTGAACTAAAATCGGCCAAATTTTTTTCAGGCAAGTCGAACCGATTTTACACGCATAAATGTGTTTCCAGCCTTATACTTTTCCTCTGATTCTTCCACTCCTGGTTTTGGCTTATACATACTGATATAAAATACTAAATGTGTGAACATGGCGTTAAGGGTGCTTTACACGCTGCGACATCGCTAGCGATAGCACCCGCCCCCGTCGTTCATGCGACATTTGGTGATCGCTGCTGTAGCGAACATTATCGCTACGGCAGCGTCACACGCACATACCTTTTCAGCGATGTCGCTGTGACCGCCAAACAATCCCTCCTTCAAGGGGGAGATGCGTTCAGCGTCATAACGACGTCACTGTGGTGTCACTAAGCGGCCACCCAATAGAAGAGGAGGGGCGGAGATGAGCGGCCGGAACATGCCGCCCACCTCCTTCCTTCCTCATTGCCAGTGGACGCAGGTAAGGAGATGTGCGTCGTTCCTGCGGTGTCACACATAGCAATGTGTGACGCCACAGGCACGACGAACAACCAGCGGCATGCACCACCAACGATATTATGAAAAGAAGCAACGTGTCAACGATCAACGATTTTTGCCGTTTTTGCGATCGTTGATCGTCGCTCCTAGGTGTCACACGCTGCGATGCCACTAACAGCGCCAGATGTGCATCACTAACGACGTGACCCCGACGATATATCGTTAGCGATGTCGCAGCATGTAAACCACCCTTTAGGCCTCATTCACATGTCCATGTTTAACTTCTTCACTGCAACAATTTTTTAAAATGCAATAACAAGAGATCAAAGCATAGCATCTGCACAAAAATTGCATCATTATAATGTGTGATAAAGACACAAAAAATATGCCATCACTGAGCCCCAGATTCCGAAAAATGAGAACGCTACAGGTCTCGGAAAATGGCACCAAAAGCGCAATCATTTTTTTAACCCCTTAGATAAAAGTATACGTTTGGCATCTACGAACTGATACCGACCTGACACATCAGTTTTACCATATAGTGAACACGATGAATTAAAAAAAAAAATGAATAAAAAGCACAATATATGGTAGCACTAATAATTTCATTCAATAGTACAACTCGTCCCACAAAACCTAAGCCCTCATCTGGCAATATTGATGGAAAAATAAAAAGGTTATGGCTCTCAGAAGATGGGGAGAAAAAAAACAAATTAAAAACGGAAAATCGCCCAGGGGTGATGGGGTTAATTATACCATTTTTGGGCAGATGTGGTGTTTTGATCGCCTGTTATTGCATTATTTATAATGCAATCTTGCGGCGACCAAAAAAACAACGTAATTCTGGCATTCAGTTTTTTTTCCTCGCTATGACGTACTGATCAGATAAATTTATTTTATATTTTGATCGGGCATTTCTGAACTCATCGAAGCCAAATATGTGAGTTTTGTTGTTGTTATATTTTCAGTGGAGCATAAGGGGGTGATTTGACCTTTGAGGGTTTTTTACTTTTTCATATAAAAACGTTTTTTAAAACTTTTTATTGATTTTACCCCTTTGGGGACTTGAAGCTGACCCTGTCCAGTAGCTTCTGTTGTTCAGAGCAATACTTCAGCATCCCTCTGATCAGGAGAAATGCTGTTCTCGTGTGAGTGTCAGCACTCTGCCGTCATGCACAGAAAGTGAGCTATGACAGTGACAAGGGTCATTAGCTGACCCCACTCTGTCATGACAACAAACCTTCTCCAATACTTTATGTTGAATAGATACAGCACACTGATGCCATCCATGTGCTGTTTGTGTTTTTCATGAACTCTTTGGCCAGAATCACACTTGTGAGAGACTCGCGCTAGTCTCGCATCGCATCACCCGGCATGGCCGCACACTCCCCAGACAGGAGCGGGATGGCAGCATGTATTTCTATGCAGCTGAGAAGCTCCTGTCCGGAGAGCATCAGGCCGTGTCGGGTGATGCGATGCAAGACTCGCGCGAGTCTCTCACAAGTGTGACTCCAGCCATAAACTTGTATTGGACATTGCCAAGCATGCTACCTGAAAATAACAGACATTCCTGTGTGTTTTACACGGACATATGGTCCTTCAAAAAACACTTATGTGAAGAGCACAATACAAATGGGTATGTGCTGTATCCGTGAAAAAGCATATACAACACGGAAGTGCAACACAGAAGTCTGAATGAGGCCTTAGGTCAGAGTCTCATCAGTCTCATCAGTTTTTCTCAGATGGGAAAAAAAAGTTGGAGGTTTATTTTTAAACAGTCCATGAAAAATTGACAATACACAGGTTGCATTTGAGTGCCCTCCGTTTTTTTTTCATGGGCCCATTTCCATTAGCGAGTTTGAGCCGAGACACAGAGCAAAGTCAGATAAGTCTCCATGATCTTGTGCGGACCACTTGGTCAGCAAAATTCTCTGTGCGTTAAACTGACCTGCTGAATATTGGTTTTTTTTTTGGTTTTTTTTTTAAATACATCTTGACCTAGCAAAGAAAATAAACTACGAGGTGAGTGCCAATCTACATTTTATCGAGAAAATGTTTTTATTGCCAAGTGCTATGATTAATTCCTGTGCACAGAACTCAATTACCCACCCCAGTCACCAAGAATGTGCTTTAACCTCCTAAAATTGGGACAGGTGCACCGTGCACTATTCCTGCCCTCTCAGTAGATGTGACATCACCTGCCCCGCTTGCCTTGCAATGCGGAACTGAGCAGGACTAACCCTTTAATTCTTTTGCAGTGTTCAGAACATGGGGATGTTAAAGAGCAAAGATGGAGAAGGAAGATCAAGCTCAGGAACTGTGACTCTGAAATGTAAGGATTTGCGGGTTATTCAGCTGGAAATACCCGACATGGAGGAAACATTTAACATTGCCCGCTCAGTTCAGGTAAGTAACAATGTAACTCCATGAGTTATATTCTGATATAGCACATAAACTACTTCCAATATAATACATAGAAACAGTGAAAGTTCTGAGTCTAAACTGAATATTTCACTTTTGTGCAGACAAGAAACAAGTGTCAAAATTACTCTAAGGCTATGTTCGCACTTTCCGTTTTCACCTGCGTTTTGGATCCGTTTTGAACTGCAGCGTTTTCACGCCAAAATGCATGCGTTTTGATTTTCCAGTAAAGTCTATGGGAATTGTTGATTTCTTGTCCGCACTTAGCGTTTACAAACGCAGCGTTTAATTTGCATAATTATAGGCAAAAACTCAGAGTTCAAAGAAGCAGCATGTCAATTGTTTTTGCCATTTGGGCTGCGTTTTGATAACATTGAAGTCAATGAGAAGTTGAAAAAAGCAAGAAACATCAAAATTCCAGCGTTTTACCTGCTTTTTATCTGCAGAAACCATGCGTTTATGACATCAAAATAATGGATTAATATGTCCCTTTACACACACACACATAGTCCGACAATTAAATTAATGAAAAATATTAAATTTATTGCTATTTTAGCGATAAATAGTATAAAACCGCTATAATTATATGAAATATAACTATTTCCGTTATTATTTCAATAATTATGTGTTCCTTTTTTTTCCCTTTTTTCATTGTGTTTGACTGTTTAAACTTTATTTAACAGTGTCTTTATGTTCAAAACGCATCTGTCTAAACGCAATGGAAAAGCATGTAAAAAGCGCCAAAGATTCACATGTTTCTCTTCCAACGTGGTGTACTTAATCCTGTGCACTATATGTCCTATTGGGGGCCTCTATGTTGGAGAAACAGGACAGATACTGAGAGCAAGGATGAGATCTCACCGCCACACAATTACAGACAAAAAAATCCATTTACCTGTGGCCAAACATTTCTGTGCTTCAGGACACAACATAAACCATATGAAAGTTGTCATATTAAAAGGCAACTTTAGATCACAGAGCCATCACAGGGTCTGGGAATACAAATTCATCACAATGCTTAACTCTGTGGACACAGGACTCAATCTGTCAGGAGGATTCATGGCCCATTACAAAATCTGAGGAGTCATTCCAGAGACTCACCAGACGTCTGATCCTACATGGATATTGGGACAATAAAACTCTCACACCACTAATCAAAGCTAATTAAGGATTCACTTTCTTAGGGGTGCTTCACACACAGCGAGCTCACTGCCGAGATCGCTGCTGAGTCACGCTTTTTGTGACGCAGCAGTGACCTCATTAGCGATCTCGCTGTGTGTGACACTGAGCAGCGATCTGGCCCCTGCTGCGAGATCGCTGCTCGTTACACACAGCCCTGGTTCGTTTTCTTCAAAGCCGCTCTCCTGCTGTGACACACAGATCGCTGTGTGTGACAGCAAGAGAGCGACAAATGAAGCGAGCAGGGAGCAGGAGCCGGCGTCTGACAGCTGAGGTAAGCTGTATCCAAGATAAACATCGGGTAACCAAGGTGGTTACCCGATATTTACCTTAGTTACCAGCCTCCGCAGCTCTCACGCTGCCTGTGCTGCCGGCTCCGGCTCTCTGCACATGTAGCTGCTGTACACATCGGGTTAATTAACCCGATGTGTACAGCAGCTAGGAGAGCAAGGAGCCAGCGCTCAGTGTGCGCGGCTCCCTGCTCTCTGCACATGTAGCTGCATTACACATCGGGTTAATTAACCCGATGTGTAATGCAGCTAGGAGAGCAAGGAGCCAGCGCTCAGTGTGCGCGGCTCCCTGCTCCCTGCTCACACTGGTAACTAATGTAAACATCGGGTAACCATACCCGATGTTTACCTTAGTTACCAGTCTCCGCAGCTTCCAGACGGCGGCTCCGTGCAAGCGCAGCGTCGCTTGCACGTCGCTGCTGGCTGGGGGCTGTTCACTGGTCGCTGGTGAGATCTGCCTGTTTGACAGCTCACCAGCGACCATGTAGCGATGCAGCAGCGATCCTGACCAGGTCAGATCGCTGGTCGGATCGCTGCTGCATCGCTAAAGTGTGAAGGTACCCTAAGCGCAGTGTTTGTTTATTTAAATGTCTTTTATTATGCCATCCCTCTGCTCTGTTTGTGCATATATTTGTGTTTCTTCAGATATTTTGTCATACCATGCCTGATGAAGGGACCTGAGATGTCTCGAAAGCTTGCTTTGTAACATCACTTTATTTTATTTTAGTTAGCCATTAAAAGGTATCACAAGATTATAATTTTGCTCCTCTCACTGAGAACATTCAATAATTTAAAAGCGCCAAAAACGCGACTAAAACGCGGTAAAAACGCATGTGTATTTACCGCGATTTAGTGGTCAAAAGCAACCTTGGCAAAAGCAATTTCTGCCAAAGGATGCATTTAGAACTGCAACTAGGACGACGTAAAGTGTGGACAAAGCCTTACATCTGTTAAATGAACCAGCAATGTGGGTTGGATCTTGAGCTAAGTGTGTCTAGAGTAAAAAGGTGCCTAAAGCTGACTATTGTATTGATGGCCTACACTTGGGAGAGATCATTAGTATCTAATGATGGGCGAACCCCTCGATGCTCATGTTCGGGAGACTCACCCAAACTTTTTGTAAAGTTCGAGTTCAGGTTCTGAACTTGCGTCCAAACCCTGAACTTGGACTTTACAGTTAAGGGATGGGGCGGGGGGTCTGTAAAATAAAGAATATAATTAATAATAAACATTGTCATTATACGTACAGGTCCCGCGACGCGTCCTGCAGCCCCGCTCAGCCGCTGTCATTAGGTCCGATCATTAACTTCCGGGGGTAGTCACTGAACTGCTCATCAGTCGGCAGTCTTCGGCTGTTTTCAGCCGTGTTCGCGGTGACGTCAGGGTTCACCTGAGTCCATGAGCCATGGACTCGATTGAACTTTGACTGTCACTGTGTGAGTCTCGCAATCGAAATCACCTGGCACGGTGCACACTCTCCTTACAGGAGCGGTCAGCTGCATGTGTTTCCATGCAGCTGAAGCACTCCTGTCAGGAGAGTGTGCGGGGTGATACCGATGCGAGACTCGCAGGAGTCATAAGGGTGCTTTACACGCTGCGACATCGCTAACGATATATCGTCGGGGTCTCGGTGTTTGTGACGCACATCCGGCGCCGTTAGCGACATCGCAGCGTGTGACAGCTAGGAGCGACCTTAAACGATCGCAAAAGAGACAAAAATCGTTGGTCTGTGACACGTCGTTCACTTACCAAAAATCGTTGTCTGGTCAGTTGCGATGTTGTTTGTCGTTCCTGCGGCAGCAGACATCGCTATATGTGACACCGCAGGAACGAGGAACAACCTCGTACCTGCAGCCGCCCGCAATGAGGAAGGAATGAGGTGGGCAGCATGTTCCGGCCGCTCATCTCCACCTCTCCTCTGCTATTGGGCGACCGCTTAGTGACGCTGCAGTGACGTCGCTATGACGCCGAACGCACACCCCCCTTCCCCCTTGAAGGAGGGATTGTTCGGCGGTCACAGTGACGTCGCTGAAAAGGTATGTGCTTGTGACGCTGCCATAGCGATAATGTTCGCTACGGCAGCGATCAACAAATGTCGCACGAACGACGAGGTTGGGTGCTATTGCGCACGACATCGCTAGCTATCGCACACGCGCACACAAGTGGAATCATACCTTCAGTGTCAGACTGCTTCTCGCTCTGTAGAGACACTTGTCTATACAGAGCGATCAAGTAGGGCTGACATTGCTCTCCCTGTGGACTACGTCAGACAAAGGATTTTTTTTTTTATAATAAAGATGGAGTCTCTAAATGTTTTTTTGTTTTATTTCTAATAAAAAAAAATTCTATATGTTGTGTTTTTCTTCTACTGTTTACAAGAAATTCTTGGTGGCCATGTCTAATTTGGAGTGACACCATGAATTTTAGGCTTATTACGAGCTGAGAATACAGAGCTGGTATTAACCCTTTTATTACCCAGTGTGCCACCCCCATCAGGGCTGCTGGACGAGCCGGGTAAAGCGCTTGGAAATGGCGCTAAGAAACAATGCACCATTTCCAGAGGCAGCTGCGGCCTGTGGAGAATCCCAGCCCCGAGCTGCCTGGTTTTACCTGACTAGCGATCCAAATATGGCGGGAGCCCACACTTTTTTTTTTTTTTTAAATAATTAAAAAAAAAAAAAAAGAATGGGCTTCCTGTATTTTGATTGCCATCTAAGGTAAAGCCAGGCAGATGGGAGTGGCAGTCCGTAGCCGTCCGCTTTATCTGCGCTGAAAATCAAAAATACTGCAGACCACTACGTCATTTTTTTAATTATTTATTTTTACACTACTATATGTGTGAGGGACCCACAGCCAATCTCAGACACTGTCACGCAGAAAGGGTGTCTGTGATTGGTTGTTCGAGTAACCTGAAATCTACCCATATATTCTAGATGCTAGAATGTATGGACTGATTTCAGGTTAATCCAGCATCCAATCACAGACGCCCACTCTGTGACAGCATCTGTGATTACTGTTAAAATAAGAGACAAAGTAAAACAACAACACAGAGAAAAAAATATTTTATTAGAAATAAAACAGAAGACATTTGGGACTCCATCTTTATTACCCAAAAAAAACCCCTCCAACATAGTCCAAAGGTGGGCAAACATCTTCAGTTCTGCTATATCTCTGCGAGAAGATAAACACAGGTCTGCTTACACAGACTCAGCTGAGAGCTATCAGTGACTTCACCCGAGTGCACAGCTGAGACTTGCGCGTCTCGCATCGTTATTACCAGACACAGTGCACACTCTCATGATAGTGTGACGCCCTGGGCAAGCCAGGGGTCACAGGTCACAACACCACATGCACCCCACATTCCCTGCAGGTACACCGAGGTCAAAACTAAAATCCTTGTTGCCTTCCTCCAGGGGCTGGTGTCCACACCAGGGGGTGGGCCAGACGGTTGGCTCCGCCCACCGAGGAGTTCAAAGCCCTGGAGGCGGGAAAACCAGGCAGATGAGTGTTAGAGTTGAGAGTAGAAGGAAGTGGTAAAGGAGCAAGTGACAGGGTGGAAGTGGAAAAAGTGAAGAAAGTGACAGCAAGAAGCCTGAAGTTAGTCCGGGTGTGTGCCCCGGACTGAGACAGCAAGATTGGCAGACGGCGGTGACTGTCTGCAGGAGAGATTGCTCGGAGGTTGCCGAAAGGACCGTGGACGGGTGGTGACCCGGCGGTACTGGAGCGGTATACAAAGAACAGTCAGCACCAGGGCAGGGGCCTTTCGGATCCCGGCAAGGCTAGGAGTCGCCATAATTTGCCAAATCCGTCAGTGAAGGGGACGACTGTCTCCCAACAACCAAGTCCCGATTGAAGGCAACAGTCCGACCGTTAAGGGGAGACACTGCCACCGCCAAGGCATCAGTTTCCCAGGGCCAGCGCCTGCGGGCAAGAGTGGGGCTCCTCCGGCCCATATCCAGGCTGGGGAGCGGGTTACCGGTGGGAATCCATAGCTACCAACAGACTACACATAGGTGCAGGGAAGAGACCGTCACCGTCAACTGCAGGGAACATCAGCACCGCAACCGTCCGAAGGAACCGTCCGAAGGACCCGTCCAACCAGCCGTTTGTTTACCGAGAACTGTGTCGTGTTTACTGGCTGAGTGAGTACCTCCGTGCCGTGCGGCACCGCGCTGCCCCTGCGCCCCTGCACCTCCACAGGCCCCATAACCCGCCTGTCCACCATCCCAACCCCATCACTGGGCCCCGGGACCACCAATCCCCTACCCACGGAGGGGCAAATCAACAACTGGCTGCTCCATACCACCACTCCCGGGATCCCCAGCCAGAGCAGCGGTGGTGTACACCTAATCACCACAACCGTGGGTGGCGTCACGGACAATAAACAATCCCAACTACCAATCCCCTTTCACTCACGGGCGAGGAGCGCCGCTAGAGTCCCCGGGATCCGGCCCATCGCTCGAGCCACCGAGCAGCAGCAGGCAGCGGCAGCAGCGGCGGCCGGACCCGAGCAGTGGGAGAGCGCGGCGTCCCCTCCTCCGCCCGCGACAATAGGAGGGCCTCAGCTGCATGGAAATACATGCAGCCGACTGGCTCTTGTCAGGAGAGTGTGCGCCATGCCGGGTGATACTGATGCGAGACTCACACAGTGACATTTAACCCCTTCACCTCCGGCCACTAAAACACCCTAATGACCGGGCCATTTTTTTGCAATTTTCACCATTGCCACTTTGACAGGTTATAACTCTGTTACACTTCAACGGACCCTGGCGATTCTGAGCTTGTTTTTTAGTGACATATTGTACTTCTTGTCAGTGGTAAATTTAGGCCGATAATTTTTATGTTTATTTGTGAAAATTTCAGAAATTTTGCGAAAAGTTTGAAAATTTTGCAATTTTCAAACTTTGAAAATTTATGCCCATAAATCTGAGAGATATGTCACACAAAATAGTTACTAAATAACATTTCCCACTTGTCTACTTTACATCAGCGCAATTTTCAAAACAATATTTTTTTTCGTTAGGATGTTAGAAGGGGTCAAAGTTCATCAGCAATTTCTCATTTTTTCAACAAAATTTACAAAATAATTTTTTTAGGGACCACATCACATTTGAAGTGACTTTGAGAGGCCTAGGTGACAGAAAATACCCAAAAGTGACCCCATTCTAAAAACTGCACCCCTCACACTGCTCAAAACCACATCCAAGAAGTTTATTAACCCTTTAGGTGCTTCACAAGAACCAAGGCAATGTGGAAGGAAAAAATGAAAATTTTTCTTTTTAACACAAAAATGTTACTTTAGCCATAAAATTTTCATTTTCACAAGGGAGAAAAGAGAAAGTGCACTATACAATTTATTGTGCATTTTCTCCTGAGTACACTGATACCCCATATGTGGTAAAAATCAATTGTTTGGGCGCACGGCAGAGGTCAGAATGGAAGGAGCACCATTTGAATTTTTGCAAAAAGAAACGTGTTCCAGCTCACCGCTCTGGTGTGTAAGTCTGAGAAGTAGACCAGCTGATCCTGCACGGAAATCCCAGGCACAAGGGGATAATAGCAGATACAAAGTAACGAAAAACCAGCGCAGTG
This sequence comes from Anomaloglossus baeobatrachus, assembly GCF_048569485.1. Classification (NCBI taxonomy): domain Eukaryota; kingdom Metazoa; phylum Chordata; class Amphibia; order Anura; family Aromobatidae; genus Anomaloglossus; species Anomaloglossus baeobatrachus. The sequence goes on along the minus strand of NC_134354.1, from coordinate 418,156,691 downwards.
TCGTAAGTTCTTATTCATGGATGAATGAATAAGAACTTACGACACTGCGTTATGTCGAAACGCGTTGGATGAACTGTGCCTTGTGGATGCTGTATATCCATTTTTAAAGCGATGAAAATAAAAGGAAAGTTTTTAATTCATCTGCCTGTGATCCGCTGGATTTTCGTTACTTTGTATTTGAATTTTTGAACGCAAAATTAGCTGCACTCATTAGCGGACGCTATGTCGGGTTTGAAGACCCTCTGAGGTGCTTAAACAATGGAACTCCCGCACAAGTGACCCCATTTTGGAAACTAGAGCCCTCAAATAATTTTTCTAGATGTTTGGTGAGCACTTTGAACCCCTGGGGGCTTCACAGAAGTTTATAATGTTGAGCCGTGAAAAGAAAAAAACATTTTTTTTACCACAAAACTGTTGCTTCAACTAGGTAGCTTTTTTTTCACAAGTGTATAAAAAGAAATTCACCACAAAATGTATAGTGCATTTTCTCCTGAGTACGCAGATACCTCATATGTGGTAGAAATCAAATGTTTGGGCACATGGCAGGGCTCGGAAGGCAAGAAGCGCCATTTGAATTTTTGAGTGCAAAATTAGCTGCACTCATTAGCAGACACCATGTCAGGTTTGAAGACCCCCTGAGGTGCCTAAACAATGGAGCTCCCCCACAAGTGACCCCGTTTTGTAAACTAGAGCCCTCAAATAATTTTTCTAGATGTTTGGTGAGCACTTTGAACCCCTGGGGGCTTCACAGAAGTATATAACGTTGAGCCATGAAAAGAAAAAAAAATTTTTTACCACAAAACTGCTGCTTCAACTAGGTAGCTTTTTATTTCACAAGGGTATCAGGAAAAAATGCACCATGAAATTTATAGTGCATTTTTTCCGGAGTACGACGATACCTCATATGTGGGGCAAAGTAATTGTTTGAGAAAATAGGGAAGAGTCCAACTCACCAAGGACTGACCTGCTGGTTGCAATCAGGGATCCTGCGCACGGAATGAGGCTCGGTAACCATCCAGATTAGAAGTAGAAAGAGAAATTTCCAGCGCCAGGAATAGATTAAAAAAACTCATCTAATATGGTATCTGCTGGATTTTTATTACCTTATTTTCAATAAAAAAGGATTTTTAATCTATTCCTGGCGCTGGAAATTTCTCTTTCTACAAAGTAATTGTTTGGGCGCATGGCAGGGCTCAGAAGAGAAGGAGCGCCATTTGATAGCAAAATTGGTTGGAATCATTAGTGAATACCATGTCACGTTTGGAGACCCACCCTATAGTGCCTAAACAATGGAGCTCCCCCACAAGCGACCCCATTTTGGAAACTAGACCCCTCAAGGAATTTATCTAGATGTTTAGCGAACCCCAAGGGGCTCCACAGCAGTTGATAATGTTGAGCCATGAATACAATTTTTTTTTTTTACCACAAAACTGTTATTTGAACCAGGTAGCTTTTTTTTCACAAGGTTATCAGGAAAAAATGCACCATAAAACGTATTGTGCAATTTCTCCTGAGTACGCAGATACCTCATATGTGGTGGAAAGTAATTGTTTGGGTGCATGGCGGGGCTCAGAAGAGAACGAGCACCATTTGACAGCAAAATTGGTTGGAATCATTAGCGGACGTCATGTCATGTTTGGAGACCCCCTATGGTGCCTAAACAGTGGAGCTCCCTCACAAATGACCCCATTTTGGAACTAGACCCCTCAAGAAATTTATCTAGATGTTTGGTGAGCCCCTTGTACTCCCAGGGGATCCACAGAAGTTGATAACGTTGAACCGTAAATTTTTTTTTTTTTTTTACCACAAAGTTTTTGCTTCAACCAGGTAGCTCGGTATCAGGAAAAACTGCACCATAAAACGTTTTGTGCAATTTTTCCCGCGTACGCAGATACCTCATAAATGGTGGAAAGTAATTGTTTGGGCGCATGGCGGGGCTCAGAAGAGAAGGAACGCCATTTGACTTTTCAAACGTACAGACGCGGTGCACTGATCGGCCGCTGCAGGACGCACAGTCGGATGAGATATAAAAAGCGTCGGGGATACGGGAAAAAAAAAAAGTCCCTCCGAAAATTGAGCAAGGATGCCAATCCGTTATGTGCTTCCCTGATCAGCACTCGGCAGGACGCACAAACTGATGCGATACAAAAAGCGTCGGGGATACGGAAAAAAAAGTCATGCCGAAAATTGACCACGGTGCAGATCTGTTATCTGCATCCCTGATCAGCGCTCGGTGGGATGCACGGACGAATGAGGTGTAAAAATGGACAGGGAATACAGGGAAAAAAAAAAAAGTTGTACTCACAGTACCCAGAGGATTAGCAGGAGGATCACTGACCAGAGAAACTGCAGGAGGAACAGAAGGCAGCAAGATGGACAACTTTACAGGAGCAGCAGGCAGGAAGTTGGACAGCTCATCAGAATACCCAGGAAGGACCCAGCGATGGAGGTAGATGTGATCAAACCAGTGAAGACATTGGACGACCCGGTGATGACAGGTAAGAGGACGTTGGAGGGAGAGCAGAGGGGGAGGGGGTGTGGGAGAGCAGAGGGGGAGGGGGTGTGGGAGAGCAGAGGGGGAGGGGGTGTGGGAGAGCAGAGGGGGAGGGGGTGTGGGAGAGCAGAGGGGGTGGGGGAGACTGTTGAAGCAGCTGCAGAAGCAGAATAGAGATCATGGGGGAGGCAGGCAGATCGAGGGGGGAGCAGATCGGGATGTCGGGGGGCAGATCAGGGCGTGGGGGGGGCAGATCGCGGGGTGCACGGGCAGGGGCCATCATGGGAGTGCGCAGGCGCCATTGCGGGAGCGCACAGGGGACATCGCGGGAGCGCACAGGGGCTGCAAGGGGAGCGCAATACTCACGTAGGGCAGGAGCTGTGACATCAGCGGCGGCAGCAGCAGCTTTGGCGTGGTACTACAAGTACCAGCTAGTGCATGCTGCAGATATGTTGGGGGAGGGCTCGCAGACCAGCACAGGCCTGGGGAGGGTGGTCACCTGCAGATCAGACCGCCCCACTGCACACTGATTGCAGAAATTGAATTGCGTCATAGCACGATCGCTCCAATCAGTGCTGCAGGGGCTGGGGGGGCGCCGTGTTTGAGCTCCAGCTATGAAGTGCTGCAGCTGCTGCAGCACCTCATAGCAGGATCTCACAGTATCGCATTGATTTAGGCATTGTTTTAGCCGAAATCAATGCGAACGTTGTGGTTGTTGGTTCAGATTTGAACAGCCAATCACAATGATCGTTGATGGGGGGTGGCGATGCCACCCCCCCTGGGGTCAAGCAAAGGTCCCCTGCTGTAAGAAACAGCAGGGGACATCATTTGAAAGCCGTTACTATGGCGCGGCAATCAAATGAATTTTAGGCAGTAAAGTTACGTCCCTGGTCGTTAAGTCACGTTAAAATAGGACGTAACTTTACTGCCCGCGGTCGTGAAGGAGTTAAAGTTCAATAGAATCCATGTCTCATGGACTTGAGTGAATAATTAAAACACTGCGAACACGGCCAAAAAAAGCTGAAAACTGCCGAGTGACAAGCAGTGCAGTAACTACTATCGGAAGTTAATGATTGGACCGGAAGCAAGAGTGGCCATGAGACAGCGACTTAGCGGGTCTGCAGGATACATCGCGGGACCGGTAAGTATAATCATAATTTTTTTTACTAATGTGCTTTTTTTTTTTTTTTTTTTTTTACAGTCCCTGGACTTGAACTTGGACACGAGCTTCCCAGGAAAACTCATGTTCGGGATGGTGTGCACGAACACTATAAACAATATGTTCGGTACGGACCCTGAACTTTACAGTTCGGGTTTGCCCATCACTATTAGTATTGCTTGGTTGGGGGGAAGTGACAACCAGCTATTCCCAGTGCTGGCTGGATGTGCTTAGTTGAACTACACCACTCTATGTAATGCAATGGATGTGGCCAGGTTCTGCACATGTGCCCCCTATTATACCTATGCATTATGATTATGCATTGGTTTTATAGAGTCATCATATTCCGCAAAACTTTACAGACATCATCACTGCTCCAAGCTAAACTTCCTTTCAGTATGTCTTAGGAGTGTGGGAGGAAACAAGAGTACCCAGAGGAAAACCATGCAAACACTAGGAGAACATATACTGCTTGAAGATGTTGACCATTGTGGCATTTGAACCCAGGACCCTTCAGCTGAAAAGCAACAGTACTGACCACTTAGCGTCCATGCTGCACACTGATTCAAATAGAGGTGGATATGCGGTACCGGCCATGGCCAGTATACAGTTGACGGAGTAATGAAGTGGAGCTATACAAGTGAGCACATCCGGTTGCTGCAGATTCCAGGAAGAGCTGATCGGGAAGCTGGATCTTACACCTCCACTGATGAAATATTGTGACCTATTCTAAGGATAGGTTATCAATATGAAAGTCTCAGACAACCCCCTAACTTGCACTCCAGCAAAAAAGTACCGCAAGTCAATAGGGTATAGTAAATGTGATCTTTTATGTACAAGTGTCTTAAGCGGGCTTTACACGCTACGATGTATGTTATGATATGTTGTCGGGGTCACGTCATAAGTGACGCACATCCGGCATCGTTTGATACATCGTAACGTGTGACAGCTACGTGCGACTGTGAACGAGAAAAAATACTCACCTTATCGTTGCTCGTTGACACGTCGCTCATTTTCAATAAATCGAACATCAGGTTGTTCATTGTTCCCGAGGCAGCACACATCGCTCCATGTGACACCTCGGGAACGATGAACTGCAGCTTTCCTGCGTCCCGCTGGCAAAGCGGAAGGAAGGAGGTGGGCGGGATGTTTACGTCCTGCTCATCTCCGCACCTCCGCTTCTATTGGCCAGCGGCTGTGTGACGTTGCGGTGACGCCAAACGTCCCTCCCCCTTCAGGAAGAGGATGTTCGCCGCCCACAGCGAGGTCGTTTGGAAGGTAATTGCGTGTGACGGGGGCTTACAACATTGTGCGACACGGCCAACAAATTGCCCGTGCCACGCAAAAGATGGGGGCGGGTGCTATCGCTTAAGAAATCGATGCATGTAAAGCAGCCTTTAGACTTGTGGTACCTAATTGGTAGAGAACAATCATTAGGTAAATGTCCGTTACTCTATATGACCTCCTACTCCAATTAGTGAATAACATCTAAACTTTTCGGGAAGAGTCTTCCACATTAAAGCCACCAAGCACAATCAGCCATCATCAGTCTACCTATATTAAAAATAAAAAAATAAAAAAAAAAGATTTAAATGACCATTTGTAGCAAAATTAGATAACTAGGTGAGGATCTCCTTGACAGGAACTTTTAGGTTGAAACGTCTTAGGCTAGTTTCACACTTGCGTTGGACGGGATCCGTAGCATTGCGTTGTGTGATGCATGCAATGGATGCGTTGCATATAGTGGCACAACGCATGCTACAGATCGTACAAAATAACGCAATCCGTTGTAGTTTTTTTCCCTTGTCTTTACACATCTGAGCATGCGCAGTTGTGTAAAGACAGCTGCGTTAACGGAATCCGTCAAATGACGCATTCTAACGGAATCCGCCACCATAGGCGTCCATTATAAAAAATAAACGGACGCCTAACGGATTCCTGCAGGTTGCGTATTTTGACACTCCGCCAAGCGCAGAAAAACGTTACATGCTGCGTTCCATCCGCCCGACGCAGCGTCAAAATAACGACGCTGCGTCGTCCAGCGGATGCAACGCAGACACTTGCGTTACAGTGCGTCGTCCATACAAGTCTATGGAGAATAGCGCAGTGCGTTAACGGACTGCGCTATTCTCCATAGTGACGGAATGCGCTGAACGCAAGTGTGAAACTAGCCTTACACAAGACACTGTCTTTAAACGTTTGTTTTTGCTTTTTTACTGTCATTTTAACACCTTAGACCTACATGCAATAAGTTTTCATTACCATTTTCTTGCCTGAGTAAACAGACGTAATGGCTAGTGTGGATTGTATAATCCATTTATAGCAAACTGTTATGAAATTGAGTTAGCTAACGCTTCAAGTGACACAAGTAAAGCAAACCTTTTGTCAACAAGCGATTTTTAAGTCTCCATTAAGTTCCATTTGGAAAAATTGTTAACCATACAGCATCTGATGAATGTATACAAACCCTCACTGAACATATAACAACATTAAGAGGTATTAAATCATTATAATAACATTATCTCCATAGCATAGATATCTATACCACATGGTACTGATACATAACCACAAACTACTATCTGTAGTCAGAGTAGAAAATTCTGATGGGAATGATGACAGTACACTGGAGACCAGTGACGGGATGATAAGAATTGTCAGTCCGGAAATTAATTAAACCGAATTAAAAGGGGTTTTCCCCACGAACAAAGTTCATTTCTAATCAATAGATCTTGGAATAATAATAATTTATACAATTGGATGTGTCTAAAAAATTTTTTCTTATGCTGAGATAATCTTATGTATGTGCCCCTCCTATGAACTGTGTAATGGCCGTGTCTGACCGTACAGGGACATGGTCTGATCAAACCACAGCTCCTGGGCAGGTGGGGGGGAGTAATAAAGTATATAGATATTACAGCATGGGATTGCAAATTATTCTTTCAGGTAAAACATTTTTTAAAAACAGGCAGGGAGATATTTTACCTCACAAACAGAATCAGCTATGATCACTTGTTATACTTATAATGTCTAAATACTCTTTTGTGTCCTTCCCAGCCCAGGAGATGTGTTATGATCCGACCATGTCCCAGTGCGGTCAGACACGGCCATTACACAGCACATAGCTGGGACACATATATAAGATTATCTCAGCACAGGAACATTTTTTTTTTAAATACATCCAATTGTGGAACTTATTATTATTCTAAGATCTATTGATTAGAATCAACTTTAAGCCCTTAACGACCGTGGTCAGTAATATTACGTCCCTGCAGTCATAGTGTTAATCTTCACCGGCTGAAGCGGCCAAGTGGCGGTGATCAGCGAACGCAGCCTTGCCTTGCAGGCACGAGTGGAATCGCTATCCACCCGTACCAGTTAACCCCTTAAATGGCGCTGTCAAAATGTGACAGCGCCATTTTAATGGTGATTGCGGTAATCGCATACTTATCGGCCTCCACCGGAAGTCACGTGACATGATCACGTAGATGCGATGGTTGTCATGGTAGCACAGGGTCATGTGATGACTCTTGTGTCTCACACGACTCAGCTGCTTATTACAGGACCTGAGTACTGCAGGTTACAAGAGATGAGCATTTCTCCCGATCTGAGCGGTGCTGCTCTGATTGGGGAAAAAAGAATGAGCGATCAGACAGCTGATCCTTATATCCCCCTAGGGTGACTAGTAAAATAAAAAAAAAGTAAAAAAAAAAAAAAGTTTTAAAAAAATCTAAAAGTTCAAAATCACCTCCATTCGCCCATTAAAAATTAAAGGGTTAAAAAAATAAAAATATATACACACATTTGGTATTGCCGCATTCAGAAATGCCCAATCTATCAAAATATAAAATCTATTAATCTGATCGGTAAATGGCGTAGCTGCAAAAAATTCCAAACGCCAAAATTACGTTTTTTGGTTGCTGCAAATTTTGCATAAAATGCAATAACAGGCGATCAAAACGTAGCATGTGCGCAAAAATGGTACCATTAAAAACGTCCGCTTGAGACGCAAAAAATTGGACAAACTTCTGATTTTTTTTAACCCCTTAGATAAAAGTAAACCTAGACATGTTTGGAGTCTACAAACTTGCACCAACCTGAAGCGTCACACTGTCACATCAGTTTTACCATATAGGGAACACAGGAAATAAAATATCTCAAAAACAATCATACAATCTCACTTTTTATGCAATTTTTCCGCCTTTGGATTTTTTTTGACATTTTTCAGTACACTATATAGTAAGGGCATGTGCGCACGTTGCGCTCTGTACCTTGCAGAAATAAACGCATCCTCTGGCAGAAATTGACAATGTCAAATTTGGTTTTGACAACAAAAACTCTTGAAACACGCATGTGTTTTAAGTAAGTTTTCCTTGCGTTTTAGGTAAGTTTTGATTGCTTTTCACATGCGTTTTACTTGCTTATTGGTAGTTGCGTTTCTAATACATTGCCACGATAGAATAAAGCTTCCAGAAATGAAAAAAAATAAAAATTTTAAAAAATAGATATCTACTGATGTCATTTCATGCTACCAAACATTCATTACATTCTGCTGAATAGGTAGAATCTCTTAGAAAATGTCTTTGCAAAATGGATCTCTACGTTAGTTGAGGATGTGATGTAATCAGGGAAGCCCTTGAGCTCACTACCAGCCAAAAACGGATGTGTTTTTGTTGACAAATATACATGCAGATCGCATTAAAAATACAAGTAAAACTCAAAGATTTGAATTTAGGATGTGTTTTGATAATTCTCATTGACTTTAAGGTTAGCAAAACGCTGCCAAAACACTCAAAAGAATTGACATGTTGCTTTTCCAAACGCAGAGATTTTGACAAAATTTTGTCACAAAAAACGCAGCTTTTTTGGACTCATCGTGCGCACAAAATATGCCTATTTCCCATAGACTTTGCTTGGAAATCAAAACGCAAGCATTTTGGCATGAAAACGCTGCAGCTCAAAACGCTACGGAAACGCATCAAAAAATGCAACGTGCGCACATAGCCTAAAACTCATGGTTTCATTTAAAAGTACAACTCGTTCCGCAAAAAAACAAGCCCTGAAATGGCAAGATTGACTGCAAACTAAAAAAGGGCTCTCGGAAGAAGGGGAGTGAAAAATAAAAAAAGGAAAATCGGCCAGGGGTGAAGAGGTAAAGGGAATCTGTCTCCAGCTTTGACCCATCTAAAGTGTTAATATGAGTCCTATCTGTATGTCTCATATCAGAAGCCTTGTTATGCATAAATCATCTTTTATTTTATGTAAATTAGCTCTTCTAGGCTATGGGAAAATAACTCCGCCTCTAGAGATTATTTAAATAAAAGGGGTGTTGCCAGTGTGAGATAAGTAACTGAACAGAGCAGTAGAAATTAAATTTGAATTCTTGCAAACACATTTTTTGCAGCTCACTGAGCTCTTTTGCATTGTAAGAATATTGCAACACTGCCTGCAAGCTGGAGGCTGAGAGGCACCTGCAGAACTGTCACTTAGGCTGCAGACACATTAGCGTATGGCATCCGATGCGAGAGCAACGGATGCGATATGCTAATGACCCCCGGCTCAGGCTCTGCTGCGAGTGTGAGCCGAGTGTCATGCAACTGTGACCGGATCTTGTGATCGGTTCACAGCTGCGAAGGAGAGGGCGGGCGCTGCAGAGAAGAGGGAGGGGTTAATCTCCCCATCTCCTCCATTGTCAGCCAGTGCGTATATCGCACTACATTGGGATAACATCCAAGTGCAGTCCGATGTTTCTCCCGCACCCGTTCACTTGAATGGGTGCAAGTGATATGGCTCTCGCTGAAAATCACAGCATGCTGCGATTTTTTTTCCTCAGTCCATTTAGGGCTGAGAAAAAAAAAAATCGCTGATCTGAGCTGCAGTAATGTCTAACATGGAGCCAAGTGCAATGCGAGATTTTCTCGCATTGCACTCGTTCGATTTATATGCTCATATGAGCATGCTCTTATAATCACACACAGCTCTATAGTGAGAGCAGAGAGCGGCCATCACACTGGTAGCGCCTCCTTCTATTTAAAATAATCTCTGGAGGTGGTGTTATCTTCCAGGCAACATCCTCAGCCTGGAAAAGCTCATTTACATAAAGTGATAAAAGATGATTTATCCACAACAAGGCATCTGATATGAGACATACAGGTAGGACATTTTTCAGCATTCTATAACCTGTATGCCCTTATTATTAATTTAGATCGGTCAAAGTGGTGACAGTTCCTTTCAAAATTATTTTTGTTAGTGGCAAAAACCCCTTTAAGTCTGCCTACGATGAGCTTTTGATGAGTTTTTGACGCTGCGTATTTTTGCTGCATTAATAACACAACAGTTCACAATTTCATCACAGTGGAAGGGATTTATAGAAATCATCTGCCCACTGTGCTTCTTTTTTTACTCAGTGTAAACTGACCAGCGGTGCATGTTTCAAATCCACAAAATGTTAATATCTCTTGTGGGTACACAAAGCTTTCTGTGCAGATTTTTCCCATAGAGCTGCATCAGATGTAGAAAATTTACAGGTTAAATGCACATTTGTTTCTGCAGCAGAAACTCATGAAAACCGCATGTAATCTGCACCTAAGTATATTAATAAGGTTTTGTCAATGCCAAATACCAGAAAATATCAAAAACAAAGCAGCTTTAGGCTATGTGCCCACCGGAGTTTGTACCTGCGGATATATCCGAAGGTACATCCGCAGGTTTCCCGCAGCTGCTCGCCGGAATCCTATTTTTAGCTGCGGTAGTACAGCGAAATAGCTGCGGTAAACCTGCGGACATTCGTGCGACTTACCTGCGGAAGACCTGGCCACTATCTCCATAGTGGACGGGCCGGGATTTCCGCAGGTAATTCCAGAGAAATAATTAACATGCAATTATGTGCGGCTCTGGGACATCTGCAGCATATTTCGCAGCCGCACATTCCGCAGCATGGACACAGCACTCCCCATGTCCTATAGGATAACATGGGGAGTGTCTGTACATGCTGAAACCTGCGGATTTATCTGGAAAATCCAGAAAATCTGTGGATTTTCCGCAGATAAATCCGCAGGGGTAATTTCCCGTGGGCACATAGCCTTATTTATGCATGACAGGCCAAGAAGGGACAAAAAAGGAAGAGTCAAAAACGCAATAAAAAAGCATCTAAAAAAATGCACAGGGGGCGTGTCCAGGATGCTGAGCTGAGTGGACGTGGGGAAGAGGAGCTCCTGTTGACCCTCAGCTAAATGAGCACTTATCATAAGCATAAACCTACTCACCGGCTCTCAGGATGGGACCACGGAGGATTAAACCATCGCAGCAGGCATCGGTGGCCCCCCCCGCTGCACACCACGGCGCTGGATACTTTCTTGGGCCTGGAACAGGGTCCAGGGGAGGCCCGGACGCCATCTTTCCAGGAGCATGGAGGGGAAATGGAGGCACTGGCCCGGCCTGCTAAGCAGCAAGAGAAGGAGGAGTGGGTGAGCGGGGACACAGGGGGGAGTGGAGGAATCTCTGCAGCAGATCCAACAGGGGATGCCTTGGCTCAGCAGCCCTGCACTGCATCGGATCCTCAGGCACAGCAGCAGCAGGCCCAGGAGCACATAGTGGCTGTGGGAGATAAGGTGGAGGTCGGGGGGCAGCCCTCCCCACTGCCGGGAGAAGGGACTGCAGCCACAGCTGGTAATATCAGGGAACAGAGCAGCCTGCTTCCCCCCTCTGGGCCTCGGTGTGGAGATCAACCTTCCCAGCTTCCCCAGCACCAGACTAAAACTCCAGTGTCTATTACTGCAGGTGCTCACCTTAAAGGGCCAGACACCTTCTATAAGGACATGCATGATTTCATAAGTAAACTTCCTTCTAAAGAGGACTTTCAATGCCTCATACATGAGGTTAAAGCAACTTGCAGGTCAGAAATAGCTGAAGTGAGGAGAGATTTGCAGCAATTGTCTGGCAGAATTGAATCCCTGGAGGAAGAGCATGACATCACCAGATCCCATGTATCAGAATTACACAAACTGGCAACATCGCAACAAAAAATTATGGAGGATATGCAGTCTCACATAGAGGATCTCGACAACAGAGGACGCCGTTGCAATGTCCGTGTGAGGGGGGTCCCAGAGTCAGATGGGCCCGAGGACACAAACTCCATACTACAATCCATCTTTAATGAAGTGTTGGACGCTCCCCCTTCTAACATCATCAAGCTGGACAGGGCACACAGGGCTTTACAGCCGAAGAATTTATCCACCCAACCCCGGGACATCATTTGTTGCATTCACGACTTCTCCACCAAAGAACTGATCATGGCTAAGGCTAGAATGAGGCGCACGGCATCTGTGTTCATCTGTGTTCAATGGCAAGGAAATCCAGCTTATCTTTCTCGCATCACACTCCAGAAAAGGCGGCACCTCAAACCCCTCCTCACGAGCCTGAAGGAGCACCAGGTTCCATACCGCTGGGGTTACCCGTTTGCACTAACAGCGCGCAGAGGGGGTAAATCGGCGACCCTTCGCACTCCAGCAGATACTACTCTGTTCTGTGAAGCATTGGCCATTCCAGCGGTCTGTATCCCAGATTGGGACTTGCAAAGGTTGGAAGGTCCGCCCCCTCCCATGTGGTCCAAGGTGAGGGGTGGAGGGCGTGGAGCTTTGGGGGAGAGAGGAGGTAGAGGCCGCGGGTCGCTCCCCTCCCCGGCTCGCCGTTGAAGACACTCCTTAACCTGATTGGTGCCTATTTCTTATACCCTCTGAGTTCCAGTGGCTGAGCATGCTTTGTGATACTGTGACTCTCTCTACAGCAAGCCTCTGACTGTCCATTGTGTCATCTGCGGCCCTCTGGGTCTGTTGAGCTGCATAAGGGGGGGGGGCTGTAGCCACAATGATGCCGTGGGGGGTAGGGGGGTTGGCGGGAGCCCGGTCCCCTTACTTGGAGTTAGTGGTTGAGGTTTTTTTTTTTTTCTCCCTTGTTTCCTTTAGGCACGGGCCCGTGCCCACTGGACTGACCCCCGTAGGAGGGCTACTGGGGAGTGAGGTGGGTGGCTCTCTCAGCCCAGACGGGTTGGGGAACCTCCCTCTGGGTCTCTCCCTTCCGGGTTTACCCCCCGGGAATCTATGCCTAAGGTTTATGCATTTTGGTTAATGTTCTTAATTCATGTTCATTTCTATGTTTGTCCTTGTCTTCCCCCCCTCCCCGATGTTTTTTCCTTATGTGTCCTTTCAGGTACCACCCCTTCTAGAGTCCCTGGGAGCTGCGGCCCTTTGTCGTATGGACCGTCTCCTCTGGCCGGCTTCACAGGGGAAGTCATGCCCCCGACGGTATAGGTGTGCCATTAGCTTTTTCTTACTTCTAAGTTTTAGATATGACCCGCATTATCTCTCTTAACGTAAAAGGTCTGAATTCACCCCGTAAGAGGAAATTGCTGCTACAGGAACTGAAAACATCAGGTGCAGACATAGCCTTTATCCAAGAAACACATTTTGTGGAATCAAACACTTTCAAATTTGCGTCCCACCGCTTTCCCATCCATTACTCGGCTTACTCGGGCTCCAAGAGGGGGGGAGTTGCTATTTTAATATCCTCCAGTTGTCCTCTACAAATTACGGGTTCTCACTGCGATCCAGAGGGTAGATATGTGATTCTGGAGGGCCAACTGGGGGGATCCCCGCACATACTGGCCAACATTTATGCACCTAATGAAGGGCAGATACGCTTTCTTAAGAAAATACTCAATCTGATAGGCGGACTGGCACCGGCCTCTACGGTGTTGGGGGGAGACTTTAACATCCCCTTTTCGGAGGTGGCCGACAGACTCTCTGTGGGTGGACACCCTCCATCGGGTGCTTTGAAAAATTTGTCCCGGGACTTTCGTAGGCTCATTAGATCAGGCAATTTATAAGACGCTTGGAGGGTGGACCACCCGGGAGAGAAGGCCTTTTCCTTCTACTCGCATCCGCATCAGACGCACACCAGAATAGACTATTTTTTCATTGACTCACAGCTGCTGGGGCGTTTTGAGCGGATGGAGATGGGATCCATTACGTGGTCAGACCATTCCCCACTCATAATGGACTTCAAGAAAGATGGTCCTCGACATAGGCCTCAGCATTGGCGCCTTAATGAATCTCTGATCAAAAATCCCGACACTAGGGCCTTTTTAAATAAGCAACTGGTCGAATTCTTTCAGTTGAACACGGGCACGGTCACGTCGCCGGCAACACTCTGGGAAGCTCACAAGGCAGTGATGAGGGGACTATGCATTAGAGAGGGCGCCAGGGCTAAAAAGAATGCCACAAGTCAGCGGGACTCTATAACGGCCCATCTTAAGCTACAGGAGGGGAGACTGGCGGCTGCCCCATCACTGACTATTCTTAGGAGAGTCATCAGCCTTAGGGAAAAGTTGAGAGACTTGGCAATTGGCAGAGCAGAAAAATTGCTAACCTTTTCCAAACAAAGATACTATGAAAGGAGTAATAAGGCTCATACCTTACTCGCCAGGCAGCTTAAGGAGCGCACTACATCCTCATGCCCTCAGGCTCTGCGTGACCAAAAGGGCACTATCCACTATCACCCCGCTTCAATAGCTGACATTTTTTTCAATTACTACAACAAGCTTTATAACCTTCCGGTTCCCCCGGGCATGGCTTTGCGCGGGGCTGGGGCACTTGGGGACTATTTTTCGGCCCTTGAGCTCCCTTCACTGCCTTGCGGAGCAGCCGCGGCTTTGAATGAAGAGATTACTACAGAGGAACTGGAGCAAGTTCTGGAAGCCCTGCCTGGCGGGAAGTCACCGGGCCCGGACGGCTTTACTTATTTTTATTACAAGGTGTTTGCGGCGGAGCTCCTCCCACACATGGCCGCCTTGTTTAACTCTTTCCTTCAGGGTGACCCTATCCTTCCATCCATGCTACACTCCCATTTAATCCTCCTGCCCAAGCCACCCAGGGACCCATTGGACTGTGCTAATTATAGACCAATAGCCCTTTTGAACTCCGATTTGAAGATGTTCACCAAGCTCTTGGCGGCCAGGCTTAATCGATGGTTGCCCCAACTCGTGTATAAAGACCAGGTGGGTTTTGTCCCTTGCCGTCAGGGGGGTGACAACACCAGGAAGGTCATAGACCTGGTGGATGTGGCAAATCGGACGAAGCAACAGGCGTTGGTGTTGAGTCTAGATGCAGAGAAGGCTTTTGACCGCCTTGCGTGGCCTTTTCTCTTCAAGACACTGGAGGTCTTTGGGATCTCGGGTGGCTTTATGCGGGCCTTGAAGTCCCTGTATAGCGCTCCTACGGCCTCTATCAAACTCCCCCTCCACATCTCTAAGCCTTTTCTCATCTCCAATGGCACCAGGCAGGGGTGCCCCCTGTCCCCCCTCCTTTTTGTGCTATGCATAGAGCCCCTCGCGGCCTCGGTCAGGAGCAACCCAGACATCTCGGGGGTCCTGGTCAGGAATAAACCGTTTAAAATCTCGCTTTTTGCCGACGATGTGCTCATTACACTTACTAACATCCATGTGTCCCTTCCAATTTTAATGTGCACCTTGGGTAGGTACGGGAGCCTTTCGGGGTATAAGATCAACTCTAGCAAAACGGAGGCAATGCCCTTGAATCTCGACCCGGTGGCCCAGGATTACCTGCGTTTGAATTTTAAGTTTCGTTGGAAGACAGATGCGGTCAAGTACCTGGGGGTTAACCTCACATCTACTTATGATTCCCTCTATAACCTTAACTTCCCTTTCCTTTTCCGAGAGCTGAGAAATCTTTTGAGCAAGTGGTTGCCCCTCCCTCTTTCGTGGATGGGGCGCATTGCGGCGGTTAAAATGAGCTTGCTCCCAAAATTATTATATTTCTTTGAAACCCTCCCAGTTAAGGTACCAATAAAGGAGCTGAAGTCCCTTCAGGCGGCTATCCTTAGATTTATTTGGTGTAACAAACGTCATAGGGTGGCCAGGGAGGTGTTGATGGCTCGGAGAAACAGGGGGGGGCTTTCTGTCCCGGACATCCTAAAATACTATTGGGCGGCCCATCTTAGGAGGATCCCCTGTTGGGTGTCCCTTTGGGCATACAACAGGTGGACTGAGATTGAAAAACTTTGGCTGGCGCCTATACATCCAAACACGCTCCTGTGGCCCCCGGGCCGGTGTGATTCGCCCCCCCCCTCTTCTTGGACCGATGCAGTTCACTAGGGACCTCTGGGCATTTTGCATTAGAAGATTTCCTTTGGCATCCCCCTGCTCCCCTCTGGTGTCCTTCATATACCAACCCTTGCTCCCAAGCAGTCTGGAGTCGGACATGGTGCACCCCTGGCTCAAGGCAGGTCTATTCAGATTTGCAGACATTATAGATGGAAGTACAATGCAGATCCATTCCTTTGAGTACCTTAGAGATAAATTCTCTCTCTCTAATCGAGAGTTTTTCCAATATCTGCAGATCAGAGACTTGGCTGGCTCCTTGTTTGGCAGGGCAGGGGCCTCGATTCCCACAGATTTTGAGAAAATTTGCAGAAGGGGCACTGATACTAAGGGACTAATTTCGGAAATTTACATTTTGCTTTCTGAGTCACGGGAGGGGCCCGAGGGGTCTTTTCCATACATGCGGAAATGGGAGTCTCTATTGGGAAGGCGGATACTTCCTCGGGAATGGGCAGCAATCTGGGGAAACGCCGCCAAGACGTCAATATGCACACTATATAAGGAAAATATCTATAAAATTTTGCTATTTTGGTACCACACTCCAGATTTCCTTCATGGCATAGACCCCTCCATACCGGCTTGTTGCTGGAGATGCGGGGGAGGCAGGGGCACCATTCTGCACATATTCTGGTCCTGTCCAGGGATAGTCCCCTTCTGGGAGCAGGTTAGAGGGTTGATCCATAAAGTACTATATATAGAGGTTGATCTTGATCCCCTGATCTATGTTCTGGGTCTTGGGAATGGGGGATTGGGAAAAACGGCCTCTAAGCTTTTGTCCCACATCCTTACGGCGGCCAGATGCTTAATTGCAAAGAATTGGAGGCAGCCAGGGACACCCTCACTCCAGAGCCTCAAGTATAGATTACTGGACGTTTGACGCATGGAACATCTCACGGCACTATTGCATGACACAGTTGACCGTTTCCAGGCCGTGTGGGCACCATGGGACTACTTTGCGGGACAGGAGGATCTGTGAGACTGAGGCCTATGGGTCCTATGGAAGGAGCATGGACTCTTGAAACCCTTCCCTCTTCCCTCCTATTTCTCCTCTCCCCTCCTAACCCTCCTCACCTGTCCTGTCATTGTTTGTCTAGGTTCGATAAGAATTGTGAATTTTATGTTTTATTTTATGTATGAAAAACGTAAATTGAAAATCTCAATAAAAATTCAAAGTTTAAAAAAAAAAAATGCACAAAAAAACAAAAATGCAATGATAAAACGCAAGTAACCGCATTTTAGATAATAGGTGCAGAAATTATGTAACATCAAAAACTCACCAAATACTCACTGTGGGAACTTCGCCCAACAGGATTAGGTACTGTTGTCAGCAGGCGGGTGCTATCATTCTAAGCAGATGCCATGATTATATGTTCACAGGCTCTTTCCTCACTGGATAACATCGTTCTCAGATACCCATTTTTCTTCAGACCAGCAGGGTGCAAGTTAGGAAAAGGATGGCCAAGAGATACTATGGAAAATTTTTATCACAAGCTCAGAGCTGAGGTGACTTCATGAAATATTAAAGTCTTTTACAAATTGTAAGTGCGAGATTTGAGACCTCAATGTTAATTATGTCTTCCCAGACAGATGCTTGGAGACTGAGTGGTGTAAATGAAAACTTTAAGGTTTGCCCCAGTTATCCGGAGAAGATCATTGTACCTGTATCCTGTTCTGACAACAATCTGAAGCGAGCCGCATCTTTCAGGCAAAGTCGCAGATTCCCAGTGTTGAGTTATTTCCATCCAACCAGCAAAACGGTGTGTTAAGGAAACCATTGTATAAATTGCCACCATTGTCAAGGATTTACTGGCAATAAAGTATTTTTTGTCTCTCATAATTTCCATCATAATGTTTATTTATATACATACTAGAATCTAATCCTTGATGACTAATATTTATCAGAAAAGATATAAGGTCGAGCAGGTCATACTATTCAGAGAATACTCACATGCTGTGTAATTCCTGCACATGTATATGGTATTCGCATGAGAACAGGGCACACCTATAAGATTAGAGCTATGATCAGTTGATTGGAAATTCATCCATACATGAATTTAATATTATAAATTGATATAAATTTCTTATATTCCGTTACTTAGTGGTATTAGAGAATTTTCAAAGACATATACTATTCTGACAGAAACAAAAGTAATTTGAAAAGCGTACGCATATTGCAATGCATATATCTGCTACTTCAATCCAGTAAAGGATATTGCAAAGCTGCCACCGATCTACGGCATTCTGGTGAAGAGAGAGCAAAGCAAACAATAAAGAGACCACAGCACTTGACCCAGATTATCACTAGGGTTTATGAGAGGTGGCCTCCACCTATCCAGTATGGATGGCCTATCCTAAGGGTAGGTCATGATGACGCTTTACCTAACTGAAAACCCATTTAAAGATTGTAAGGAAGAGATGCATCTATTTACCTGTTATTTTAGCCTGTTTTTCTATGCTATCTGAAATAAGCATGAGGGTCTTCACCAGTTGTGGAATATGAATACCTGTTAAATCCCATGATCTTTCACTTTCAGGTTTGTGGATATTATAAGGGAGAATACACTTAATCTAAGGGGTCACATACGCAATAGATAGCTGTCAGTTGAATGATGAAACACTAAGGCTTTGTGCGCACTAGAAATGTGAAGTTTCTCAAGAAAATTTCTTGAGAAACTTCTGGGCGTGGAAGATTTCCGGACCTCCGGAAAAAATCCGCATGCGGATTTGCCACAGATTAGCCGCAAATTTGCCGCGATTTTCCCGCAGGTTGTTCCCTGCGGATTTTGCAGGCTGTACTGCCGAAATCCGCAGGGTACCTGCGGAAAAGAATTGACATGCTCATTCTCTCAAGAAATTTTCTCAAGAAATTCCTTGAGAAAAATCCGCAGTGTGCGCACAGCTATTTTTTTTTCACATAGGACTTGCTGGGAAATGTCTGCACAAAGATTGCAGACATTTCTCAAGAAATTTCCGCGGCAAATCCGCGGGTAAAACGCACTAGTGCGTACATAGCCTAATTCTGCCAAGCAATGTGTTTTTTCCAAGAAAGCCATTGCCAGAGCCGTTGGCAGCAGCTTATCTCTCAGAGATCAAAAGTTTTGGCATTCCGTAATCGGAAATGCCATATCCATATCTACCTTGACACTGTTGGTGTAAATATCGGAGGCTCACCCAGATGGATTAGAGTGTTGTCCGAGCCAGGCGATATGAGCGGATACGGCCAACATTATTTCAGTATGTATGGAAGTCTTAACACAGGGTTCAGCAATCTACAATACTCCAACTGTTGTAAAACTACATCTTCCAGCATTCTCTGACATCCCGGGCTGTCTGGCAGCTGTCGGGGTACATTGGGAGGTCTAGTTTCAGAGCTGCTGGAAAACCGGAAGTTGTTGATCTCTGATGCACAAGACAAATTTTTTTAACACCAGCCAAGAAAAACTATTTTTCTGGCCATTACATGGTGTATATATCCTACCGTTTTCCCCTTCCCATGTGCTATCTTTCATGTGCCATTGTTTCTGATCCAGTGCATGGTGAGTTGATACACACTGCACTTTTGGAGTGGTGCTCAAGTAGGGCCAAAACAGTAGCAAGTAGATGTAGAAACTTGGCACTCAAGATCAATGTGAATAGTGGTCTTTTATTGTGAAGAACTTGTACGACCAGCATAAGCGCAGGCGTTTCGGTCAAAGACTTTCATCAGTGTGCGTGCAGGGGGTCCTCAGAAGGTATAGCACCTTGGCAAATGGAGTAGCTGGGTATGACATGGTGTCCACCACTGTCTATGTGGCACTGCGTCATACCTGGCTATGCCATTTGCCAAAATGCTATACTTTCTGAATACCCTCTGCACGCACACTGATGAAGGTCTTTGACCAAAACGTCTGTGCTTGTGCTGTCCTACAAGTGCTGCACAATAAAAGACCACTATTCACATTGATCTTGAGTGCAAAGTTTCTACATCTACCTGATGCAGTGCATGGAAACTAGCTGCTATGATGTCTAACATACACAGTGACATGAGGTTATACATTTCTTTTTGTAATGCATTGTAACAATCAACATAATTGTCACTATACAGCAGTATTGAATGTGTGAATCTAGCAGCGGAGTGAGATAAACACTGACTAGAATGCAGCAGCAGTCTTTGTCTTTCTGCCCGTCTCTCGGCTTCCCTCTTCGGATTTAGAAGACTTCCATTGGCAGCATATAACCTAATCCTGCAGGGGTAAAAAGATTAGGTTGCTCATAAGTGGAGAAAGCTTTTTTTTTCTTGAAAGGAGCTTCTTATATTGTTTGTGCTATTGATTTCTGTTTACCATGACCATTTAAATATCTATTTTGACTGTGTTTCTTTTGTACTACATATTTTTTATGTGCACCCTCCATGTGTCTTAGGTTTTGCTGCGTTCTGCTCAGCCTCTCGTTGGTCCAAACCACCACTGTTGTGAAGATGATGAGATGTTGCTCAACGTGGCATTAATGGGGCAATCACGTGGATTTATTATCGACATTCGTACAGAACAGGAAGCTAAGCAAGCAAGAAGTGCAGGGGGTGGCACCGAAAATAAGGACAGATATCCAAAATGGAGTGTGCTCTATCGCCCCTTAGACAGGTGTGTAAGAGAAACAGTAATGCAGTCCTTTTCTTAGGGATTTTGCTTCTAACCAATCCTTATGTCTTTAGGGGACAAGCCCTACAAAACAGCCTGACACTCTTGGTTGGTACCTGCTACCAGACCTATCTGGGAAGGAATCATTGGCTCAGCAAGTTGCAAGTTTCACAATGGCTGTCTCATATCAAAGAAGCCCTAAGCACGGCAGGCTTAGCTGCTCAATGCATCGAGAGGTCTGTGAAAATTGAAGCGTGAACGAAGTGTTGAGAGAATTGAGCTCAATTTAAAAATAATTTTATGCTCATCCTGATAATATAATAATAATATTTATTCATTTATATAGCGCTATTAATTCCATAGCGCTTTACATACATTGGCAACACTGTCCTCATCGGGGCTCACAATCTAAATTCCCTATCAGTATGTTTTTGGAGTGTGGGAGGAAACCGGAGTACCCGGAGGAAACCCACGCAAACACGATAGAGATAGAAGGATTTTTGTATACTCACTGTAAAATCTCTTTCTCCGAGTCTTCATTGGGGGACACAGAACCGTGGGTGTATGCTGCTGTCACTAAGAGGCTGACACTAAGTAGACAAAAAGATGTTACCTCCTCCCTAGTAGTGTACACCCCGAGACGGAGGCAGATCTATGTCAGTTTAGTGTACAAGCAGTAGGAAGAGAAAGAGAACAACCATACCTAAGTCAAGGTAATAACCGATAACATGTAATCTCGCCATATGTGGCCCGAGACAAAGCCCACAGTAACAAATAGGCAAAATGTAGAAACCAAACAATCAGGGTAGGAGCTGTGTCCCCCAATGAAGACTCAGAGAAAGAGATTTTCCTGTAAGTACACAAAAATCCTTCTTTCTCTCTCGTTTCATTGGGGGACATAGAACCGTGGGACGTCCAAAAGCAGTCCCTGGGTGGGAATCAGTAACATTGTAAGAATAGACAGCTCCCTTTGCGAGAATATCTAACACATGAAAATCCGCACCAACCCTAGAGGTGTGCGACTGCCGCCTGCAAAACCTTTCTCCTCGGCCGGCGTCAGCCGAAGCCTGGGTGTGTACCTGGTAAAACCTAGCAAAAGTATGGCTAGACCATGTGGTGGCCCTGCAGACCTGCGCGGCCGATGCCTGATCGCCCAAGACGCTCCCACCGCGTGGGTGGAATGTGCCTTCACTCCTCGTGGAGGGGACCGGTTCCTGATCCTGTAGGCCTCTGATATGGTCGACCGGATCCATCTTGCAATCGTGGCTTTGGAAGCAGGCATTCCTCTTTTGGGTCCTAGAGAAAGGACGAACAGCACGTCCAATTTGCGAAAAGGTGCAGTTCTTGACACGTACGTTCTGAGGGTGCAAACCATGTCCAGAGTGTGTAAATACTTCTCCAGGCTGTGTGAGGGACCTGGGCAGAAGGAAGGGAGCATAATCTCTTCATTCAGATGAAAGGGCGACACCACCTTAGGCAAAAAGGAGGGAGCTGGGCGTATCACCACCTTGTCCTGATGGAAAACCAGAAATGGTGACCGACAGGAGAGAGCAGCCATCTCTGAAACTCTCCTGATGGAGGTGATGGCCACTAGAAAGGCCACCTTCCAGGAAAGATGCGAAAGAGAGTCTTCTTTCAAGGGCTCGAAGAGAGACTCTTGGTGTAAACCTAACATCAGATCAAGATCCCATGGCTCAAGGGGATCCCCAT
Organism: Anomaloglossus baeobatrachus; assembly: GCF_048569485.1. NCBI lineage: Eukaryota > Metazoa > Chordata > Amphibia > Anura > Aromobatidae > Anomaloglossus > Anomaloglossus baeobatrachus. The sequence goes on along the minus strand of NC_134354.1, from coordinate 418,134,540 downwards.
ATGGAGGCACCAGGTGAGCGACCCGCTGAATGAAGGTCTCGATCTGTGGGCGAGTAGCAAGAGGCTTTTGGAAAAGAATAGAGAGCAGACATCTGGCCCTTAAGAGTTCTGAGAGAGACACGCGTCCAGCCCTGACAGGCTTGCTGGGATGGACCAGGAGAGAGGAGATGGGTTGTTGTTGTCCTCGCACCACCAGAAAAAGGATCTCCACGTGCGGTAATAGATTCTTGACGAAGACTGTTTTCAGGCCCTGATCATGGTCTGAATCACCCTGGGAGAGAAGCCCGCCTGGGCTAGCACCCAGGATTCAATAGCCAGGCCGTCAAATTTAGGACCCCTGAGTTCTGATGGAAGAGAGGGCCCTGAGACAGAAGATCTGGGCGGTCTGGGAGACGCCAGGGAGCATCTGCAATGAGCTGAGCGAGCTCTGCGAACCACGCCTGCCTGGGCCACTCTGGGGCCACGAGGATGACTGGTACCCCTTCCCTCTTGGTTTTCTTGAGGACCCTGGGGATCAGAGGGAGAGGGGGGGGATGAATGGGAGTCTGAACTGATTCCACGAAAGGGTCAGGACATTGACTCCTATTGCCCGCTGGTCGCGATAGCGAGAGACAAACTGAGGAACCTGATGGTTGAACCGAGAGGCCATCAGATCCACATCCGGGGTCTCCCATCGGAGGCAGATTTGATTTAAGACTTCCCTGTTGAGAGACCATTCGCCGGAGGCGAGACCTTTCCTGCTGAGGATGACGGCCGCCCAATTTTCCACACCGGGGATGTGTACTGCCGAGATCATGGATTGATGAGACTTGGCGCACTGAATGATCCTCTTGACCTCCCTCATAGCCCTGACGCTCCTTGTTCCTTCCTGGTTGTTGATGTAAGCTACTGCCGTAGCATTGTCCGACTGGATCCTGACAGGGGAGCCCCCCAGGAGGTCCTGCAACTGTTGGAGAGTTAATAGAATGGCCCTGATCTCCAGGATGTTGATTGGAAGCCGACTCTCCTGGAGGGACCAACGTCCGTGGCGAAAGACGGCGTCCCAGCCCAAGAGGCTGGCGTCGGTGGTGACTATTTGCCAGCGGGGCGGTAGAAACGACCTTACTCAGGAGAGATTGTTACGTCTGGTCCACCACTGAAGGGACCGATGGGTTCCTGGAGACAGATGAATCCTGCGATCAAGCGACAAAGGTGACTTGTCCCACTTCCGTAGTATGGTCAGCTAAAGGGGGCAAAGATGGAACTGAGCGAATGGAACTGCCTCCATAGACGCTACCATTTGACAAAGGACTCTCATGCCAAATCGGATTGAGAAGGAACCCGAGTGACGAAGAACCTGTAGTCCCCGCTGCAGAAAGAGAATATTTTCTTGTGGTAGGAAGATTCATCCGTGGTTGGTATAGAAAACCATGCCTAAGAAGGTAATCCGACGGGCCGGTGTCAGAGAGGACTTCTGTCGATTGATTAGCCATCCCAGGCGAGAAAGCGTGTCGATGGTGATCCGAAGGTTTTCGAGACAGTCGTCGAAAGAAGAACCCTTGACAAGGAGGTAGTCCAATTAGGGAATGACCATGATACCTCTGGAGTGAAGGATATACATGGCAGCCGCTATGACCTCCGTGAACACTCTGGGTGCCGAGGCGAGACCGAATGGAAGTGCAGTGAACTGAAAATGTTCCTCTACTACTGCGAAGTGGAGAAGTTGTTGGTGTGGCTGGGCTATTGGCACATAAAGATAAGCGTCCTGTATGTCCAGGGATGATAGGAATTCGCCAACCTCCATGGAGAAAATTACAGAATGTAGGGACTCCATTCGAAACTTCTGAACTCTGACGGACTTGTGGGCGCGTTTGTGCTCTTGTAGAGGTCCCTGGATCAGAGTGATTATCGCCCTGAAATGGCTGATCTGCCCGCTACCGGGAGTCATGGCCGAGAACAGGAAAAAGCTGCAATGCTTGCGCTATGGTCTGTGATGACCTGGAGAGAGACTCTACAGACTGGGAGAGGAAAGCCAACCATTCCGGGAGAGGAGGCGCGCTGGGGCCGGGAGAGTCGTCGACGGTTGCGGCGGTGGGCTCATGGGCGAGCTGTGGGTCTGGGGGTAGAGTCCGAGCATAGGACTGCGGCCTGGCCATGGGAAATTTTAGTTTTGCTGGAGGCGCATGCAAAATACATTATGATGGGGACCTGCTAGGGATGGGAGGATTTTGAATTAGGCATGGCTGTCCTGCTCCTCTTACTGGTGTTGCAAGGGAGGAAGCAGAACAGGAGGTGAAAAGAGGGGACTCTAGGCACAGGAAAGGGTTAAAGCAGCGCTTACCCAGGTCCTGTGTCCTCCCCTCTAGCTGCTGTGAGGCTGAGAGATCAGGTGCTGCAGCTGCGATGCGTCCTGGTGTGCTGTGTGATATAACGCCTGGGGACCGAGATCGTTCCTTAAAGAAATACTCTAGGAAGATAACCGCTGACATGCAGTGAAGGGGAGAGTACCGGCCGGAGGGCGCAAATGCAGGTATCGCGAGAGTCCTTTGTTTCCTGCAGCCCCTGCGAGAAGTGCGGCCGGAAGCGATGCAGGGGAGAGGGAGAGGGAGGAGGAGGGCAGGGTCCCTGCGAGAAGTGCGGCCGGAATGCAAGGAAGGAGGCAGGGAGAGGAGAGGCGGGAACTATCTGGAAGGGCAAATCGGCCGCACGCGCGCGCGCAGGCTGGGGGCGTGGCGTGCTGAGCTGCCGGAGTAGGCCCAGACCGGGGCCTAAATTAGAAAGGGGGAGCCCTCCGCTGGCGGCACGGTACAGACAAAACATGGAGGTCTTACCTGCCAGGACCCTGCCGCGTCACTGCACCTCTACATTGACACACCTCCTGGGTCTGTTAAGCTCTGGTACCTCTGTTGAATAACCGGGGCGTCACGGAGCAGGCTGTGCATCCGACCTGATGCATTCAGAGTGCCCCTGTGTCCTGAGGGTACACGGGGAGGCATGATAGAAGATCCACGGACAACCTGCGGAGGGGGAGTCATTGCTGCCTCAATCCTGTGCATCCCTGGGACGGCACCCTAGGTGATGGATCAGTTGAGGGGTATAATGTCAACTCGACCCTGTGCATCCCTGGGACGGCAGCCAAGGTGATGGATCAGGGTAGGGGGTCATGTCAACCTGACCCTGTGTATCCTTGGGATGATACCCATAGGAGAGGGAGCAGGGGATGGGGCTCTTGAAGATGTGCCCGCTCCACACCCAGAGAATCCCTGGGGGAGCTGGGCATCCATGGGTAGACGATTACCTAAAAACAGCATAATAGTGAGAGCGATGAGCACGCCGATTAAAAAAAAACAAAAATGGCTGAGGGGGCCGTGAGAGCCCACATCAGCCTCTACGACACTAAGCAAAAAACTGACATAGATCCGCCTCCGGGTGTACACTGCTAGGGAGGAGCTAACATCCTTTGTCTAGTGTCAGCAGCTTACACCCACGGTTCTGTGTCCCCCAATAAAACGAGAGAGAAATGGTCTTCTCATGTAGTGTATAACCAAGCTGCAGCCAATGAACAAGTAGGGGAAATAGGTTTCAAAAACAGTAAAGAATAAACCCCAATTAAAATATAACTTTTAATATTATTACTAAAAAGATCCAAGACCAATTTCACAAACAAACATAAATAGATGATGTGCCGAAAATGAGGTAACAAATGCTAGGAGGGTGGATGAACACACAGACTGGCCCTGAATCAGCCCTAGTCAGCCTCTCCCTACCTAGCAATGGAGGGTATGACACCATACGGTTATGGCGCCCCCATTCACCGAGGGGAAACCCTGCATATCCCTAATAGGCCCTGCACAGCACATACAAACACCACTTATAGAATACATAGACTCTCCATCCCAATCAGAGGGTGAGCCAAATAAACTTATCTGGGATGTTGTCCTAAGAAGACGACCCGACGCATTTCATCCCATAGGTACGAGGGAGAGACTGACTAGGGCTGATTCAGGGCCAGTCTGTGTGTTCATCCACCTCCTACCATTTCTTACCTCATGTTCGGCACCTTTTTAGTAATAATATTAAAAAATTATATTTTAATGGGGTTTATTCTTTACTGCTCTTCTCATGTAGTGCTAATTTTTAAGTCTTCACAAGAGGGTGTTCTTCACAGGACTCCCTGGGGACGTGTCTTTAGATTACTCCGCATTATCACCCTGTAAGCTATTCCTCTTGGTAAAGACCAAAAATTACCACCAAATAAAAATGCCGATATCTCTGGAACCAAAGAGCATACTCAGAGGACAGCAAGGTATGAGAATGTGACAGCCTCTAACTTGGAAATCTCTATGTCCAGGGAGGGCACTTGTGTACTTGTACACGGCGAAGAAGGGTCTAACAATACATTGCTGGTGACATCCCTGGCACAACTTATTTTGTCTCCTGATTGCCGAACAATGGTTGGCTTCCAGGATCTAATTGAACGTGAGTGGCTACAGGTAGGTGACTTATGAAGATTAGAGACCAAGCTTATGTAAGATGGCCAAATTTCATATTCTTTCGCTCATTTTTAATTCCTGCTTTCACAGGCTGGCCATCCGTTCCAGTTACGCTGCGCTCGATCAGGCTGGGCACAGGGCCGTTTTCAACAAGAATCACCTAACTTTCTCCTTTTTTTGGATTGTTGCTGGCAACTCACACGGCAATTTCCTATGGCGATGGAGTTTAATGAAAAACTTTTATGTGCACTTGCAACCCACATTTACAGCTCAGAGTACGGGACGTTCTTATGCAACAACGAAAAGGAAAGGCAAGTTGCATACACAATACAGTATGATAGTCTTTAAAGTAGCACTCCAGTATTTTTCTCTTGCATATAGAATATAGCTGGTGAGTTGGCATTCTATCTAAGCAAGTTGATTGAACTAAGATCAGTTGGATCCAAATTACCCTTACATTACTGACATTGTCCCATGATCTCCATTTATACTACCTGTCCAGTACATGCTCTTATGTGTACAAAGGAAGTCAATCTCTGAAATACAGATCATGATCCCCCAACAGGTCCCTCCTACCGGAAAGCAAAGCATTTTTCTTTAATATACTATATTCAACACATGTAAAATTTATACAAGAAAGCAAACAAATCATACAATGTGGACCAATCTTGACAACGCTTTGCGAGCTAGAAAAATCAGCAGCACTAATCTCAATGGTAGTTTGCAACAATGTAACAGTCTGGAGTGCAGATCGTTTAGATTACAGAGCATTGCCTAGATGGGAAATAATTGTATCTGCTTGTGAGCTGAAACTGTACAAGCCAAGTTAAGGACAAGTTTTCATTTTTTTTTGTTCCTAAGTGTTAAATATATATTTTGTCAGGCATATTTACAAATTAAGATAAAATACTCACTCTCTTTAGGGTATCCTCAACAAAGAAGTTAATTCCAGAAATGTTCCATAGCACAGCTTTAATGGCAGGAAGCCACCTAAGAGACATGTCCCTGCGCATGATTGACTAATAGCACGAACTACCTTGGGACAGTTGCAATGACAATTAGAAATATAAATAGGGCCAAGAGGGACATCCCTTGGGGGGATTATTATATGGATATCAGGGGAGATTTAAAACAGTTATTTTGGCACAAATTAATATACAGTATGTGTACATTATAAGATCACTGCAATTTTAAGAATAACTTTTTAAGCCACTCCTAAGTGCCTAATAGATTGTCAGCAAGAAGACGGTCAGTGTAATACAATACATTAAAGTGTTACTCCCATCTCCAAGATCCTATCCCTTTATTTAGTAGGTGTAATAATAATAACATTAGCAAATCCCTTCATTTAGAAATGTAGTATAGTTCTCTTGATTAGCTATGTTGCTTACCTCATGTTCAGGGCATTGCAGGACCTTAGGTATCCATGGTTATAACCACAGATATAGTCACAGTTAGTTGCTAATAGTCATAACCATGCACACCTAAGGTCCTGCAATGCCCAGAACATGAGGTAGGTCACGAAGCTAATCAGGAGAACTATACTATATTTCTAAATGGAGAGATTTCATAATATTTTTACACCTACCACATATTGGGATAAGATCTTGGAAATAGAAATACCCCTTTAATACTGCAATGTAATATATTACAATTAAAAATTGAAGTCCTCTAGTGGAGTCTAATTATTTTTGAAGATAATTTAAACCCTTCACGACAAGTTTGCGTCATACTGTATGTAGAGTCCCTTTCTTTGATGCGGGATCGTACGCAAAACCCATCTTTCTCTGCAAGTCTGCTCATCAGCCGACTTGTGCCTCTAAAAGCCTCAGGTGGATTTGAGATAAACCCACAGCTGTTAACTAGTTAAATCCTGCTGTCAATTTCTCACAGCAGAATTTAACATGTGCCGGCGGAAAGCGCGTAATTTCCTGCAATGACGTCATGGGGCCGCCAATGGGTTGTCAGGATGGCCAGGGGTCAACTGATGACACCCGTGTCTGTAATGACAAACTTCCTGTAAAAGCCGGCTGTCCGCATTCACAGGAGATCGCGATTTCTGCTAAATAGTGCTGATGCCCTGCTGTGTATAGCACAAGTAATGGGATATTCGCAGCTTCGAGTCTCTTATAGAACTAATACAAGAACTTAAAAATTTAAAAAAAAAAAAAAAAATATGAAAAAAACAAAACAAAGTGCAAATCACCCCCCCCTGTTGCCCAATTTAAAATAAAAAAAAACACATTTGGTATTGCTGAGTTCAGAAATGTCCAGTCTATCAAAATATATATAACAAAATTCAATTGATAAACTGAAAAAAATAAATAAATCCGCAAAAATTACGTTTTTTTTAGGCCGCCGCAATATTACAATAAGAGGTGATCAAAACATCATACCTACACCAAAATGGTATCAGTAAAAACATAAGCTCAGGGCGCAAAAATTAAGCCATCACATAACCACTGAAAAATGAGAATAATACAAAACTTGGAATACTGCGACAAAAGTGAATTTCTTTTCTGCGAAATTTCGGAATTTTTTTTCACCGATTAAATAAAAACAAACTATACATGTTTAATATCTACAAACTCGGACTGAAATGGAGAATCACACTGCACCAGTCTTACCATATAGTGAACATGGTTAAAAAAAAAAAATAATAAAAACAAAAACCAGTTGTGGAATTGCACTTCTTTTGCAATTTTTCTGCACTTGGATTTTTTTTTTCCTGCTTTCCCATATGATAAAATGAATGGTGTCTCTCAAAAGTATAAGTTGTACTCAAGAAAAAAAGCCTTCATGAGAAAAAAAATATGGGTTATCATCTGGGTGACTGAATCTGAACAGTAACACGCACTACCCTGAGAAGTCAGTTTTTGAGGTCCATGGACTTCACAATTTGGGTTCGCCCATCATATGGCTATATTGACATTAAAATAAAATAGACGTAAGTGACAGGGTTAAAAAAAAAAATATAAAAAAATTTAACAACATAGCACTAGGGGTAATCATATTCTTTAGCCCTCTAATGATGACACTTCCCTGGTTCCTTTGGTCTTGTCAAGGAGGTGTGACTAGACAACCTTTGTGTTCTACTGCAGATAAGACTTTGGAGGAGGTTCATACTGCAAGCACAATATAGAATGATAGAAAATGACAGGAGGATCTGGTAGGATATTTATATTGTATGTTAAATGTTCCTTTATGGCAAAACTAGAGGTCAAGGACGTGAACAAGTTGGCCAGATGCAGATTTATCTTCACCACATAGCACCACTCTATTGTGATCCAAGTCTTCTTTAGCAGAACCGGTCAGTTTGCATCCAGAATGAGATCTAACTTAGCAGAATCTGCAAATAATTTTGTATGTATTAAAATATAGTCATCACATATACACCTGCATGCTCCCTTCGGATGGACAAAGCACCGTTGTTTCCAAAGACACTGTGCCACGAGATGTGTATGCATTTTGTTTTACGTATAAAGGTAATCAGAGAACTGAGCAGTGCCCTTTCAGGTAAAAATCCAAATTTTGGCAACAACTTGCTTTCACTTTTTTTTTTTTTTTGCTTCATAGTGTTAAAATATATATATTTTTTTATCAGGCATATTTACAAGGTACGAGAAAAGACTCATTCTCTTTGGGGTAACCTCAACAACTTCCAGCAGAGAAATCACCTTGTCAATCCAGTATATGAAAGAAACCCATTAGCCATTTGGCCATCGGTGGCCCCACAAAGTATACAGCTATGGGAAGGTGAGCATACGTTAACAGTGCATTATATATGGCTATATGCATACAAAATGTTTAAATCGCATTCTTGATTTTACAGGTTTTTTTCTTAGATACTTCGTGCCTACAGAACACAAAGAGATGCTCTGGCAGCGAATGTGGGAAATTGTAGGTAAAGATCCCTATTAAACCGCTTAGTTAGACCTGTTAAATGCCCACTGCTGAGCTGCTGAAGATTTCGGAGGGTCAGAATGCCGGCAAAGTTGGCATCTATGGGTGGCAGAGACCCAGAAATGTAAAGAACGCAAACATTCATATCTACAAGACACAGATATACCAGACACAGACTGTGCAGATTTCTCTTTTATTTTCCGTTTCGTGAGATTTTTCCATTTCAAGAGCAGACTGACCGTATATAAATATGGTAGATCTGCTGGCATTAAAATGAGTTCCTTTACAATTGCCAGCCTATTGAATCATGTTTTTGGTCACTGTTAGCTTTACATCTAGTGTGGTCATACATATTTCACTAAAGCATCTGGGATGGAACTTACAAATATTTGTGTAAACAGTAAATTATTTGAGGACTGAAGAAATAAATGTTTCTTGCATTAAAGATCAAATTTCTATAGCTGAATATACAAACGGATGGCAGTATAAATGGTAAATAGTGGGTAAAAATTGTAAGTAGTGGGTGGCTTCAGAAAGGTTAAAGAGGATGTCCACTACTAGGACCACCCCTTCTGATTCCACGTGTTTGCCCCAGGTAAAATAATAAAGCCTATACTCCCCTCTGATGACAGCACCGCTACAGTTTATGTTCCAGGGGTTCACGTGGCGTTGTGATGTCACATGAGCCCCACGTCCAATCAGCACAGACTTCCTTATCCCCGCCCTCAGACCAAACAAGTTAATCAACAGGAAGTGAGCGCAGCTGTGGCACTGACTTCCTGTTAATTGTTTGTTTGGTCCTAAGGCAGGGAGACAGAAATCGTTGCTGACTAGAAGCAGGTTTCGCGTGATGTCATAAAGCCACGTATGCCCCTGGAACAAAAACCACAGCAGTGCTGTCACCGGAGGGGAGTAATAGTCTATTTTACCTGGGGCAAACACGTGGGATCAGAACGGGTTGTCCTAGTAGTGGACAACTCCTTTAAGTTTGTATTTCCACACTGCATTATATCCGTGATTTTAATGTGTTTGTTATAAAGACAAAGTGTCTTCAATGTGAATGGAGATGATTATGCAATTTTGTTTTTGAACATGCAGTTTGCACGAGTGAAACATCCCCCTAAAAAATGTTTCATCTAAAAAATGTTGTGAAAATGCATAAATTCAAAGTAAAACATTTTTTTCTTTTAAATACTTTGTCATTTAAACTCACAAAACTTAATGTATTAAAACTTGTTTTTTTAATACATCTCATAAGTCCAGTTGAATGAAATCCCCACCACTCACATGGATGAGCTATTTCTGACCACGGCTGTCAATGGTGAGGTGGTCACATCTATGGTCACTATGTATTGAAATGAATGGTACTTGTTGACATTGCTTTCCCTTATTGGAAAACATCTCTTTAGCAAATGCATTAAATCTTGACAGCTGATCTAGTTTATCGTTTAATACTTTCATATAGGGAAAAACTAACATGATGATATTAAATTTTATAAGGCTAAAACCATAAAATTATTAGTTCAACATTCTTTTAATATAATGTACTTTGCATTGTTTTGACATGTTTGTGGTGATAGGATTCCTTGTAATCTGAACGTTTATAAGGCGACAAACTCAAGATTCAAACTCAAAATCAAAATATTGCTGATCAAAGTAATGTATTCTGACGTAGCCGTCCTCTCCGCCACTGCTGTAACTGTAGAGAGATGGAAAGATCTTGTCACTATCATGTTACCTACTGATTTGCTCTAAGCATACGTGAAAATACACTTACCTTTTGCCATCAGGATGGAATGCTAAACTATTGATGGGTCCGAAATGGCCCTTCACTCTCCCAAATTCCTCTTCAACACCAACATGGAAAAATCTAAATAAGAAATAAAAAAAACCAACCATATACAGCTTGTAGCTAATAACTTCTTTAATTTACATGTCAAGATTGTTTTAAGAGTTTTGCTTACCTGGCTTCAAATTTACCAATCCTGGTGGACGTCGTGGTCACATCCATGGCTTCCTGTCCTCCTCCCAAAACAACCTGCAAAGAAAAAGTGCACATTAACACTAGAAGTCCCAGAAATTTCGAGCTCCCCCCTGAAGTCCGAAAGAAGGTCAAATGACCCTTAGGCGGGCTTTGCACGTTGCGACATCGCAAGCCGATGCTACGATGTCGCACGCGATAGTCCCCGCCCCTGTCGCACGTACGATATCTTGTGATAGCTGGCGTAGCGATAATTATCGCTACGCCAGCTTCACATGCACTCGCCTGCCCTGCGACCGTCGCTCTGGCCGGCGACCCGCCTCCTTCCTAAGGGGGCGGGTCGTGCGGCGTCACAGCGACGTCACACGGCTGGCGGCCAATGGCGGCGGAGGGGCGGAGATGAGCAGGATGTAAACATCCCGCCCACCTCCTTCCTTCCGCATAGCCGCTGGCGGCAGGTAAGGAGATGTTCCTCGTTCCTGCAGCTTCACACACAGCGATGTGTGCTGCCGCAGGAACGAGGAACTACATCGTACCTGTCGCGGCACCGGCATTATGGAAATGTCTGAGCCTGCACCGATGATACGATGACGCTTTTGCGCTCGTTCATCATATCATCTAGGATTTACACACTACGACATCGCAAGTGACGCCGGATGTGCGTCACTTTCGATTTGATCCCACCGACATCGCACCTGCGATGTCGTAGTGTGCAAAGCCGCCCTTAGTCCAAACTGAATAGAACTAACTAGAAGCTAAATGGCTAAACTCAATGGAAAACAACAACCTCCTGTGGTGCGACAGTAATGGCTGGTGGTTATAGGAAGTTAGCTAAAATCCTTCAGGTCATTCGACCCGTCTCTGGGTTCCAAAAGGTAGAAATGTTAAATGACCCCTCTCTGGGACTTCTAGTGTTAATAAAAGGTTTAAAATGGAGAGTGTGACTAGAACAGACTCATTCCAGCTAGGATCTCTCTCCTGGGGCAAAACACAACAGCTCCCTAGCTTAGAATTGGTAATAAGGCAAATGTGCCATTTAGGATTTCATTGGAATAGTTATTGTTGAAAAAGACTGGGCTTTCACAGCAAGTGGATGCTGACTATGTGAAAAATTGTATGTAGTTCTAATACACACACCTTTAAGTATACCCTTTGGGGAAAATTAGTCATGTGTCAACACAATACAGAAATATTAAAAGGTTCAGTCACCCCAAAAACTCCAATTAAGCTGCTAGTACAGGCATATAGAGGATTTGACCCCTATAAAAATCATGCCTGTACTATAGATTTGGTTTCACCGTTTTCCAGTCCCAACTTTTTTTTTATAATTTCCATCCCCATAACTGAATGAGGGCTTGTTTTTCATAGGACAAGTTTTACTTTTGAATGACACCATTAATTTTTATCATGTAATGCACAGGAATGTGGGAAAAAACTTCCAATTGCACTCAAATTGCAAAAAAGGAAACATTTATTTATTTCATTTTGGGGGGAGGGAGGGGGGGAATGTTCAATATACAGTAAAAATTACCTGGCAATATGATTTATCAGGTCAGAACGAGTACGAATACGAAGGTAGCAAACGTATCGGGTTTTTTTGTCTAATTGGTAAAAGAGAGTGGATATTTAAAAAAAAATAAAGTAATTAAATAAAATTTTGCTTCTGCTGCCATTGTGTGAGATTTGAAATTTTGATCTACTCAATTGAAAAGTTGCGGTAGTCACAAAAACGTAATTCTAGGGTTTTGCCTTTATTTCCTCGTATTAATTTATATCATTATTTTGATAGATGGGATTTTTTTAATATAAAACTAAATGTGTATTTTTTTAATTGCTTTATTTTGGATTGAGCAAAACTGGGGTGATTTGAATTTCTCATTTTTAAAAATATTTTTTCACTATTTTTTTTAGTTTCTTTTCAGGACTTGAACTTGCGATTAGTGATGGGCAGACTTGCAGATACTCGGGATTGGCGGGTCCAACCGGGTTGTTTTTTTTAAAAAAAAATAAATAAATAAAAAAAAAAACAAAACAAAAAACAATAACAAAACCCGATTCGGGACCGGAATTGATCCCGAATAGCTGTCCGGACGCCGATCCCCATTCAAGTCTATGGGGACCCGAATAAGGATCTTAAAAACTGTGGTAGAAGGGATGGCAGTGCGATTATCTTGGTTGTGTATCAAAATATGAGGGATTGCATGCAGTTTGTTTTTTTTTTTCTTATTAAATAATTTAAAAAAGCGGCGTGCGGTCCCCCGAATTTTTGATATGTAGCATGATAAAGCCGACAGTTGGGGGATGGAATTCACAGGCTGGGGAGGCCCATGGTTATTGGGACCCCCCAGCCTAAAAATAGCAGCCTGCAGCCGCCAATTGTCGCATCCATTAGAAACGACAATCCCGGAACTTTGCCCGGCTCATCCGGATTCCCCTGGTGTGGTGGCAAATCGGGGTAACAAGGGGTTAAGGTACACTAATCCCAAACACGATTTTAAAATATGGGTGATATATGTTATACTCTTAACTGTTCAGCAAGTTCTCATAGGAGCTGTGATATTGTCATAGGTAGCATGCATTATGGATGATCTACACTGCATATGCAAATGTTGGTCATTTAGATAAGCTGGCATACATACAACACTAATGACGACAGAATCATATGTTAATAGTGATGTGTTAGTCACCAAGCACATAACTTGTATACTACCAACTGAGCTGAATATTGCTAAATACTGACTCTCAAATTTTATTTTTGGGATTGTGTTGATATTCTGACAATTTCTGTGGTTTATCATCACAATTTGGTGTGAAAATTGTATCATATTTCTTTTCCAAGTGACAGACTTTGTTTTTAAGAATGAATCATGTGACTTTAAATTTACCTTATAGTGTTTGTGAACCATGCACTGAAAGAAGGGAATTTTGTTACTTACCGTAAATTCCTTTTCTTCTAGCTCCTATTGGGAGACCCAGACGATTGGGTGTATAGCTACTGCCTCCGGAGGCCACACAAAGCATTACACTAAAAAGTGTAAGGCCCCTCCCCTTCTGGCTATACACCCCCAGTGGGATCACTGGCTCACCAGTTTTAGTGCAAAAGCAAGAAGGAGGAAAGCCAATAACTGGTTTAAACAAATTCACTCCGAGTAACATCGGAGAACTGAAAAACCGTTCAACATGAACAACATGTGTACCCGAAAAAACCCAAAAATCCCGAAGGACAACAGGGCGGGTGCTGGGTCTCCCAATAGGAGCTAGAAGAAAAGGAATTTACGGTAAGTAACAAAATTCCCTTCTTCTTCGGCGCTCCATTGGGAGACCCAGACGATTGGGACGTCCAAAAGCTGTCCCTGGGTGGGTAAAGAATACCTCATGTTAGAGCTGCGAAGACAGCCCTCCCCTACGGGGAGGCAACTGCCGCCTGCAGGACTCTTTTACCTAGGCTGGCGTCCGCCGAAGCATAGGTATGCACCTGATAATGTTTGGTGTGCAGACTCGACCAGGTAGCTGCCTGGCACACCTGTTGAGCCGTAGCCTGGTGTCGCAATGCCCAGGACGCACCCACGGCTCTGGTAGAATGGGCCTTCAGCCCTGATGGAACCGGAAGCCCAGCAGAACGATTCAAGAATTGGTTCTTTGATCCATCGAGCCAGGGTGGCCTTAAAAGCCTGCGACCCTTTGCGCTTACCAGCGACAAGGACAAAGAGTGCATCCGAACGGCGCAAGGGCGCCGTGCGGGAAATGTAGATTCTGAGTGCTCTGACCAGATCTAACAAATGTAAATCCTTCTCATACCGATGAACTGCATGAGGACAAAACGAAGGCAAAGAGATATCCTGATTAAGATGAAAAGAGGATACCACCTTCGGGAGAAACTCCTGAATGGGACGCAGCACTACCTTGTCCTGGTGGAAGACCAGGAAAGGAGCCTTGGATGACAGCGCTGCTAGCTCAGACACTCTCCGAAGAGATGTGATCGCTACTAGAAAAGCCACTTTCTGTGATAGTCTAGAAAGTGAAACCTCCCTCAGAGGCTCGAAGGGCGGCTTCTGGAGGGCAACTAGTACCCTGTTCAGATCTCATGGATCTAACGGCCGCTTGTACGGGGGTACGATATGGCAAACCCCCTGTAGGAACGTACGCACCTTAGTAAGTCGTGCCAGACGCTTCTGAAAAAAGACGGATAGCGCCGAGACCTGTCCTTTAAGGGAGCCGAGCGACAAACCTTTTTCTAACCCAGATTGCAGGAAAGAAAGAAAGGTAGGCAATGCAAATGGCCAGGGAGACACTCCCTGAGCAGAGCACCAGGATAAGAATATCCTCCACGTTCTGTGGTAGATTTTAGCGGACGTGGGCTTCCTAGCCTGTCTCATGGTGGCAACGACCCCTTGGGATAATCCTGAAGACGCTAGGATCCAGGACTCAATGGCCACACAGTCAGGTTCAGGGCCGCAGAATTCCGATGGAAAAAACGGCCCTTGGGACAGTAAGTCTGGTCGGTCTGGTAGTGCCCACGGTTGGCCGACCGTGAGATGCCACAGATCCGGATACCACGCCCTCCTTGGCCAGTCTGGGGCGACGAGTATGACGCGGCTGCAGTCGGATCTGATCTTGCGTAGCACTCCGGGCAAGAGTGCCAGAGGTGGAAACACATAAGGGAGCCGGAACTGCGACCAATCTTGCACTAAGGCGTCTGCCGCCAGAGCTCTGTGATCGCGAGACCGTGCCATGAAGGTTGGGACCTTGTTGTTGTGCCGGGACGCCATTAGGTCGACGTCCGGCCTTCCCCAACGGCGACAGATTTCCTGAAACACGTCCGGGTGAAGGGACCATTCCCCTGCGTCCATGCCCTGGCGACTGAGGAAGTCTGCTTCCCAGTTTTCTACGCCGGGGATGTGAACTGCGGATATGGTGGAGGCCGTGGCTTCCACCCACATCAGAATCCGCCGGACTTTCTGGAAGGCTTGCCGACTGCGTGTCCCCCCTTGGTGGTTGATGTATGCCACCACTGTGGAGTTGTCCGATTGCAATTCGGATCTGCCTTCTTTCCAGCCACTGCTGGA
The DNA here is from genome assembly GCF_048569485.1 of Anomaloglossus baeobatrachus. Taxonomy (NCBI): domain Eukaryota; kingdom Metazoa; phylum Chordata; class Amphibia; order Anura; family Aromobatidae; genus Anomaloglossus; species Anomaloglossus baeobatrachus. The sequence goes on along the minus strand of NC_134354.1, from coordinate 418,119,118 downwards.
AGGCTAGTAGGGCAAGATACACTGCTCTGATTACTAGAACATTGATCTGAAGGGTGGACTCCTGCTGAGTCCACGTACCCTGAGCCCTGTGGTGGAGAAAAACTGCTCCCCACCCTGACAGACTCGCGTCTGTCGTGACCACCGCCCAAGACGGTGGTAGGAAGGATCTTCCCTGTGATAATGAGGTGGGAAGAAGCCACCATTGCAGAGGGTCCTTGCCGTCTGTGAAAGGGATACTTTCCTGATCAGGGATGTTGACTTCCCGTCCCATTGGCGGAGAATGTCCCATTGAAGTGGACGCAGATGAAACTGCGCAACCGGAACCGCCTCCATTGCCGCCACCATCTTCCCGAGGAAGTGCATGAGGCGTCTTAAGGAGTGCGACTGACCTTGAAGGAGAGCCTGCACCCCTGTCTGTAGTGACCGCTGCTTGTCCAGCGGAAGCTTCACTATCGCTGAGAGGGTATGAAACTCCATGCCAAGATACGTTAGTGATTGGGTCGTGACAGGTTTGACTTTGAGAAGTTGATGATCCACCCGAACGTCTGGAGAGTCTCCAGCGCAACATTCAGTCTGAGTTGGCATGCCTCTTGAGAGGGTGCCTTGACAAGTAGATCGTCCAAGTAAGGGATCACAGAGTGTCCCTGTGAGTGCAAGACTGCTACCACTGCCGCCATGACCTTGGTGAACACCCGTGAGGCTGTCGCCAGACCGAATGGCAGAGCTACGAACTGAAGATGTAGAAAAAACAGTGGTGCTCTGTAGCAATCGGCACGTGGAGATAAGCATCTTTGATGTCTATTGATGCTAGGAAATTTCCTTGAGACATTGAGGCAAAGACGGAGCGGAGGGTATCATCCGGAACCGCCTGGCCTCCACGTGCTTGTTCAGCAGTTTTAGGTCCAGAACGGAACGGAAAGAGCCATCCTTTTTTGGCACCACAACCAGATTGGAGGAAAACCGTGTCTTGTTCCTGAAGAGGAACAGGGATTACCACTCCTTCTGCCTGCAGAAGAGCATCGGCTCGGTGGGGAGGTTCTGAAGAATCGAGTCGGAGGACGAGAACAGAACTCTGTCCTGTGCACGTGGGCACACTGACCCTCACCCACCGGTCTGTGACCTGTGGCAGCTAAATGTCGCCAAAGGCGAGCGAGTCTGCCATCAACCGCGGATGCGGAGAGATGAGTGAGATGAGAGTCATGAGGAGACCGCCTTGGTAGCGGTTCCTCCGGCTGCCTTCCTTGGGCGTGATTGAGCCCGGCCGGAAGCTGAGCCCCTCTGAGGCTTTTCAGCCCTTTTGGACGAGGACAATTGGGACCTGCCCGGGCCTGGGAAGGACCGAAACCTCGACTGTCCTTCCAGGACAGCATTAATAGGGTAAGTCGCAATGCAGACATTGCGAGGTTACGGACGCCCCTGCGGCACAGATGTACATGTGCTCAAGACCAGCTGCGCAAGAACAGCTGAAAAGCTTAGGGTGCCCATACGGCTGTGAATGCCGGAGCAACCGACACGCCGATAGCCTCATAGACAGATTTCAACCAGAGTCCATCTGTCTGTCAATGGCATCTTTAAGTGAAGTCCCATCTCCACTGCAACTATGGCTCTAGCCGCAAGCCTGGAGATTGGAGAATCCACCTTTGGACCCTGGGTCCAGCGCTTGACCACGTCAGGGGGGAAGGGATAACGTGTATCCTTAATCCGTTTGGAGAAAACGCTTCTCTGGGAAGCGTGGTGTTCCTGGACTGCTTCTCTGAAGTCAGCGTGGCCAGAACAATACTCAATATACGTTTGAGCCACTGAAATGGGACTTCTCCTGCTGTGAAGCTGACTCCTCCGCTGGGGGAGCTGAGGGAGAAAAATCCAACATTCCATTGATGGACGCTATAGGATCATTCCTTATGGCGTCACCATCCGGTGTATCCGGATTGAGAGCGGTGTCAGGATCAAGTCCTGATGAGCTACGTCTGCCTCATCATACAGAGAGTCTTCCTGGGACCCCCCCGGAGCACCGATTTTATTCCAAATGAGGGTGGCCAGGGAGCAATGATCCAGATTGCCCATGGCCTGTCCGGACTGCAAGTCTCTATCCCATTGCAACTCCGTCCCTGTCCTTGGACAGGGTTGAGAGGTGGTTCCTTTGGCCACGTCAAGTAAAGACCCCGGCTGACCAAGTGCTACAGGGGAGCATTGCACACAATGGGGTTCAGTGCCGTGGAACAGTATCACATGCAGTAAAAACAGCAACGAAAGCCTGTGTTGCTTATATGCTGCTGCCGACTAGCCATCTAGGAGTATAGAGCCAAGAATGGCGACCGTGCAATGTACAGTGCAATGTATAGCATACAAGCATAAAGTACAAATGAACACTGCAGCACATGCAATACAAGCAGCATAGAAAGCCTGTGCCTTGGCACCCCTGCTTTTCTGCTGCTGTAGACTAGCCATCTAGGGGAATATAGCCCAGAATAGCGACCATACAGTGCAATGTATAGCATACAAGCATAAGTACAAATGAACACTGCAACACCTGCAATACAAGCAGCATAGAAAAAAACCTGTGCCTCAGCACCCTTGCTTTTCTGCTGCTGTAGCCTAGCCATTCTATGGCGAATATAGCCAAGACTAGCGACCGTACAGTGCAGTGTATAGCATACAAGCATAACTACACATGAACACTTCAGTACGTGCAATACAAGCAGCATAGAAAGCCTGTGCCTTAGCACCCCTGCTTTCCTGCTGCTGATGTGTCGCCATCTAAGAGGGCATATAGCCAAAAATAGCGACCTATGCAGTGTAAGCCTAAAATACAAATGGACAACTGCGGTATTTGGTGTCAGCACTTCAGGTGCCGCTTACCGCCCGCCTATAAGCGGGTGTGTGGTCGCCCTAGTCCTGTGCCTGGTTGCCCAGAGTCCGTTCTCTCAGCTCGGACTGCAGGAATGGCTGCCGGCGTCTTCTCCAGCTCGTGTGTGTAGGGGCGGGCCGTGGGCGTGCCCCAAGTCAGAGCGGGAAACCGGCGTCCCACAGTGTCCAGTGAGAGGGCTGGAGCATGTAAATAAGGCTCCAGCCCTCGGCGCTGCTGATTGTACAGCGTTTCTCCCCTACCCTGATTGACAGGGTGGGGGCGGGAACGAAGCGGAGCTAGGCCGCAAAAGCCGGGGACTGGATTTATAAGCGCCGCCGCCGTAAAAGCGCGGTCGGCGCTAAGTCCCCGGCGCACTACAAGTCCCAGCCGCGCCGCCGCTCCCGGAGCGTCCGGCGCGGTAGTTCCCAATACATAAAGTCACTCAGCAAGGCTGCAGTGACTGTAACCCTTTACTGTCCCCGGCGCACTAGCACATCCAGCAAGTCTGGAGCGTGCTGTGCCTGTGTGTACGGGGACACAGAGTACCTGAATGGTGCAGGGCCATGTCCCTGAACGGTACCCAGCTCCGTATCCAGCAGGTTCAATGGGTCTGTGGATGGAGCCCGGCCTCAGGGCTTTGGGGCCGGTAAGATCCCACTTCCTCAGAGCCCCTCAGGGGGATGGGGAAGGAAAACAGCATGTGGGCTCCAGCCTCCGTACCAGCAATAGGTACCTCAACCTTACAAACCACAAGCGGGGTGAGAAGGGAGCATGCTGGGGGCCCAATATGGGCCCTCTTTTCTTCCATCCGATATAGTCAGCAGCTACTGCTGACTAAACAGTGGAGCTATGCGTGGATGTCTGACCTCCTTCGCACAAAGCAGAAAACTGGTGAGCCAGTGATCCCACTGGGGGTGTATAGCCAGAAGGGGAGGGGCCTTACACTTTTTAGTGTAATGCTTTGTGTGGCCTCCGGAGGCAGTAGCTATACACCCAATCGTCTGGGTCTCCCAATGGAGCGCCGAAGAAATAATGTTTTTTTAATTGTTCTCAATACATTTTGTAACTTTTAATGATATGCGAATAGACTCCTTGGTTCTATTTAATTTACAAAGCATTTTATAATTAGTGTGTGATAAATTTATTTAACTTACATGGTCATAAATTGGAGATAATGCTGCAGAGTTAACTGGTCTCTCTGTGCGAAACGATTTCTGATGCTCCAGGGTTGTGGTGTCAAAGAGCTGCAAAACAAGAAACATTACCTACATACAAAAATGTTCTTACAAATGCATGTGTGAGGTCAAAGAAAACAGCAAGACAATACATAGCTGGTTCACAAATGACTAAGGGTGGCTTTACACGCTTCGATATTTGTCCCAATATCGCAAGCATGCGTCCCGCCCCCATTGTTTGTGCGAAACGGGCATATCGCTGCCCGTCGCGCACAAAATCGCGCAACCACGTCACACATACTTACCTGCATAGCGGCGTCGCTGTGACCGGCGTACCGCCTCATTTCTAAGGCGGCCGCCCAATGAAAGCGGAGGGGCGGAGACGAGCGGGACGAACATCCAGCCCACCTCCTTCCTTCTGCATTATGGCCGGTGGCAGGTAGGAGATGTTCCCCGGTCCTACGGGGGTCACACACAGCAATGTGCACTGCCGCAGGTACGAGGAACAACAACGGGAAAGCGATAGTATCGATAATTGGAAGCGGACCCCCATGTCAACGAGGAGCGATTTTGGACGTTTTTGCAACGATCCAAAATCGCTCCTTGGAGTCAAACACTACGAGATCGCTACAGCGGCCGGATGTGCGTCACAAATTCCGTGACCCCAACGAGATCGCTGTAGCAAAATCGTAGCGTGTAAAGCCCGCTTAACCCAAGAACATCAACCTTTTGTATTTAACGAAGTTGCAAAATTAGCGCAATTCTAAAATAGTTTATTGGGTTTTGTTTTACAGCCTTCGTCATGCGGTAGAAATGACCGGGCAAAACAAGACTCCGGGTTAGAATGACTACAGCTATACTAAACATGTATAGCTTTTTTTTTTTTAACCCCCAATTCCTCTATGAAGTGTGAGGGCTTGTTTGAGTTGCAAGCTAACATTTTTATTAATCCCATTTTGGGGTAAATAACATGTTTCAATCGCTTGTTATTGCCTTTTTTTGTGGTGTTGAGGTGATTGAAAAACAAAAGTTCTGGTGTATTGATTTATTTTTTCATTATGGAGTTTAAGGATTAGGTTAATTAATTTCATATTTTGATAGACCAAACAGACGTGGAGATACCACATCTGTTTTTTTATTTATTTAATGTATTTCATTATTTTTAAAAATGGAGGAGACTGTCTTTTTTTCAAAACTTTTTTAGTCTACTGTATTTTATAGTTCTCTTAGGATACTTGAACCTGTGATTATTTGATTGCTTGTATCATCTACTGCAATACCACAGTATTGCTGAATATAGAAAAAAAAATCACAGTCTCCTATACACGCAAGCCATAGGCTGGTCTTCATAGGATAGACGTATCATAGTGACAGGCATAGGGATCTTTAGCAGAACTACAGCCAACTATCATGGAAGCCCATAAGTGCTCTGCTGATTGAGAAGGTAGGGTAGTGGGCACAGCAAAATAGAAGTAATAGTCTAAGGAGGTGCTACTGTTACCTTGCAGGGGTATAGCACAGGGCTGGCAAAGTGCATCCTGTGGGCAATATCCGGCCCTCATCATGGACCAAGACAACTGAACGGCTGAAACCAGTGGCCCGCGGGTCACACCATGCCCTTCCTCGATGCCCAATGTCACCACTACCTGCATCCTCAGGATGCAGACAGCGGTGAACATGTTGGTAGAGGACGGTGCTGCTGGTTTGTCTTCCACAAATTAGCGTGAGGCACAGTAGACGAGATAACGTCACATCATTGGGTGTGGTGTGAGGAGCGTCAGTGCACCAGAGGCCGGAGCAGAATGTCAGGGGAATGGGAGTGAAGAGAGTTCTTTTTTTTTTTAATGTGTATGGGATGTTTCCATGTACATAAGAGGCTGCAAGGGGTTCAAATGTATATAGGAGGCCATGTGGGGGCTCAGAAATGTATATAGGAGGCCATGTGGGGGCTCAGAAATGTATATACGAGGCCATGTGGGGGCTCAGAAATTTATATACGAGGCCATGTGGGGGCTCAGAAATGTATATACGAGGCCATGTGGGGGCTCAATGTATATAGGAGGCTATGTGGTGCTCATCTCAATGTATATAGTAGGCTATATGGGGCTCATAATGTATATAGTAGGCTATATGGGGCTCAATGTATATAGTAGGCTATATGGGGCTCATAATGTATATAGTAGGCTATATGGGGCTCATAATGTATATAGTAGGCTATATGGGGCTCAGTGTATTTAGGAAGTTATATTTGAGCTCATACTGCAAATATAGTTCTATGTGAGGGCTGATAATGTATACACGAGGCTATTCATAAGAAATATACAAGACTATGTGGGGCTCATAATGCATAAAAGAGGGTATGCGGGGCTCATAATGCATATAGTAGACTGTGGCAGCTAAAAATGTATATAAAAGGCTATGTGGGGCTCAATATGTATATAGAAAGCTATGTGAAGACCCATGCTGTATAAAGGGGGGGTCCTTGTGTGGCTTCATAATGTATATAGGTGGAACGTCCGCATAGTTAATTCTACTCAATATTAAGTGATACAAGTAATATAAAACAATAATTGTGCTTAGTATGTTAATATTTATATTGAGCAGAATTAATTTCAGAATATTGGTTCAGCGCTCCATATGGGTCTCTCATGTGGCCCCTCGGGAAAATTAATTGCCCACAACTGGTATAGTATGATGAGGAAGAGAAAACTGCATGAATAAATTGTGCACGCCCATCAGTAGATACAATTTCGTTAAAAAAAAAAATAAAAAAATACCACAACAAAGACAGTTGTAAAAACAATTAAAACACACACACACACACATACATACATACATACATACATACATACATACATACATACATACATACATACATACATACATACATACATACACACACACACACACACACACACACAGTCAAGAGGGGGTGGATATAATACCCACCCTGGTTAGGTCATGCTTAACATATCAAATTGGGTACTGATATTTATTCCAAAAAGATGAAAGCCAATGTGATAAAAAAAGGGAATTTTGTTTACTTACCGTAAATTCCTTTTCTTCTAGCTCCTATTGGGAGACCCAGACAATTGGGTGTATAGCTTCTGCCTCTGGAGGCCACACAAAGTATTACACTTTAAAAAGTGTAACCCCTCCCCTCTGCCTATACACCCTCCCGTGGACCACGGGCTCCTCAGTTTTGGTGCAAAAGCAGGAAGGAGAAAACTTATAAATTGGTCTAGGGTAAATTCAATCCGAAGGATGTTCGGAGAACTGAAGACCATGAACCAAAAGAACAATTCAACATGAACAACACGTGTACACAAAAGAACAACCAGCCCGAAGGGCACAGGGGTGGGTGCTGGGTCTCCCAATAGGAGCTAGAAGAAAAGGAATTTACGGTAAGTAAACAAAATTCCCTTTTTCTTTGTCGCTCCATTGGGAGACCCAGACAATTGGGACGTCCAAGAGCAGTCCCTGGGTGGGTAAAAGAATACCTCAATAAAAAGAGCCGAAAACGGCCCCCTCTTACAGGTGGGCAACCGCCGCCTGAAGGACTCGCCTACCTAGACTGGCGTCTGCCGAAGCATAGGTATGCACTTGATAGTGTTTCGTGAAAGTGTGCAGACTAGACCACGTAGCTGCCTGACACACCTGCTGAGCCGTCGCCCGGTGCCGCAATGCCCAGGACGCACCTACGGCTCTGGTAGAATGGGCTTTCAGCCCTGAAGGGAGCGGAAGCCCGGAAGAACGGTAGGCCTCGAGAATCGGTTCCTTGATCCACCGAGCCAAGGTTGACTTGGAGGCCTGAGAGCCCTTACACTGGCCAGCAACAAGGACAAAGAGCGCATCTGAATGGCACAGGGGCGCCGTGCGAGACACGTAGAACCGGAGTGCTCTCACTAGATCCAAAGAGTGCAAATCCTTTTCACACTGGTGAATTGGATTAGGGCAAAAGGAAGGCAAGGAGATATCCTGATTTAGATGAAAAGGGGATACCACCTTAGGGAGAAATTCCGGGACAGGACGCAGAACCACCTTATCCTGGTGAAAAACCAGGAAGGGGGCTTTGCATGCCAGCGCTGCAAGCTCAGACACTCTCCGAAGTGATGTGACTGCCACCAGGAAGGCCACCTTCTGCGAAAGACGTGAGAGAGAGACATCCCGCAGCGGCTCAAAAGGTGGTTTTTGAAGAGCCGTCAGGACCCTGTTAAGATCCCAGGGTTCCAACGGACGTTTGTAAGGTGGGACCATGTGGCAGGCCCCCTGCAGGAACGTGCGGACCTGCGGAAGCCTGGCTAGACGCTTTTGAAAAAACACGGAGAGCGCCGATACTTGGCCCTTGAGAGAGCAGAGGGACAAACCCTTGTCCATTCCAGACTGTAGGAATGAAAGAAAAGTGGGTAAGGCAAACGGCCATGGAGGAAAACCGTTATCAGCGCACCAGGATAGGAAGATTTGCCAAGATCTGTAATAGATCTTGGCGGACGTTGGCTTCCTGGCTTGTCTCATGGTGGCAATGACATCCTGAGATAACCCTGAAGACGCTAGGAGCCAGGACTCAATGGCCACACAGTCAGGTTGAGGGCCACAGAATTCAGATGGAAAAACGGGCCTTGTGACAGCAAGTCTGGGCGGTCTGGAAGCGCCCATGGTTGACCCACCGTGAGATGCCACAGATCCGGATAACACGACCGCCTCCGCCAGTCTGGAGCGACGAGAATGGCGCGACGGCAGTCGGACCTGATCTTGCGTAGTACTCTGGGCAGCATCGCCAGAGGGGGAAACACATAAGGCAGTCGAAACTGCGACCAATCCTGGACTAAAGCGTCCGCTGCCAGAGCTTTGTGATCCTGAGACCGTGCCATGAAGGCCGGGACCTTGTTGTTGTGCCATGACGCCATGAGATCGACGTCCGGCGTTCCCCAGCGGCGACAGATCTCTCGAAACACGTCTGGGTGCAGAGACCATTCCCCCGCGTCCATGCCCTGACGACTGAGAAAATCTGCTTGCCAGTTTTCTACGCCCGGGATGTGAACTGCGGAGATGGTGGAGCCTGTGTCTTCCACCCACTGCAGAATACGCCGGACTTCCTGGAAGGCTTGACGACTGCGAGTGCCGCCTTGGTGGTTGATGTAGGCGACGGCAGTGGCGTTGTCCGACTGTATTCGGATCTGCCTGTCCTCCAGCCACCGATGGAAAGCCAATAGGGCTAGATATACTGCCCTTATCTCCAGGATATTGATCTGAAGGGACGATTCTGTCGGAGTCCAGGTTCCTTGAGCCCTGTGGTGGAGAAAAACCGCTCCCCAACCTGACAGGCTCGCGTCCGTGGTGACCACAGCCCAGGTTGGGGGTAGGAAGGATTTTCCCCGAGACAGAGATGTGGGTAGGAGCCACCACTGAAGTGATGTTTTGGTTGCAAGGGAAAGAGAGATGTTCTTGTCGAGGGAAGCCGCACTCTTGTCCCATTTGTGAAGAATGTCCCATTGGAGTGGCCGTAGATGGAATTGCGCGAACGGCACTGCCTCCATAGCTGCAACCATCTTTCCCAGGAAGTGCATGAGGCGCCTTAAGGGGTGTGACTGACTCCGAAGAAGTGATTGCACCCCCGCCTGCAGAGAAAGCTGTTTGTCCCGCGCCGTAGGTCGGGAGCTGAACTCTATCCTGTAACCATGAGACAGAATGTCTCTCACCCATCGGTCTTGAACATGTGGCCACCAGGCGTCGCCAAAGCGGGAGAGCCTGCCACCGACCGAGGATGTGGCTAGGGGAGGCCGAGAGTCATGAGGAGGCCGTCTTGGAGGCAGTGCCTCCTGCGGCCTTTTGGGGGCGTGACTTGGACCGCCACGCATAGGAGTTCCTCTGGCCTTTCTCCGGCCTGTTGGACAAAGAGGATTGGGGCTTGGCGGAGGGACGAAAGGACCGAAACCTCGATTGGATTTTTCTCTGCTGAGGTCTCTTAGGTTTGGACTGGGGTAAGGAGGAGTCCTTTCCCTTGGATTCCTTAATAATCTCATGCAATCGTTCGCCAAATAAACGGTCGCCAGAAAAAGGCAAAGCAGTTAAGAACCTTTTGGAAGCAGAGTCTGCTTTCCATTCGCGCAGCCACATGGGCCTGCGGACTGCCACGGAGTTAGCAGATGCTACAGCCGTACGGCTAGTGGAGTCCAGGACGGCGTTCATGGCGTAGGACGAAAAGGCTGATGCCTGAGAGGTCAAAGAAGAAACATGTGGAGCAGAATTCCGTGTGACAGCATTAATCTCAGTCAGACAAGCCGAGATTGCTTGGAGAGCCCACACAGCCGCAAAGGCCGGGGCGAAAGACGCGCCCGTGGCCTCATAGATAGACTTCACCAAGAGCTCTATCTGTCAGTGGCATCCTTCAGGGATGAGCCATCGGCAACAGACACAACGGACCTAGCAGCCAATCTGGAGACTGGAGGATCCACCTTGGGAGAGTGTGCCCAGCCCTTAACAACTTCAGATGGAAAGGGATAACGCGTGTCAGTATGACGTTTAGCAAAGCGCTTGTCCGGGACCGCTCTGGGCTTCTGGACAGCATCCCTGAAGTTAGAGTGATCAAAAAACGTATTGCGCGTACGTTTGGGGAAACGAAATTGGTGTTTCTCCTGCTGAGAAGCCGACTCTTCTACAGGAGGAGGCGGGGGTGAGAGATCCAACACCTGGTTGATGGACGAGATAAGATCATTTACTAAGGCGTCCCCCTCAGGTGTATCAAGGTTAAGGGCGAAGTCAGGGTCAGAGCCCTGAGCTCCCACGTCCGCCTCGTCTTCCTGAGAGTCCTCAAGCTGGGATCCCGAGCAGCGTGAGGAGGCCGGGGAAGAGTCCCAGCGAGGCCGCTTAGCCGGTCTGGGACTGCGGTCCGGGCAGGAGTCCTCCGCCTGAGACCTAGGGGCTAACCTGGGAGCGCGCTGCGGCGCGGACCGAGAGGGGCCTGGAGGAGACAAGCTAAAAGGGGCCGGGGCCTGTGAAGGGCCCGGTCTGGACTGCAAAGCCTCCAGGAGCTTAGATGACCATTTGTCCATAGACTGTGCAATGGATTGAGAAAGTGACAGAGTTTCTCAGCGAAAGAGGCCAACACCGGTGACTCTGTCCCTGCAGCCTGCTCAGGGGGAGCAGGGGGATCTACATGAGCCGAGGGGCCCACAAGTGCCCGAGGCTCCGGCTGAGCAAGCGAGGCAGGAGTCGAGCATTGCTCACAGTGAGGGTAGGTGGATCCCGCAGGCAACATAGCCCCACAAGAGGTACAGGCCGCGAAAAAAACCTGTGCCTTTGTAGCTTTGCACCTTGTGGACGACATGCCGTCGTCTCCCAGGAGAGTGACCACTGAGGGTATATGGGAAAAGGGTATACAGCCTGACCGAACAGATATAGATATAGATATATATATGTATATATATATATATATATATATATCTATTCCAGCACCCTAGGGGGACCAGCACCGGTGACCGGTGTGGCTTACCGACCGCTAACGAGCGGAGTGTGTCCTCCAGATTCCCTGTCGTGGATCCCCCGGAGCTGCAGAGCTGTGTAACTGAGTAGCTTTGCTCCTTGTAGAAGCATCCACCGGCAGAATGCCAAAAAATGGCCGCCGGAGCTCTCAGGGGAGGAGTGGGGCCGAGGGCGGCGCCAGCAAAGAGCGGGAATCTGGGGTCCCCACAGTGGTCAAAGAGGGGGGAGGGAGCCATGCAGGATGCTCCAGCCCTCACATCCGACGTCATGTCGGTAATCCCGCCCTTACCCCTGACAGGCAGGCCTGGGGGCGGGATTTTGTGACTAGGCCGCGGCGAAGCCAGGGACTAAATTTGAGGCCGCGCCCGACAAGCAGGCACGGTCGGCGTGGAAGTCCGCCGGGCTCCTCAGTTTTACAACTACCGCGGCTTCCGGGAAGAAGGTGCGCTCCCTGTACAGTCCCCCCATGGGGACACAGAGTACCTTCAAGTTGCAGGGCCCGGTCCCTGGGGTTGAAGAGGCTCCGGCCCGGCAGGTTCCACCAGGGGCTGCGGATGGAGCACGGTCCCAGCAAATGGATGACCGCTCAGGATCCCACTTCTCCCAGAGCCGCATAAGGGATGGTGAAGGAGACGGCATGTGGCTCCAGCCTCCGTACCCGCAATGAGTACCTCAACCTTAACAACACCGCCGACATAGTGGGGTGAGAGGGGGAACATGCCGGGGGACCCATCGGGGTCCTCTTTTCTTCCATCCGACATAACTATGTATGAGAATGCATGAGTGGATGTGTGCCTCCTTCCACACAAAGCATAAAACTGAGGAGCCCGTGGTCCACGGGAGGGTGTATTGGCAGAGGGGAGGGGTTACACTTTTTAAAGTGTAATACTTTGTGTGGCCTCCAGAGGCAGAAGCTATACACCCAATTGTCTGGGTCTCCCAATGGAGCGACAAAGAAATTTGTATTTATACTGCCACATATGCATAAGGTAAAAAATTATTTATATAGAATAAAATAAATTGCCAAATCAAAAGGACAAGTGTTGGCAATATAGGAGATATAAACCAAATAATACCAGAGCAGTGGATTATTCCTGATGCCGTTTCTGCATGCGTATCACTGCTGTATCATTATTTCCTTTGGATTATATCCACTCCCTCTTGATATATTTTGCATGTGCTTTTTAATTGTGTTTATCTTTGTTGTAGTACATATTTTATTTAACAATATCATTTGCTTCTAGTAATTAGGTGTGCATTATTTTTTTCCATGTAGCTTTCTCTTCCTCATCATCTATTAGTACCCCATTGCAGAAGGCCGATGGGCGCTTAGAATGGTATGCCTCTTTTCTTCTCCTGGGAATGTGCTGTAGAAAAGAGCTGAACTTATCAAGTAAGCGGAAGCAGGCGGAGCTCAGTTGTTCCAAGGCAGATGATGGCTGAATAACATAGCTACCATGTTCTGAGAAAGATGCAGGCTCAGCTCCCGAGCCCGTATCACAAAGTCTCTATCCAAAATAAAAAAGGGGTTGAAGTAAAAGTTCCACTGAGCAGCAGAAACCTCTTACCTTGGCGCTGCAGTCTTTGGATGCAGTGATAAACATAGACATATCTCTGGAGGTCTGAATATCATTGATCTGCTTGGTGTGCTCTTTGATATTGTTGACAATCTCTCCAGACTAAAAGAGAAAAAAAAGCGTTACAAGCATCAAGCATTCCACATAAGCTTTTTTTAATTACTTTAGACCTAAGATTCTAGGAAAGAATGAATCCTTGCATGCTTTAAGAGGAGACATCAAAAATAGATAAAAGGGACAGGATCTAGCGAAACGACCCGTCACTCACCTTTGCACTATACTGGTTCAGCTCTCCATTTTCATGACCGGCGATTATGTTTTCTCCCAGAGGTCCCCATACAGCACTAGTTATCTTTGATTCGCTGCAGTTAATCTTCATGTAAGGCTCATTGTCCGCTGCAAAATATGCCAAAAAAGCCGTTTACTCGGTGAGAACTAGATAGAAAACCATTTTCCTCTGCATTTCAGCTGACATGACATTTATGTGCCTTTGGGAGCAGCTTTTTATTTTTTTGTTGATGGAACTCAGTCCACTGTACAGGTAGTGAGACATTAGAGCAGATATTTGAGCCAAGTAAAATAGGACTGAGGGTGAAAGGTTCCTTTTTTCCCACTGAAAAGTTATCACCCATCCACAGGCTGGAGGGTCCAAAGGCTGGATCTGCTTTGACATAACACAGGAAGTACTGATCGACTGGGACCCCAACTGATCACCGAACAATGGACTTTTCATATCGTAATGGAGCAATGCACACCTTCAACCATCACGCCATTCATTTCAATAGGACTACAGGGAAAAGCGGAACACAACACTTGGCAATCCCAACGAGAATGAATGGAGTGATGGTCAAGCGTTTGTTACTTTAAAGCAGAACCAGCTTTTGAACCACTTTCCTATGAAACTAGAAAACCCCCTTTAAAACAACACCGTGGGTATTTTGCAGCTGGCACTAGAAGGATCATAAAATGATCATTTGGAAATTAACCCCTTCACAACATATGATATACCATTAGGTCTTGTCGTTTCCCATCTTTGATGCAGGATCAGAAGCTGAGCCTGCATTATACCAGGCATAAGTCAATCTCTGAAAGATGTAATGCGGGAGATAGCTGGGTACCTATGGGTTGCAATGGCAGCCGGTGGCCTCGTGAATGTGCCTGTGAAGAACAGGCTGGCCTTCATAGACTTTTTTTTTTACTCTATACTACAATACTGGGGAATTATGTCAAATGAGCCCAAGTTTAATAAGTTTTTTAAAATTTTAACATATAATCACACCAAACACATACATACATATATATATATATATATACATTATATATATATATATATATATATATATATATATATATATATATATATATATATATATATATATACATACACACATTATAAAAAAATAATGTATCGATCTAAATCTATATAGACTCCATACAAAAGTTATTATTATGGATCTGTTGGTGATAGATGGGTCCTTCTTTGAGGCATGAAAACATTTCTTATATCCCATCTAACTGAAATGCGGCAACATTCTCAAATCACAGGTAAAGTATTAAAAAAAACTGAGCCATGGTGGCTCCTTAAGACCCATAGACATTAGCCGCATTATGGCTCAGTAAAACTCTAATCGTTTTCAGACGTACATAAAAAGTTAAAATGCATTGTGAGTATCCTGATATTATAGCGGTTGTCTGGGACTTGCATCTTACTAACCTATCCATAGGATAAATCATCAAAATGAGATCAGTGGGGGTGGGGTCCGATAAGTCACTTGAATGGGAGATAAACTGCAGTACTCAGTAGCAGCCACTATAAAATGTCTGGCGCTGCAGTGTTCTGCTTTGTACATTGCTTACATCTGGCGGCTGTCAAAGCAGATATTAGTGTGGAAGAGTTGGGTTCCGATCAAACTTACATGGATGACCTAATCTACTGATAGTTCATCAGTATGTACGTTCTGGACAACCCCGTTAAACACCATATTTATACTCACCAATCTGAGATGGGTCCCTTAGGTCAAAGAAGCTGACAAAGCACTGGTAACCCATCTGCTTGTCTGTGGAAAACATGATGATATTGCCGCCAAAGTCGAATCCACAGGTTCGGACAGCTGAATTAGTTTCCAGCAAAGCCAACTGTTTTCCTAAAGGTCAACAAAGCAAACACAGTAAGAACAACCACAAAGAAATAAAACAAAAAGTGTAAAATCACCCTAAAAAAAAAAATCAGTCTACAACCCATAACCTTTATAAGATCCTTTATTTAAACCTATTAAAACATGACTTCAACAAATAGTGCAAATATGCCTTACGCCGTTTCGGAGAAATGGACCTCCTTATTCATAGGCATCATAATAAAATAAAAGCAAAGACGGCTTTTAAGGACTAGCATGTCCTATTGCTGAGCCGGATCTACATTAAATAGTGGCATACAATCCAATAAAAACAAAAAACTCATCCTGTGTTTCCCCGAAAATAAGACCTCCCCCGAAAATAAGACCTAGCAGGAGTTTTTAGGGAGGCTTAAATATAAACACATACTCATTAAAATCCCACACTCATTAGGTGAGGAAATTTTGCCTCTGTCCCCTCTCCAACCCCTTTTGTGTGTTCATCTGTATGCAATACCTGCTGGTTTAAGATTAGAGGGGCGGACCCTTATTTGCCAGATGAAGTCCCTCTCTATGGGCCTTTGCTTAGGGTTGCCGATCATGTGACACCCCCCACTATAAACAAAAATCTTGTTACCGGGGTAATGGGGCGTTACATGCGGATGACCTATGAGCATCTAGGGAGGGTTATTTAAAGAAGTTTAGATATGGTGCACACCGGCTATCACGCTGACCGTCCTGGGGACACACATGCTGCTACATGTGCAGCTGAGGATATTAATGGTATGTATGGATCTTAATTCAAAATATGGGGTGTTTCGAGTTTGGATCTGGGTGTTTAAGGCATTAGTTTGTTCCACAGGCTATTGTGCTGTAATTTCATCTCCTGATGAACCCCAACACACAAGTGGGGGGGAAACACGTTGAGTGGTTGATTATGAATTTTGGACCATGGAATGCCCTTTTTGAATGATTATCAAGGAGTGGAAAGAATTTACCCTGGATTCATTTTCCGATAAGTGAAACAAATACGACTATTGCTACATGTTATTGTCACGGATGACCCTGTGCAGTTAGGGAGTGAGCTCAGGGACAGCTTAAAGGGAGAGCCGCCGAGGAATGGGGGCACCAAATCACCTTTAGGGTGTGAGTGACGCAAGTCGCATTTCCATTGTTAGGTAGCGAAGAGAATTGTTTAGGGCTATCTAATAAACCTGATTAACTACTAGGTGAACCCTCCCTTGATAACCTGATAATGTTAGAATTTGTATTTTTGTGGCATCCTGTATCCTTTAATTTTTAGTGTGGTTATTTTTTTTCATAGTGTGGGATTTTTTTGTTTTTACTATCATAAGGCACGCATATGACATGTAACCACATTTATAATACAGACAATCTCCTTCCAATTGAGAACTACACCTCAAAGTGAGGCTACTGCCGAAAACAAAAAAGAAAAGGAAAAAATTTGAAGATTTAACGAGAACCAGAGAGAAAGGAAAGTAGCAAGAGGGAAAGATAAGGAAAAGAAGAGAAGGAAAAGGGGGAGAGAAGAGCAACAGAAAGAGAGGGAGGGAAGGCATGGTAGGGATTACTTCCCCAGTACTCGGGCCGCTACATTGGACTAACGTAACACGCGTCATGCGTTACCTATAAGGTTCTGAAATGGTAGAGAATCAAGAGCCAGGGTCCAGGGGGTCCAGATCCTAAGAAATTTATCCACTGAGTCATTGGTTTCTGCTGTTAGGGACTCCATCCTGAGGATGATGGCCATCTCTGCAAACCACTCCCTCACAGATGGCACCCCAGTCGATTTCCAGTATCTCGGGATCACCATGCGTGCCGCCGTAAGACAGTATCTCAGAAGGCCCGCTTTCTGTGATTTAAGCGATCCCGGGAGAATTGAAAGCAGCGCCATCTGAGGGGAACCCACCAACTGCTCTCCGCAAATCACAGCGTATGCTTTGAACACGGACCTCCAGAAAGGTTGTATCAATGGGCAGTCCCACCAGATATGCAGCATTGTCCCCCTTCCCCTGCCGCACCTCCAGCAGTTGAGACCCCGGGAAATATTGCGTGTAGAGTATCCGGGCACCTGTACCAACGGGTCAGAATCTTATAATTTTTTTCCTGTGCTGCACAGGCGATGGAAAATTTATGAGTGAGGATAAAGGACTTTTTCCAGTCCTCCTCAGGAATGAAAGTCCCTAAATCTCTATTCCACTTATCGATATATTTAAGGTCTCCCATGTCCGCCTCTGTAATCAGGAAGGAGTAAACCAGAGACAAGAGATGCCCGGGAGAATCCTCCCGCAAAAACAATTGTTCAAATTTTGTGGGCTGAGCCGCAAAAAGCCCAAGTCTGTTGTCAACCATCAAGAAGGACCTAAGTTGAAGGTATTCCAGCCAAGCCGTTGGATGCTGACCCTCTGGGAGCAAAAGGGCCGAAAAGGGGAGTACTTCCAAACCGTGCATATTCTGGGCTATCCGTGTGTCCTCACCCCTCCTCCAACCTAAAAAACACTTGACTCCCATCCCTGGGGAGAACTCCGGGTTAGAGAAAAGTGGTGAGAGTGGACCAGGACCCCTTGCGAGAGATCCCCGCCTGCACTCAACGTCCCAGACCCTCAGGGATGCCCTGAGAAACTCCGCCTCTCCATCTATCCGTCCCCTCCGCAGCGGTGTGATCCACGGGAGGAACCGCAGGGGCGTTTCGGAACAAACCTGCTTCAGACTCACCCATTGTTTAGTGCCAATCCATTAGTCTCAGCAGAAGAGACGCCTTGTGGTACTTTTTAAAGTCTGGCAATCCTGCCCCCGCCTCTCTTTTTTTGTTTTTAATTAGTATAATAAAGATGTGTTTTTAATATACAGTGCTGGCCAAAAGTATTGGCACCCCTGCAATTCTGTCAGCGAATACTCTGTTTCTTCCTGAAAAAAAAGAATTTTGTTTACTTACCGTAAATTCTTTTTCTTATAGTTCCGTCTTGGGAGACCCAGACCTTGGGTGTTTAGCTTCTGCCTCCGGAGGACACACAAAGTACTACACCTAAAAGGTGTAGCTCCTCCCTCTGAGCCTATACACCCCCTGGTGAACCAGTCACAGCCAGTTTAGTGCAAAAGCTGAAGGAGAATAGCCACCCACAAGTAGAACAGAGCAAGAGCCGGAACAACCGGAGACTCTGTCCACGCCAACAGCATGTGAAAACACACGGAACAAGGAAATTGCCAACAGGCAACAGGGAGGGTGCTGGGTCTCCCAAGACGGAACTATAAGAAAAAGAATTTACGGTAAGTAAACAAAATTCTCTTTTTCTTTATCGTTCCTTTGGGAGACCCAGACCTTGGGACGTTCCAAAGCAGTCCCTGGGTGGGAAATAAACATAAAAACTAAGAAGTAGCAGAAACCTAACTTCACAAATGGGCGACCGCCGCCTGAAGGATGCGTCTGCCCAAGCTCGCATCTGCCGAAGCATGAGCATGCACTTGGTAGTGCTTCGAGAAGGTATGCAGACTAGCCCAAGTGGCAGCCTGACAGACTTGTTGAGCCGTAGCCTGGTGCCGAAAAGCCCAAGAGGCACAGACAGCCCTGGTCGAGTGCGCTGTGATCCCCGGCGGGGGAGGCGCCTGCGAACTTTGGTAGGCGTCCGAAATGGTCGACCTAATCCAACGGGCTAAGGTCGGCTTAGAAGCAGGGAGGCCCTTGCGCCGACCTGTGGTTAGCACAAAGAGAGAGGTGCACCGCCTAAGCGCAGCGGTGCGAGACACATAGATCCGGAGAGCACGCACCATATCTAGAGTATGTAGAGCTTTTTCAAAGCGATGAACAGGGGCCGGACAGAAAGAAGGTAAGGTAATGTCCTGGTTAAGGTGGAAGGGAGAGACCACCTTAGGAAGAAAGTCCGGAGTCGGACGGAGAACCACCTTGTCTTGATGAAAGACTAAAAAAGGCGACTCCGAGGAGAGCGCAGCCAAATCAGAAACTCTCCTGAGAGAAGTTATAGCAACCAGAAAGGCCACTTTCTGTGAGAGACGGTACAAAGAAACCTCCCTAAGGGGCTCAAAGGGGGGTTTCTGCAAGACCGTGAGAACCAAGTTAAGGTCCCAGGGGTCCAAGGGCCGCCGGTAAGGCGGGATGATGTGAGACGCGCCCTGCATGAAGGTGCGGACCTGAGCCAGCCGAGCGAGACGCCGCTGGAACAGGACTGACTGGGCCGAAACCTGTCCCTTGAGAGAGTTGAGGGACAGACCTAGCTGCAGACCGGACTGTAGAAAAGACAGAAGGGTCGGCAAGGAGAATGGCCAAGGAGAATGGCCGGTAGAGCGACACCAGGACAGGAAAATTTTCCAAGTCCTGTGATAGATCTTAGCGGACGAAGACTTACGGGCCCGAGTCATAGTGGAGATGACTTCAGGGGGAATACCAGAAGCCGTCAAAATCCAGGACTCAAGAGCCACGCCGTCAATTTGAGGGCGGAAGAACGGACCTTGCGAGAGTAGGTCTGGACGGTCCGGGAAAGGCCACGGCATCTCTACGGACAGTTGGAGCAGGTCCGGATACCAAGCTCGCCTGGGCCAGTCCAGTGCAATGAGGATGACTCGACGACCATCCATTCTGATCTTGCGCAGGACTCTGGGCAAGAGAGCTAGAGGGGGAAACACGTAGGACAGACGAAACTGGGACCAGTCCTGAACCAGAGTGTCCGCGGCGAAGGCCTGAGGATCGTGGGAGCGAGCCACGTAAACAGGAACTTTGTTGTTGTGACGGGATGCCATTAGGTCCACGTCCGGAGTGCCCCATTTGCGGCAGATCGACTGAAATACTGCCGGGTGCAGGGACTACTCGCCACCGTCCACGCTTTGACGGCTTAGATAATCTGCCTCCCAGTTGTCCACGCCTGGGATGTGGACTGCGGATATGGTGGACCTGGAGTCCTCCGCCCATTGAAGAATGCGTTTTACCTCCATCATTGCCAGGCGGCTGCGTGTCCCGCCTTGATGGTTGATGTAGGCAACCGCTGTTGCGTTGCCTGACTGGACTCGAATGTGCCTGCCCGCCAGCAGATGGTGAAATGCTAGGAGAGCTAAAAGTACGGCTCTGATTTCCAGCACATTGATTGAAAGGGCTGACTCGGACGGAGTCCAAGTGCCCTGTGCTCTGTGGTGGAGACATACCGCTCCCCAGCCGGATAGACTGGCATCCGTGGTGAGAATCACCCAGGACGGGGCCAGGAAGGAACGCCCTTGGGACAGGGAGAGGGGCCAAAGCCACCACTGAAGAGAGCTCTTGGTCCGTGGCGACAGAGCCACTGACTTGTGTAAGGAGGAAGGCCGCTTGTCCCAACAGCGGAGAATGTCCAGCTGCAGGGGGCGCAGATGGAACTGGGCAAAGGGAACAGCCTCCATGGACGCCACCATTTGACCCAGCACCTGCATCAGACGCCTGAGGGTATAACGGCGGGGCCTCAGGAGAGAGCGCACCGCCAACTGGAGTGACAGCTGACTAAGTTGACTAAGGGCAACTTCACAAGTGCCGGCAGAGACTCGAACTGCATCCCTAGGAACGTGAGACTCTGGGTCGGAGTCAAAGTGGATTTGGGAAGATTGACAAGCCACCCGAATTGGGCTAGAGTGCTGAGAGTGAGCGAGACACTCCGCTGACAGTCTGCGCTGGATGGAGCCTTGACTAGAAGGTCGTCCAGGTAAGGGAGCACTGCCAACCCCTGGAGGTGCAGAACCGCAATCACTGCTGCCATGACCTTGGTGAATACCCGAGGGGCTGTGGCTAACCCGAAGGGGAGAGCCACGAATTGGAAATGATCTTCTCCTATTGCAAAGCGTAGCCAACGCTGGTGTGAAACTGCAATTGGCACATGCAGATAGGCATCTCTGATGTCGATGGACGCCAGGAAATCCCCTTGGGTCATTGAGGCAATGACTGATCGCAGGGACTCCATGCGAAAGTGCCGCACCCGAACATGCTTGTTGAGAAGCTTGAGATCCAGGATGGGTCTGAAGGTACCGTTCTTTTTGGGAACTAGGAAGAGGTTTGAGTAAAAACCTCTGAACCGTTCCCGGGCGGGAACTGGTACAATTACGCCGTTGGCCTGCAAGGCTGCCACGGCCTGCGAGAAGGTCGCGGCCCTGGAGCAGGGGGGAGTTGAGAGAAAAAATCTGTTTGGCAGGCTGGAAAAGAATTCTATCCTGTAGCCGTGAGAGATGATGTCTCTCACCCACTGATCGGAGACTTGTTGAAACCAAGCGTCGCCAAAGTGGGGGAGCCTGCCACCGACTAAGGAGGTGGCTGGAGCGGGCAGAGAGTCACGAGGAGGCTGCCTTAATGGCAGGACCTCCTGCGGTCTTCTGCGGACGCGCTCTGGAGCGCCAGTGGGATTTCTGGTCCTTGGCTGAGTTAGCGGACGAGGCGGAGGGCTTAGAGGACGACCAGTTGGAGGAACGAAAGGAGCGAAACCTCGACTGAATCCTACCCTGGGCAGGTTTCCTGGTCTTGGTTTGTGGCATGGAAGTACTCTTCCCGCCAGTAGCCTCTTTAATAATTTCATCCAGCTGTTCACCGAACAGCCGGGAACCAGCAAAAGGGAGCCCAGAAAGGTACTTCTTTGAAGAAGCATCTGCCTTCCACTCTCGAAGCCACAAGATCCTGCGGATAACGAGGGAATTAGCCGAAGCCACCGCAGTGCGGTGAGAAGCCTCTAGCATGGCAGACATGGCATAGGAAGAAAAAAACTGAAGCTTGAGAAGTTAAGGCAACCATCTCGGGCATAGATTCCCTGGGGAGAGAATGCATCTCCTCCAGACTAGCAGAGATGGCTTTGAGGGCCCACACTGCTGCAAAAGTTGGGGAAAACGCGGCCCCCACCGCTTCATACACGGATTTGGCCAGAAGGTCAATCTGACGGTCAGTGGCATCCTTAAGGGAAGTGCCATCAGCCACCGACACAACGGTCCGGGCTGAGAGCCTAGACACCGGAGGGTCTACCTTTGGAGAGTGAGCCCACTCCTTGACCACCTCAGGTGGAAAGGGAAAACGGTCATCAGAACCACGCTTTGGGAAGCGTTTGTCAGACCAGGCCCTGGGTTTGGTCACAGCGGCCTGAAAACTGGAGTGGTTAAAGAACACACTCTTTACTCTCTTAGGCGAGGTAAACTGGTGCTTTTCTGCCAGAGAGGGTTGCTCCTCTGATACTGGCGGATTGAGATCCAGTACAGAATTAATGGAAGCAATCAAGTCACTAAGGTCCGAGTCACCCTCGGAAGGATCAATGGGGCACATGGAGTTAGCCTCCGAGCCCCCTGTATAGGCATCCTCCTCATCCTGCGAGTCCTCAGCCCTTGAATCATATCTACGGGATGAGGAGGGAGAGGGAACCCTGCGGAGCCTCTTAGGAGGACGGAGCCTGTGCCCTGATGATGAATCCTCTGTGAGCTCCAGTGGATGGAGGTCAGAGGATAGGGATCCTAAAGGACCCTTAGCAAGAGCATTAGAAGCACCCTGTGAAGGGGGCTGATGCATATTCAAAGTCCTGGACAGAAGTCCCATGGACTCAGCAAATGACTGGGAGAGAGACCTAGAGAAGGACTCTACCCACGCCGGGGGTTCAGCCACAGGTGCAGGAGCAGCCTGAGAGACCACTGGGGCCGAGACTCCAGGCCGTGGCACCTCCAAGTTAGAGCAGACATCACAATGTGGATAGGTGCTCGCTTCAGGCAGCAGGAGCTTACATGCAGCGCATGCAGCATAAAGCTTTGGAGCCTTGCTCCTCGTGTGAGACATGCTGCTTGAGTGGGGGAAACAGCTTCTACAAAGAGAATGAACCCCAAGGAGTATATAGCAGAGGTCCACAACCGGAGACCGGCTGTGGCATACCAGACCGCTGGAAGCGGTGTCGCGTGCCCTCCAGATCCCGAAGCCCGGACCCCCAATGCACAGCACCTCAGCAGGGATGCAGAGTGCAGGATGGCCCAGAGCAGAGTGAACCCTGCCCAAGAAAATGGCCGCCGGAGCGAAGAGAGGGGGCAGACGGGGGCGTCCCTCGGAATCTGGAGGGCCATAGAGGCCTGCAGGGGGGGGAGTCGCGCACAAGCAGTGGGGAGAGTCCCTGCCCTGTGCAGGACGGCCGCACCGGGGCCTAAATTTGAGCAGCGAGGCCGACGCGCAGGCACCATCGGCGCGGTTCTTGGGCGAAAATCCAGAGGACCCGCCGGAAATGCCAAAAAAACCACAGCAAACACACTCTCCCCACACAATAAAGGACAGGGACCCCCAACATATGAACGTCTCAAGGTACTTAGCCGCTGAGACGCAGGGCCAGGTCCCTGGGGGTGAGTGCTCCGGTCCAGCAGGGTCCTCAAGGAGCTGTGGACGGAGACCGGTCTCCTGCCAGGCATGGAGACCGTGCTGGCTCCCACTTCAATCCAGAGCCCAGGAGGGATGGTGAAGGAGCACGGCATGTAAGGCTCCAGCCTTGGAAATCAACCTTACAACACCACCGACACAGTGGGGTGAGAAGGGATATGCCGGGAGTCCAGACGTGGACCCGCTTTTCTTCAATCTTCTTCCAAAAAACAAAGAAAAAGGAAAAATCATATGAGAATGCATGTGTGGTTGTATGCCTCCTGAACACAAAGCGATAAACTGGCTGTGACTGGTTCACCAGGGGGTGTATAGGCTCAGAGGGAGGAGCTACACCTTTTAGGTGTAGTACATTGTGTGTCCTCCGGAGGCAGAAGCTAAACACCCAAGGTCTGGGTCTCCCAAAGGAACGATAAAGAAATGACTGCTATCACAAATTCTTTGGTATTGTTATCTTCATTTAATTTGTCTTCAATGAAAAAAGAAAAAAAAAATTGGCATAAAGCCAAATTGGATATAATTCCACACCAAACATAAAAAAGGGGGTGGACAAAAGTATTGGCACTGTTTGAAAAATCATGTGATGCTTCTCTAATTTGTGTAATTAACAGCACCTGTAACTTACCTGTGGCACCTAACAGGTGTTGGCAATAACTAAATCACACTTTCAGCCAGTGGACATGGACTAAAATTGACTCAACCTCTGTCCTGTGTGTACCACATTGAGCATTGAGAAAAGAAAGAAGACCAAAGAACTGTCTGAGGACTTGAGAATCCAAATTGTGAGGAAGCATGAGCAATCTCAAGGCTACAAGTCCATCTCCAAAGACCTGAAAGTTCCTTTGTCTACTGTGCGCAGTTTCTTCAATAAGTTTAAAGCCCATGGCACTGTGGCTAACCTCCCTAGATGTGGAAGGAAAAGAATTGACGAGAGATTTCAACGCAAGATTGTGCGGATGGTGGATAAAGAACCTCGACTAACATCCAAACAAGTTCAAGCTGCCCTGCAGTCCGAGGGTACAAAAGTGTCAACCCGTACTATCCGTCTAAGTCTGAATGAAAAGGGTCTGTATGGTAGGATACCCAGGAAGACCCCACTTCTTACCCCGAGACATAAAAAAGCCAGGCTGGTGTTTGCCAAAACTTACCTGAGAAAGCCTAAAACATTTTGGAAGAATGTTCTCTGGTCAGATGAGACAAAAGTAAAGCTTTTTGGGAAAAAACATCAACATAAGAGTTTACAGGAAAAAAAAAAAGAGGCATTCAAAGAAAAGAACACGGTCCCTACAGTCAAACATAGCGGAGGTTCACTGATGTTTTGGGGTTGCTTTGCTGCCTCTGGCACTGGACTGCTTGACCGTGTGCATGGCATTATGAATTCTGAAGACTACCAACAAATTTTGCAGCATAATGTAGGGCCCAGTGTGAGAAAACTGGGTCTTCCTCAGAAGTCATGGGTCTTCCAGCAGGACAATGACCCAAAACACACTTCAAAAAGCACTAGAAAATGGTTTGAGAAAAAGCACTGAGGACTACTAAAGTGGCCAGCACTGAGTACAGACCTGAATCCCATAGAACACTTGTGGAGAGATCTCAAAATGGCAGTTTGGAGAAGGCACCCTTCAAATCTCAGGGACCTGGAGCAGTTTGCCAAAGAAGAATGATCTAAAATTCCAGCAGAGCATTGTAAGAAACTCATTGATGGTTACCGAAAGCGGTTGTTCGCAATTATTTTGGCTATAGGTTGTGCAACCAAGTATTAGGCAAAGGGTGCCAATACTTTTGTCTGGCCCATTTTTGGAGTTTTGTGTGAAATGATTAATGATTTGATTTTTGTTTCATTCTCTTTTGTGTTTTTTCATTGAAGGCAAATTAAATGAAGATAATAATACCGAAGAATTTGTGATTGCAATCATTTTCAAGAAGAAACTGAGTATTATCTGACAGAATTGCAGGGGTGCCAATACTTTTGGCCAGCACTGTATGTATTAAGGTAGCTTCTGCTGACACATTTGAATTTGCTACCTTTGATAAAACAGTTTTTCTAGTGATATAAAGGTTTAAATATAAGACATCCCCTGAAAATAAGACCTAGCCGCGGTAAATAATGAAGTGTCATGCAGCGGTAAAAAAGTTAAAGACACTGCAGGACTCTTCATTATAGCCAGCGGAGACCCCCAGAAGAAAGGAGAGAGAAGACTCCCCGATCATACTCACCAGACAGCGACCAGAAGCAGGGGAGCGCATCAAGGTCCTGCGGTGGAACACACACACACACACTACAGATCGTATCCACACACTCACCACATCCAGCGATATCACTTGCTTCCCGGCGGCGACACTGTGCAGTGCAGTGGCCTTCCAGGACCTGCCGGAGGATCACATGGCCGTAAGCACGTGGTATCTCTGGATGTTGTGAGTGTGTGCGTGCGATTGTACCGGTATGTGCGATATCGTGTGTGTGAGTGTATGCAATCGGATGTGTGACTGTGTGTTCTGTCTGATGTGTGAGTGTGTGTGTTTGAGTGTATGCGATTGGATGTGTGTGTGTATACTGTCTGATGTGTGACTGTCTTCTGATGTGTGAGTGTCAGCCAGAAGGTGGGGAGCACAGCTGCTGGGAGATCACAGGGAGGAATGATGTGTAATCTGGTGTGTGTGTGTGTATGTATGTGATGTGATCTATCCGAGTGTCAGCCAGATGCAGGGGAGGCGTGAAGGACACCTGCTGGGAGATCACAGGGAGATCTGGAAGCCATACAGACGCCCAGGGCTGGTAAGTATGACGATCCTGGGAAGGGGGAGGGGGGGGGGGGGGTCTGCTTTTTGTGGGGGGTAAACTTACCCCCCCATCCATGTCTCAGAGAATACGACACCCCCTGAAAATAAGACCTAGTGTTTTTTTCAGGGCAAAAAAAATATACAAGACAGTGTCTTATTTTCGGGGAAACAGGGTAACAATCCCTATATGACAGACTGCAAAAACAAAAAAAACCCCATAAATGTACAAGTCAGAGCGAAAGTTCAAACCACATGGGTAACGGGCATTTAATTTCAGGATCGAATACGCCTCTCTTGCAAGCAGAATCCTACGCCAGTCACCACCTCTATATGGTCTATTGACCCTCTCCACACCCTGGATTTTTAAAGGGCTCAAATCACCATGATGGACATCCCTAAAGTGTTTAGCGAGTCCCAAGGTGGTACGTGCTGTTTTGGAAACTGATGTAACTGCAGAAATGTGTTCACTAATTCTCTTTTTAAGACTACGAGTTGTACACCCACTATAATTTTTGGAACATGTTTCGCAGTAGGCCATGTAAACCAGATGTCTGGTATTGCAATTTATGTATGTCTTTATCCCATAACTTTTTCCATTAATATCAAAGAAATGATCCCCTCTTTGAATGAACTTACAAATGCTACATTTCGGCTTACCACATTTAAAGGTGTCTTTGAAGTGCAACCAGGTTCTGTTAGGCTATGTGCGCACGTCGCGTAAAAACATGCAGTTACGCTGCGCTTTGTAGCGCAGCGTAACTGCATGCGTCCTGCGTCCCCTGCACAGTCTATGGAGACTGTGCAGGGGCCGTGCGCACGTGGCGTTTAAGAGCGCAGCGCTTCGGCTACTGCCGAAGCGCTGCGCAAAAAGAAGTGACATGTCACTTCTTTCCTGCGCTTTGCCGGCAGCTCCTGCTCTGTCTATGGCAGGAGCTGCAGGCAGAGCGCATGGAATCGGCGCTCACTACGGACATTTCTGCAGCGATCTAAAGCGCACATGTGCTCTTCAGATCGCTGCAGAAATTTCTGCAGGGCTTGTACGCAACGTGCGCACATAGCCTTACATTGACTTCCATGGAAAGTAGATGGTGAAATAAAATCCCCAATGCTTCTACCCCTCGTAGAAACATATCTGACCCCATTCTTAAGGATTTGGTCCAATTTCTCATCCTGGCAGAATATAGGTAGATTTCGCCTAATCAAATCCTTAATCCTATTAAAGGGAACCTGTCATCAGAAATGTAGCTATAAACCTAAAAGTTTCCCCCTCTGCAGCTCCTGGGCTGCATTCTAGCAAGGTTCCTGTACTTTTTGTGGCCCCTTTCAAACCAAATTAAATACTTTATAAACTTGTACCTTTTGCTATGTAAATTTTGTAAATCGTCCATGGGGGCGGGCTCTCTGCTGACCGTTGCTATTCCTCCAGCAGATTTACGCCGCCCCCCAACGCTGAATTTCATATCGCAGGACGCCGCCCCTGGGCGCCCGTGGTCCCGCGCATGCGCTGTGCGACTGTAGCGGGACTGTGCACTGTGTGCACGTGTGACCGCTGGTGACGTTTTGCGCAGGCACGAGGTTATGGGCGGCGCTGTGAGTGTCATCAGCAAGTATGGCCCATAACCTCGTGACCGCACTTTCCCCTCTTCCTCCAGCGTTCTGCGCAAGCGCTTGCTGGCCAGACGACCCGACGTCACCTCTTTCCCATCTTGCCCTGCTGCAGGGTAAGATGGGAAGGAGGTGACGTCGGGTCATTTGGCCGGCGAGCGCTTGCGTAGAACGCTGGAGGCAGTGGGGGAAAGCGCGTCCACGAGATTATGAGTGGGCACTTGCGATGCAATCACAGCGTCGCCCATAATCTCGTGCTTGTGACACACGTCACCAGCGATCCTGGCGTGGACGGCACCTCGGGCGCAGTGGGCGGCGTCCTGATGGATGAAATGGAGCGTGGGGGGACGGCGTCAATGTGCTGGAGGAACAGCAACGGTCACCAGAGAGCCCGCCCCCATGGACGATTTACAAAATTTACATAGCAAAAGGTACAAGTTTATAAAGTATTTAATTTGGTTTAAAAGGGGCCACAAAAAGTACAGGAACCTTGCTAGAATGCAGCCCACGAGCTGCAGAGGGGGAAACTTTTAGGTTTCAAGCTAAATTTCTGATGACAGGTTCCCTTTAAAGTTCATGGAGTAACGAGTAGCAAATGTTAACACCTCATTCTTCTTGTTTTTTTTTCTGGATTCCTTTCTATTCTTTAGAGAAGCCATCAAAAGAGAATCCTGAGTTTTATTCAATGCTATCTCATGGGCTCTTGCAACACTATCACGAGTATAACCCCGCATTCTCAGTCTCTTAGGCTATGTGCGCACGTTGCGTAATTACATGCAGTAACGCTGCGCTCTGCAGCGCAGCGTAACTGCATGCGTCCTGCGTCCCCTGCATAATCTATGAAGATTATGCAGGAGCCGTGCGCACGTGGCGTATTAGAGCGCAGCGCTTCGGCTGCTGCCCGAAGCGCGTGTTCTAAGAAGTGACATGTCACTTCTTTCCTGCACTTTGCCTGCAGCCCCCGCTCTGTCTATGGGAGGGGCTGCAGTCAGAGCGCATGGAATCGGCTTTTTTTTTTTCCATTACGGACTCTTTCTGCAGCGATTTGAAGCGCACGTGTGCTCTTTAAATCGCTGCAGAAATTTCTGCACTGACAGTACGCAACGTGCGCACATAGCCTTATACATACAGTCACTCTCCCTAAGAAAAGAGTCTGTATTATTGAATAATGAGATCCAATCTGAGGACAACTTATCTAAAACTGAGAGACAGGCACTAAATGAATTGAAGTCCATGGAAGTCAATGTAACAGAACCTGGTTGCACTTCAAGGACACTTTTATGGTGATTTGAGCACTTTAAAAATCCAGGGTGTGGAGAGGGTTAATAGACCATATAGAGGTGGTGACTGGCGTAGGATTCTACTTGCAAAAGAGATGTATTGGATCCTGAAATTAAATGCCCATTTCCCATGTGGTTTGAACCTTCGCCTGACTTGTACATTTATTGATTTTTTGCAGTCTATCATATAGGGATTGTTGGAAGTTTGTTTTTATTGGATTGTATGGCACTATTTAATGTAGATCCGGCTCAGCAATAGGACATGCTAGTCCTTAAAAGCCATCTTTGCTTTCATTTTATTATGAAGCCTATGAATAAGGAGGGCCATTTCTCTGAAACGGCGTATTTGCACTATTTCTTGAAGACATGTTTTAATAAGATTAAATAAAGGATCTTTTTTAAAACATCGGTGCTGGATATTTCCTCCCCTCCTTCCTTTGGATTGATGATGCTGTATTTACATTGATAGCAATATCAGAAAACATTTTTAGTACTCATTACTTTTTATTTCTACAATAGTGTTTTAAAATTTTCATCTAATTAGGGCTAGTGCACAAACTTTTTGTGAAAGAAAGTTCCCAAGATATTACAATAAAGATTATCTGTCCTTCCACTGGTGTTACTGAACAACTGTAGTCAGTAAATGAGTCAATAAATGACTAGAAACTGTATGGAAGCTTTACCTTTATTCAGGCATCCATCAACCACCTTCTATCTTACAGTATATGTATGGCCAACTATCAGCCATCAACCACCTTCTATCTTACAGTATATGTATGGCCAACTATCAGCCATCAACCACCTTCTTACAGTATATGTATGGCCAACTATCAGCCATCAACCACCTTCTTACAGTATATGTATGGCCAACTATCAGCCATCAACCACCTTCTATCTTACAGTATATGTATGGCCAACTATCAGCCATCAACCACCTTCTATCTTACAGTATATGTATGGCCAACTATCAGCCATCAACCACCTTCTATCTTACAGTATATGTATGGCCAACTATCAGCCATCAACCACCTTCTTACAGTATATGTATGGCCAACTATCAGCCATCAACCACCTTCTTACAGTATATGTATGGCCAACTATCAGCCATCAACCACCTTCTATCTTACAGTATATGTATGGCCAACTATCAACCATCAACCACCTTCTATCTTACAGTATATGTATGGCCAACTATCAGCCATTAACCACCATCTATCTTACAGTATATATATGGCCAATTATGAGCCATCAACCACCACCTATCTTACAGATTATGTATGGCCAACTATCAGCCATCAACCACCTTCTATCTTACAGTATATGTATGGCCAACTATGAGCCATCAACCATCTTCTATCTTACAGTATATGTATGGCCAACTATTGGCCATCACAACAGCGGTAAGAAGAAAGTAACCATCAGGTAACTGCCACACAGGCAGAAGAGCATCAATAAAGGTAATTATCTCAAGAATTGTAAAACGCCTCTGTATGATCACTGACCGAGTGAACATGGTGGAAATATGCTGAAAAGCTATCAAAAGCCTTACTATATGGCTGATTTTATAACATACAGTACATATATATTTTTATATACAATAAATATAAATATATATATATATATATATATATATATATATATATATATATATATATATATATATATATATATATATATATATATATATATATATATATATATATATATATACACACACACATACACACACACACACACACACTATATATTATTAGCCTGAAACAGAGCAAAACATCTCCTAGTGTGAACAAGGGATGTGCTGCTGATAATATGCAAACTGAAAAGGGGACTAAACAATAGTATTAATGACTATTTGGCCCCCATACAGTTTGCATCAATATGTAGAAGAGGGCCTTAACCAAACGCTGGCCACTGTAATAGCAATTGGTATAGGTCTGCCTGTATAAATCCATAAGAGGCAGGCTGGAAAAAAAGCTTTAGCATAGAACCACTGTAAGATCTGTAAGATGAAATGAGATTTGTTTTACCTGTTTGTAAGTCCCATAACCTACAAGAGTTATCTGCAGATCCAGAAAGCACATGCCGTGTGTCCCCTACGCACATTGGTTAAGGATGCTGACATGCAAAGATCACTGCTAAAGACACTGCACTTATCAAACCAGTGTGGGCTGCATCCTCTGTACTCCTTGTGATGTGGAAAGACCGGTAGCAAGGAGAATTCGAAGAGACCTGCTGCCATGGAAATGTGACAATACCAGCTCCAATATAGAAGTAACAAATATGGCATACACATTATACAGGAGAGTAAAAGGTCTGGACGAGACAACTAAATATCCCTCTGGAATCTCCGAAACATTAAAATTAGAATGTATTTCATTTTACCACCAGTTACATAAAGAGGTAATCCACTACTCGGACAAACCTCTGCCCCCTGGGTACAATAAGAAAAGCTCACCTTGTGCACCAGCGCCGTTCCAGCGAGGCGCTTAGTCTCCCGTGACAATATGTCACGTGAGCACAGGAGCCAATCAGCAACCACAGACAGTCTGTGGCTTATCAATATTCCATCACAGTGAACGTTCACTGACAAAATACCAAAGGTAGCAGGCCGTTATGTCACGAGTGCTGAAGTTAATGTTACGTGAGCGCTAACATCACCAGAATGGCGCCAGCTGCGGAGGTGAGTGTAAGGGTTTCTTATTTTACACGGGAGACTTTAGCATTTAAGAAAGGGTTATCCAAAAAGTGGATAACCACTATAATTGGTGACTAGTAATGAGCAAGCACTAAGATTCTTGAGTGTTTGGCATTGGAAATGAACAGGTCGGACGGGCGTGACTCTAGTACCAAGTATAATGGAAGTCGATATGAAGACTGCTCCGGAAAAATGCTCGAGTTTCTCATTGACTTCCATAATACTCAGTATTCAAGTTGAGCCCGTCCAAGTGTCCAACTGCTTGTTTTGATTACCATTAGCATCTTTGTGTTCGCTAATCACCACAGGTAACATGTATGAAAAAAAAAGTTATAATGGAAAGGATACAGTCGACATCCACACACCACACCGCTCCTGTGTGACCATTGTAGGTTCCCAGGCGCTCTCCGTTCACAGAGTACCAAACGTTAACCACCTATAGACAAAAACAAAATACATATTTAAAACAGGAGTTTTGAAGCCAGAACGTACAGTACACACTGCCTCTATAGTGTAGCACATTTCACACAACAGCAGAAGTAGACTTTCAATGTCAAAAAGTGACTTACTGGATCTTTAGCAACTGTGAAAAGCAGGTCCCCATCTCGGTTGTACTTAATTTGGGTAATGGACCGCTCATGGCCCTGAAGCAGGATCGGTCTCTTTAAAGAAAAAATAAAGTTAATTATAAGATAGTTGTAAAAAATGAATTGCAAAGCTTCTGCTCTACATTGTGATGTGAATCATGGACTGTACACGGACGACACGAGTTCACATACTTGTAGCCTTGTTTGGGTAAGTTTTATACATGATGCTATAAAAAATGGACATGTCTCCGTGAATTTTTGGTGAACATGGTACATCACAAGAAATAGACATTTGAGCAGCCCAATAGACTTCACTGGGTACGTGTCCTATTGGTGAAAACACATATGTGACTCAGACGTCTGAATGAAGCCTTAAGGCCCAGTCACACTAAACAACTTACCAGTGATCCCAACAACGATACAACCTGATAGGGATCGCTGGTAAGTTGCTAGGAGGTCGCTGGTGAAAGGTCACATAAAGCGACGCTCCAGTGATCCCACCAGCAACCTGACCTGGCAGGGATCGCTGGAGCGTCGCTACACGGGTTGCTGGTGAGCTGTCACACAGGCAGATCTCACCAGCAACCAGTGACCAGCCCTCAGCGCCGCGTGGAAGCGATGCTGCGCTTCGTAACTAAGGTAAATATCGGGTAACCAACCCGATATTTACCTTGGTTACCAGCACACACCGCTTAGCGCTGGCTCCCTGCACACCTAGCCACAGTACACATCGGGTTAATTACCCGATGTGTACTCTGCTACGTGTGCAGGCAGCAGGAGCCGGCTTCTGCGGACGCTGGTAACCACGGTAAACATCGGGTAACCAAGAAGCCCTTACCTTGGTTACCCGATATTTACCATCGTTACCAGCGTCCGCCGCTCTCACACTGCCAGTGCCGGCTCCCTGCTGCCTGCACACATAGCCACAGTACACATCGGGTTAATTACGCGATTATGCTGAGGACACTTTGATCAGAGTCTGAGTGTGAGCATATTGTGATTCAATTCTCCCGCACTGTGAGGAGACAAGTTTCTCCAGCTTCTCCATTCTGTGAGTCTGCGGGTATTAGAATGCCCACAGATGTCCTCCGAGTGCAATCCGATGATCACCCAAAGACTTGAATGGGCGAGTCTTGTCTGATTTACGGGTCTACTGCAGCATGCTGAAATTTTTTTCTCATGCCAAATAGATAGGCAATTAAAAAAAAAATGTGACACCAATGCCACAATAGTGCAAAACTTTGCTTGTATACCAGAATAACCACCAATAATTAGGCAAGCAAAAAATGATAATAATTAAAAGGATAACCTTTATTCAAAAATGAATTAAAAACACATCAAAAACATGGAACCGCCCAGGTGACGGATGAAATATAGATACATGGGGGTACAACACTAGTGGTAACAATCAGCACCACCATATACCACATCAACTAGTAAACACAATATTAGTTTTGATATCTATGCATGTTTGTCAATGAGCAATATAGCCAAAAAGAGATACAAGTGTATCATACATGAAGAGTAATATGAACAGGGTAAAGAGGCTACATGGTAAAAGCTTGTAAAGCATGCATCATGACATCATATTACCCGATGAAACAGGTGGTATCCGTGTAGCAACCCCCACCAACACTGACGCGCGTTTCGCAGCTCGTGTGCTTCGTCCAGGAGTGATCCCTCCTGGACGAAGCACACGAGCTGCGAAACGCGCGTCAGTGTTGGTGGGGGTTGCTACACGGATACCACCTGTTTCATCGGGTAATATGATGTCATGATGCATGCTTTACAAGCTTTTACCATGTAGCCTCTTTACCCTGTTCATATTACTCTTCATGTATGATACACTTGTATCTCTTTTTGGCTATATTGCTCATTGACAAACATGCATAGATATCAAAACTAATATTGTGTTTACTAGTTGATGTGGTATATGGTGGTGCTGATTGTTACCACTAGTGTTGTACCCCCATGTATCTATATTTCATCCGTCACCTGGGCGGTTCCATGTTTTTGATGTGTTTTTAATTCATTTTTGAATAAAGGTTATCCTTTTAATTATTATCATTTTTTGCTTGCCTAATTATTGGTGGTTAATTAAAAAAAAAAACAAGACAAAAAACAATCAGCACTGCCCCATTGAATAATATTGGTCAGAGTGCTATCCAATAAAAAAATCAGAGAGTACTCATCCGATGTATAGGATTGTGGGACACAGGCCTAAGAATAAGGCTATGTGCCCACGTGTGTGCACTCTGCACAGCAGACAGCAGAGTAACGTCACTGCATGTGCGCTTCAGAGCGCAGCTGAAAAGCTCCACTCTGAAGCTTCGGTGACTGCCGATTCCATGCCCTCTGGCTGCAGCCTCTCCCATAGACAGAGCGGGGGCTGCATGCAGAGCGCACGAAAGAAATGACATGTCACTTCTTAAAATGCAGCGATTTGGCAGCAGCCGAAGCGCTGCGTTCTAATACGCCACGTGGGCATGGATTAGGCACAATCTTCATAGATTATGCTGGGGACGCAGGACGCATGCAGTTACGCTGTGGTGCAGATCGCAGCGTAACTGCATGAAAATACGCCACGTGGGCACACAGCCTTATAGCAAAACTATAGAAAATGTATTTGCATGTGTTTTTAAATATTTTAAACTGCAAAACACACGACCTTTCCTGTGAGCTGCTGCAGACTGCGTCTATAGGGGGAGTTAAAAGAAAAAGGTTTTGGTACCGTGTTAGCCAGTTAAAAATGATTGATTGCTCTCAGTGAGAGAAACAAAATTCTAGTTTTGTAGTTGTGATACCTTTTAATGGCTAACTAAAATAAAATAGGATGTAGGGGGAGTGACGCATAAATCTGACACTCTGACTGGACCGGAGCCGTGTCTTGTCGGCACCATGCAGTCATGATTAAAAAGGACCTACACATTTTTTCCTCTAAATAAAGAGTGTAAATACCTTTAATTTAACATGTTACATTGCTTTTCTTGAAAATATCTGCTCCTCATGCTGCTGGCATCTTCATTATACAGGTGTAATCCAGCTCTGTTGCCGTACACCGTCTATGGCTCACCTCAATAGACTGATATGTGAATAGCACAGAACCTGCTCTCATTAGCCGTCTATAATAGCACTGAGGGGACAGCATGTGTTTTCTGTAGCTCCTTGACAATCACCTATATAACTGATTGAGGGAATGCTAAGGAGCCACAGAAGACATACTGTCCTAGATGATAAAAGAGTGGGGTAGGTATAATTCCACTAATGTACTGCTGCCCCAAAGGCTGTTAATCCTGGAGAGCCGTACACAGCGTTCAGGAGACGTGTCCAGCTTTACCCTAGATCAGAGCTGCATAAGGAAGATACCAGCAGCAGGAGGAGCAGGTATTTTACAGGGAACCTGTCGGCCGCATTATCCTCAATGAGCCAACAATGTATGTACATTTTGCTGCTTATCGAATGCTGAATGAATGCACAATTAAAGAAGTTGTCCAGTTACCAAAACTGATTTTTTTTTTTCTGATAAATCTTGCTAATATGTGACCCTCAACACATCTATTATGTTTTTTCAGCAAAATTACCTTTCATTGTGCACTAGCAGCACATGCTCATTGCTGGCTCCAGCTCTGATGGGGTTAATCTCTCCTCTGACTTCCTGTGTTCAGTTCCTACAAGTCCCAGAATTCTTTGTGGCTCTAGGGCGGTGTCTAGCTTATCTAACACACCCATTGTGTCTAATACACCCACTCTGCTCTCCACCCAAACCCTCCTCCCTGCCTCTTCCCAGTGGATGCACTCAGATCAATCACACAGAGACAGCAGCAACTCTACACAGCCAGAGGAAGAAAGTGTGTGTGCGCGTATATACAGTGTGTGTGTATATACAGTGTGTGTGCGTATATACAGTGTGTGTGTGTATATATACAGTGTGTGTGTGAGTGTGTATGTGTATGTCATACTCACCTGTCTGCAGGGTCCCGGTGCCATGCCTGCTTCCAGCCCCTGTCTCGGTACCGCCGCTCTGGCTGTGTGCAGTCTCCCCGGGGCACGTACGAAGCTTGCAGGACCTGGCGGTGGATCACCTGATGCAGTCACCTGATGCATCAGCTGATCGATTCTCGCGGTGACGGCTATCAGCTGATCCTGCCGTCAGGGGACTTCATCAGCTGATTACCGGCAGCTCCTGCAGTGATGGGCCAGGATCAGACTCCGCTGCAGGAGCTGCCGGTAATCAGCACAGACGTGAGTATTTATTTATTATTTTTTTTTTGCACTGATGCTTCAGCTGATTGTATAATCGGCTTTTATACAATCAGCTGATGTGTCATGTGATTCACGTAGTTTAACCTGACACATCATCTGATCGCTTTGCCTTCCAGCAAACCGATCAGATGATATTGGATCCTGATTGGGCGGCGCGGGACCCTTGACCCAGGATTACTGCGGAGGGGGGTTTATTTCAATAAAGATGGAGTCACTAATTGTGTTGTGTTTTATTTCTAATAAAAATATTTTTCTGTGTGTTGTGTTTTTTTTTTTTATCATTACTAGAAATTCATGGTGGCCATGTCTAATATTGGCGTGACACCATGAATTTCGGGCTTAGGGCTAGCTGATAATATACAGCTAGCCCTAACTCCATTATTACCCAGCTAGCCACCCGGCATCAGGGCAGCTGGAAGAGTTGGATACAGCGCCAGAAGATGGCGCTTCTATGAAAGCGCCATTTTCTGGGGTGGCTGCGGACTGCAATTC
Source organism: Anomaloglossus baeobatrachus (assembly GCF_048569485.1). Lineage (NCBI taxonomy): Eukaryota > Metazoa > Chordata > Amphibia > Anura > Aromobatidae > Anomaloglossus > Anomaloglossus baeobatrachus. Next base: position 418,081,851 of record NC_134354.1, on the reverse strand, counting down.
GCAGTGGGGGTGCCCAGAAAGCTTGGGCACCCTTCACTGTGGATTCCAATCCCCAGCTGCCTAGTTGTACCCGGCTGGACACCAAAATTAGGCGAAGCTCACGTCATTTTTTTTTTAAAATTATTCCATGAAATTCATGAAATAATATTAAAAAAAAAAAAGGGCTTCTCTATATTTTTGGCTCCCAGCCGGGTACAAATAGGCAGCTGGGGGTTGGGGGCAGCCCGTACCTGCCTGCTGTACCCGGCTAGCATACAAAAATATGGCGAAGCCCATGTCATTTTTTTTTTCTTTTTGGGTAAAAAACTGCATACAGTCCTGGATGGAGGATGCTGAGCCTTGTAGTTCTGCAGCTGCTGTCTGCTCTCCTGCATACACTAGTGAATGGAGGATGCTGAGCCTTGTAGTTCTGCAGCTGCTGTCTGCTCTCCTGCATACACTAGTGAATGGAGGATGCTGAGCCTTGTAGTTCTGCAGCTGCTGTCTGCTCTCCTGCATACACTAGTGAATGGAGGATGCTGAGCCTTGTAGTTCTGCAGCTGCTGTCTGCTCTCCTGCATACACTAGTGAATGGAGGATGCTGAGCCTTGTAGTTCTGCAGCTGCTGTCTGCTCTCCTGCATACAATGAACATTTTGAATAAGGAAATGACATCAGACCTTTTTTTTTTTTCCATCAACAATCTTTAATGGCATTGTGCACTGATTAAAAACGCAGTGAGCAAAAACGCAGCAAAAAAACGCACCAAATCGCTGCAAAAACGTGACATGCAGCACCGCAGGTGACAGAGCAGAGCAAGTTGGTGACATGCTCTGCTCTGACACATAGTGTGCTGCATGTCACTGTATCCACTCTGGGACTTGTTGTGCAGGTGACCGGATGATACATGTCACTAACTTGCTCCACTCTGTGACTTCTGCTGCATTTTTCCAACTGTATACACTCTCACCTGAACAAGTCTCAGAGTGGGGCAGTTAGTGACATGTATCATCCGGTCACCTGCACAACAAGTCCCAGAGTGGTGAAAGATAGTGACATGCAGCACACTATGTGTCAGAGCAGAGCATGTCACTGTCTCCACTCTGGGACTTGTTGTGCAGGTGACCGGATGATACAGTCACTAACTGCCCCACTCTGTGATTTCTGCTGCATAGTACCAACTGTATACACTCTCACCTGCACAACAAGTCCCATAGTGGAGACAGTTAGTGACATGTAGCATCCGGTCACCTGCACAACAAGGGGCCAGAGTGGAAAAAGATAGTGACATGCAGCACACTATTTGTCAGAGCAGAGCATGTCACTGTCTCCAGTCCGCTGACCTCACAGCCCGTACACGCTGCGATGGATGCAGGGGGACACAGAACAAGTAATCGGCCGACACTGGAGTCATCTGATTACTTGGATGAATTGAGCAGTAAAATGCTCTGGTGCTCGATGGGCGAAGCCCATGCCGATTTTTTTTAAAAAAAATTCATTAAAAATAAAAAAACAAAAAAAAAATCACATTGTTTGTGGGCTCCCGCTGCATTTTGTATTGCTAAGGGTAACCAAAGCAGCTACTGGCTGCTAGCCCCCGCTGCTTGGTGTTACTTTCACTGGCAATAGAAATGCAGGAAGCATTTTTTTTTTATAAAGGTTTTTCCCTGAAAACGTTTTTAAGAAAATGACGTGGGCTTCGCCATATTTTTGTATGCTAGCCAGGTACAGCAGGCAGCTACGGGCTGCCCCCAACCCCCAGCTGCCTAGTTGTACCCGGCTGGGAACCAAAATATAGAGAAGCCCTTTTTTTTCATGAATTTCATGAAATAATTTAAAAAAAAAAAAAATGATGTGGGCTTGCCAAATTTTTGAGTCCAGCCAGGTACAACTAGGCAGCTGGGGCTTGGAATCCACAGTGCAGGGTGCCCAAAACTTTCTGGGCCCCCCACTGTGAATTGCAGTCCACAGCTGCCCAGAAAATGGCGCTTTCATAGAAGCGCCATCTTCAGGCGCTGTATCCAACTCTTCCAGTGGCCCTGGGTAATAAGGGGTTAATACCAGCTATGTTTTACCAGCTGGTATAAAGCCCGAGATTCTTAATGTCAGGCCAAGTTTAACCTGGCCATTAAGAATCTCCAACAAAGGGTTTAAAAAAAAAAAAAAAAAAAGACATCACACAGAGAAAAATACTTTATTAGAAATAAATACACAGACACAGTAGGGACTCCATGTTTATTACTCCCTCTCACCCCTCCACGATGGAGATTTCTGTACTGACCATGCCAGGAAGAGAGCGAGGAAAAGAGCGAGCGGGGGGAGGAAAAGAGAGAGAGAGGGGGGAGAGAAGAGAGAGAGAGAGGGGGGAGAGAAGAGAGAGAGAGAGGGGGGAGAGAAGAGAGAGAGAGAGGGGGGAGAGAAGAGAGAGAGAGAGGGGGGGGAGAAGAGAGAGAGAGGGGGGGGAGAAGAGAGAGAGAGGGGGGGAGAAGAGAGAGAGAGGGGGGGGAGAAGAGAGAGAGAGGGGGGGAGAAGAGAGAGAGAGGGGGGGAGAAGAGAGAGAGAGGGGGGGGAGAGAGAGAGAGAGGGGGGGAGAAGAGAGAGAGAGGGGGGGAGAAGAGAGAGAGAGGGGGGGAGAAGAGAGAGAGAGGGGGGAGAAGAGAGAGAGAGAGGGGGGGAGAAGAGAGAGAGAGGGGGGGGAGAAGAGAGAGAGAGGGGGGGGAGAAGAGAGAGAGAGGGGGGGGAGAAGAGAGAGAGAGAGGGGGAGAAGAGAGAGAGAGAGGGGGGGAGAAGAGAGAGAGAGGGGGGGGAGAAGAGAGAGAGAGAGGGGGGGGGAAGAGAGAGAGAGAGGGGGGGGGAAGAGAGAGAGAGAGGGGGGGGGAAGAGAGAGAGAGAGGGGGGGGAGAAGAGAGAGAGAGAGGGGGGGGAGAAGAGAGAGAGAGAGGGGGGGGAGAAGAGAGAGAGAGAGGGGGGGGAGAAGAGAGAGAGAGAGGGGGGGGAGAAGAGAGAGAGAGAGGGGGGGGAGAAGAGAGAGAGAGAGGGGGGGGAGAAGAGAGAGAGAGAGGGGGGGGGAGAAGAGAGAGAGAGGGGGGGGAGAAGAGAGAGAGAGGGGGGGAGAAGAGAGAGAGAGGGGGGGGAGAAGAGAGAGAGAGGGGGGAGAAGAGAGAGAGAGGGGGGGAGAAGAGAGAGAGAGGGGGGGAGAAGAGAGAGAGAGGGGGGAGAGAAGAGAGAGGAGGGGGGAGAAGAGAGAGAGAGAGGGGGGAGAAGAGAGAGAGAGGGGGGGAGAAGAGAGAGAGAGGGGGGAGAAGAGAGAGAGAGGGGGGGAGAAGAGAGAGAGAGGGGGGGGAGAAGAGAGAGAGAGGGGGGGAGAAGAGAGAGAGGGGGGGAGAAGAGAGAGAGGGGGGGGAGAAGAGAGAGAGAGGGGGGGAGAAGAGAGAGAGAGGGGGGGAGAAGAGAGAGAGGGGGGGAGAAGAGAGAGAGAGGGGGGAGAAGAGAGAGAGAGGGGGGGAGAAGAGAGAGAGAGGGGGGGAGAAGAGAGAGAGAGGGGGGGGAAGAGTGAGAGAGAGGGGGGGGGAAGAGAGAGAGAGGGGGGGGGGAAGAGAGAGAGAGAGGGGGGGGAAGAGAGAGAGAGAGGGGGGGAGAAGAGAGAGGGGGGGAGAAGAGAGAGAGAGAGGGGGGGGAGAAGAGAGAGAGAGAGGGGGGAGTAGAGAGAGAGAGAGGGGGGGAGAAGAGAGAGTGAGAGGGGGGGAGAGAGAGAGAGAGGGGGGGAGAAGAGAGAGAGAGTGGGGGGGGGAGAAGAGAGAGAGAGAGGGGGGGGGGAGAAGAGAGAGAGAGAGGGGGAGAGAGAGAGAGAGGGGGAGAGAGAGAGAGGGGGGAGAAGAGAGAGAGAGGGGGGAGAAGAGAGAGAGAGGGGGGGGAGAAGAGAGAGAGAGGGGGGGAGAAGAGAGAGAGAGGGGGGGAGAAGAGTGAGAGTGGGGGGAGAAGAGAGAGGGGGGGAGAAGAGAGAGAGAGGGGGGGAGAGAGAGAGAGGGGGGAGAAGAGAGAGAGGGGGGGAGAAGAGAGAGAGAGGGGGGAGAAGAGAGAGAGAGGGGGGAGAAGAGAGAGAGAGGGGGGAGAAGAGAGAGAGAGGGGGGAGAAGAGAGAGAGAGGGGGAGAAGAGAGAGAGAGGGGGGAGAAGAGAGAGAGGGGGGGAGAAGAGAGAGAGGGGGGGAGAAGAGAGAGAGAGACAGGGGGGAGAAGAGACAGGGGGGAGAAGAGACAGGGGGGAGAAGAGACAGGGGGGGAGAAGAGACAGGGGGGAGAGAGACAGGGGGGAGAAGAGACAGGGGGGGAGAAGAGACAGGGGGGAGAAGAGACAGGGGGGGAGAAGAGACAGGGGGGGAGAAGAGACAGGGGGGGAGAAGAGACAGGGGGGGAGAAGAGAGGGGGGGGAGAAGAGAGAGGGGGGAGAAGAGAGAGGGGGGAGAAGAGGAGGGGGGGAGAAGAGAGAGGGGGGGAGAAGAGAGGGGGGAGGAGAGAGAGGGGGGGAGAAGAGAGAGGGGGGGAGAAGAGAGAAGGGGGGAGGAGAGAGGGGGAGAAGAGAGAGGGGGGAGAAGAGAGAGGGGGGGGAGAAGAGAGGGGGGGGAGAAGAGAGGGGGGGAGAAGAGAGGGGGGGGAGAGAGAGAGGGGGGAGAAGAGAGCGAGGGGGGAAGAGAGCGAGGGGGGAGAAGAGAGCGAGGGGGGGAGAAGAGAGAGAGGGGGGAGAAGAGAGAGGGGGGAGAAGAGAGAGAGGGGGGAGAAGAGAGAGAGAGGGGGGAGGGGAGAGAGAGGGGGGAGGGGAGAGAGAGAGGGGGGAGGGGAGAGGGGGGAGGGAGAGAGGGGGGAGAGAGAGGGGGGGGAGAGAAGGGGGAGAGAAGGGGGGAGAGGAGAGGGGGGGAGAGAGAGGGGGGAGAGAGAGGGGGGAGAGAGCAGGGGGAGAAGAGAGGGGGGGAGAGAGAGAGGGGGGAGAGAGAGAGGGGGGGAGAAGAGAGCGAGGGGGGAGAAGAGAGAGAGGGGGGGGAGAAGAGAGCGAGGGGGGAGAAGAGAGAGAGGGGGGGGAGAAGAGAGAGAGGGGGGAGAAGAGAGGAGAGGGGGGGAGAAGAGAGCGAGGGGGGAGAAGAGAGCGAGGGGGGAGAAGAGAGCGAGGGGGAGAAGATGAGAGCGAGGGGGGAGAAGAGAGCGAGGGGGGGAGAAGAGAGCGAGGGGGGGAGAAGAGAGCGAGGGGGGGAGAAGAGAGAGAGGAGGGGGGGAGAAGAGAGAGAGAGAGGGGGGGAGAAGAGAGAGAGAGAGGGGGGGAGAAGAGAGAGAGAGAGGGGGGGAGAAGAGAGAGAGAGGGGGGAGAGAGAGGGGGGGGAGAAGAGAGTGAGGGGGGAGAAGAGAGCGGGGGAGAGAGAGGGGGGGAGAAGAGAGGGGGGGTGGGAGAGGGGGGAGAAGAGAGAGGGGGGGAGAAGAGAGAGAGGGGGGAAGAGAGAGAGGGGGGGGAGAAGAGAGAGAGGGGGGGGAGAAGAGAGGGGGGAGAGAAGAGAGTGGGGAAAGAGGGGGGGGCAGAGGTGCTCTGTCCCAACTGTCTCACTCTGTGACCTTGTGGTGCAGGTGACAGAGTGCAGACAGTTGGTCCCATGCAGCAGGACAGATGGCAGAGCACAGCGGTGACATGCTGTCAGTGTCTTGCTGCTGGAGGAGCAGATGATCACACTGCCCCGACACCGGCCGCTCTCCTGACATCGCAGCAGAGCGGGCGGGTGGACAGTGTGATCACATACTTACATGCAGGGGGGGATTCAGCTGAAGAACCCCCCCCTGTACTGCACACTGGCGCCCCGTGCCTCACCATCTGCAGGACGCTTAGCCGGCTCCACACTGACGTCCTCCGGATCCTCCCCTCGATGCTGAGCTGTGACGTGCGGTAGTCACCGCCCACAGCCCTGTCACTCAATCTGAGTGGTGCCAGCCTCCTGTGACGTACCAGTCTTGTTTGAGAGCCCGGAAATGCCGGGACGTCAGAGGATGCTGGCGGCCACAGCTCCAGGGGGTCATGTGACAGGCACTGAGCGTGCAGCATAGCGCCGCTCAGTGCCGGAAATGGAAATACAAGCCAATGGAGAAAATACCTAGAATTGTAAGTAGAACTTCTACAGAAAATAAAAAAATGGGTGAACCACCCCTTTAACTTTAAACCCTGCGCCTCGCAGAGGATGACCAGTTCAGGATGATTTCCTCAGCTAATCCCCCCTCTCATCAGGTAAGCCACTCACATCAGTGACATGGCTTGTAACACTACAAATCTTGAGCATGCAGCCAAATGCCCCTTTGGAAATGCCCTTTCCTTTTGGAAATGCCTAATGAAGTTCGGTGTATGGTTCCCCCTTTTCTGGAAGATAATCATTTTTTCACACATTCGTCTGAACCCAGCTTAAAAGGGAACCGGTCACCACTTTTTTTGGCCTATAAGCTGCCGCCACCACCACCGGGCTCTTATATACAGCATGTTAGGGCGCTCTCACATATCCGGTTTTTCGCCGGTTTGATGGATGCGGCGCACGCCAGTCCAGTATGATAAAGTACAGTGGCAGCGCCGCAACTTCTGGGTCACATGCTCTGGTCACATGACAGCATGTGACTGGTGCATGTTGCACTGCCACTGTATACACTGTACTGGCGTGCGCCACATCCGCGTCAAACCGGCGAAAATCCGGATGTGTGAGAGCGCCTTAACATGCTGTATATAAGAGCCCAGGCCGCTGTGAGAACATAAAAAACACTTTATAAGACTTACCTAACGGTTGCGCAGTTGGCCACTTGGGCGTCTCCGTTGTCCGGTGCCGGCGCCTCCTCTCTCGGCCATCTTCGTCCTTTTTCTGAAGCCTGTATGCATGACGCGCCTACGTCATACACACTCACCGGTCCCGCGCAGGCGCAGCACAATACTTTGATCTGCCCTGCTCATGACCTGAATGCCGGCTAGTGTGGATGACGTCGGACGCATCTTGCACCGTGGCTAGAGGACGACGAAGATGGCGGAAAGAGGCGGCGCCGGCACTGGACAATGCAGATGCCCATACGGCCCACCGCGCAACCGTTAGGCAAGTATTATAAAGTGTTTTTATGTTATACCCCCGGCCTGAGCTCTTATATACAGCATGTTAGAATGCTGTATATAAGAGCCCGGTGGTGGTGGCCGCAGCTTATAGGCCGAAAAAGTGGTGACGGGTTCCCTTTAATAGTGCAGTATTGAGCAGTGCACCTGTGTGATCACATTACTATTGCTCTTTTCTCTAACAAGTAACCAAAAAGGTCACCAAAGACTACAAGCAGAGATCTTGAGGACAGTCTTTTCTGAAAACAGTAGAATGGACACACACGGCACTTCTGGGACGACGGTGCCCAAGTAGGTTCCAAAACCGTCTTCAATCAATTACAGAAAACTTGGCACTCATATGGGGATTGAACATTTTTTTTAATGGGTGAATTTTCCAAACCATATCATCTCCTCTATAGCTGTGGACACCGCAGGACTGCGCTCAGTATTGTTTGCTGATTCTTTAACCATCTACACACCAGCCAAGGCACCTGCACTATAGCAGTATTGAGCCTCGCACACTGATAAAGGTCTTGACAGACCAAAACGTCTGCATTTTGCTGGTTTGAAAAATTTGACCATTAAAAAATTTTCAATCACCATATGTGTGCCAAGTGTTCTGTAATTATTTGCTGAAAAGTGTGACATGTTGATAGAAGCGGTCACGTGATCCAACAATGACGAGACGCTGATAGCCTGCAGTTGTCACAGCAGACAATACTGATGTGAGTCCCCTGATCACCTGCAGCGTTTTGTAGGAGCAGACAATATTGTTAATCCGCTGATCACCTGCAGCGTTGTCACAGCAAACAATACTGATGCGTGAGTCCGCTGATCACCTGCAGTTGTCACAGTAGCCAATATTCATGTGCGAGTACACTGATTGCCTGCAGCGTTTTGTCAGAGAATACAATATTGGTGTGTGTATCCACTGATAGCCTGCAGCATTTTTTTTAGAGCAGACAGCTGATGTGACTCCACTGATCGCCTGCAGTGTTTTGTCAGAGCAGACAATACTGATGTGTGAGTCCCCTGACTGGCTGCAGCGTTGTCAGAGCAGACAATACTGATGTGTGAGTCCCCTGACTGGCTGCAGCGTTGTCAGAGCAGACAATACTGATGTGTGAGTCCCCTGACTGGCTGCAGCGTTGTCAGAGCAGACAATACTGATGTGTGAGTCCCCTGACTGGCTGCAGCGTTGTCAGAGCAGACAATGCTGATGCGTGAGTCCACTGACTGGCTGCAGCGTTGTCAGAGCAGACAAATCTGATGCGTGAGTCCACTGACTGGCTGCAGCGTTGTCAGATCAGACAATGCTGATGCGTGAGTCCACTGACTGGCTGCAGCGTTGTCAGAGCAGACAAATCTGATGCGTGAGTCCACTGACTGGCTGCAGCGTTGTCAGATCAGACAATGCTGATGCGTGAGTCCGCTGACTGACTGCAGCATTTTGCCAGAACAGACAATACTGATGTGGGAGCCCGCTGACTGGCTGCAGCATTTGGTCAGAGCGGACAATACTGATGTGGGAGCCCGCTGACTGGCTGCAGCATTGTCAGAGCAGACAATACTGATGTGTGAGTCCGCTGACTGGCTGCAGCGGTTTGTCAGAGCAGACAATACTGATGTGTGAGTCCGCTGACTGGCTGCAGCGGTTTGTCAGAGCAGACAATACTGATGTGTGAGTCCACTGACTGGCTGCAGCGGTTTGTAAGAGCAGACAATACTGATGTGTGAGTCCGCTGACTGGCTGCAGCGGTTTGTCAGAGCAGACAATACTGATGTGTGAGTCCACTGACTGGCTGCAGCGTTGTCAGAGCAGACAATACTGATGTGTGAGTCCACTGACTGGCTGCAGCGTTGTCAGAGCAGACAATACTGATGCGTGAGTCCACTGACTGGCTGCAGCGGTTTGTCAGAGCAGACAATACTGATGCGTGAGTCCACTGACTGGCTGCAGCGTTGTCAGAGCAGACAATACTGATGTGTGAGTCCACTGACTGGCTGCAGCGTTGTCAGAGCAGACAATACTGATGCGTGAGTCCACTGACTGGCTGCAGCGGTTTGTCAGAGCAGACAATACTGATGTGTGAGTCCGCTGACTGGCTGCAGCGGTTTGTCAGAGCAGACAATACTGATGTGTGAGTCCGCTGACTGGCTGCAGCGGTTTGTCAGAGCAGACAATACTGATGTGTGAGTCCGCTGACTGGCTGCAGCGGTTTGTCAGAGCAGACAATACTGATGTGTGAGTCCGCTGACTGGCTGCAGCGGTTTGTCAGAGCAGACAATACTGATGTGTGAGCCCGCTGACTGGCTGCAGCGTTGTCAGAGCAGACAATACTGATGTGTGAGCCCGCTGACTGGCTGCAGCGGTTTGTCAGAGCAGACAATACTGATGTGTGAGTCCGCTGACTGGCTGCAGGAGGGATCCGTTATTTTTTATTATAATGGGGCCCTGACGGGATGAAGTAGTGGACAACTCATATGAGCTTTACAGTAAACGGTTAAGCGGGATCTCCAGTCTCAGCCAATGCAGGATGAGGCTGAATCACCACTCTGAGGACAGAAATGCCGTGCGTCTTGCCTGCACCGGCCCCAGCAGTCCTCCCGCTGATGTGACCCGTACACAGGGGCAGTTCTGGGTGCGGGGACCTGAGACACAAGGGACGGGATCGGGCCGGAATCGCTTCTACCTAGATACGAGGTGTCTGCGCACTCACCATTATAAACGCTGCTGCCGGCTGTACCAAGGCGCGTGTAGAAGGGCCCGGAAGAGAGAACGATAGAGTATCTACTTCCGGCCCTCCATGGTGCTTGCACCGGAAGCGACGTAATCTGAGTGTACATCAGGAAACCTATGGCCTCTGAGCCTAGAATGTATGGGCTCCTTTCAGGTTAGTGGGCGTGACCGGCTTGGGTGATGAGTGCGGTGATGTTTCCTCCCATTCACTGTAATAATGTAAGCTCCTCCGCCTTGGGGTTCTTACCCCCTCCCGACCCCCGCTTCTATTATAAATATCTCCATGGCCACATGGACGTAAAAAAAAATAAAGTTTATATCATCTGGAAACACGGACTGCATTTTGAAAAGCTCCTATCACGTGACAAGATTACGTCATACCTGGAAGGAGCCCATACAGTGTAGCAGCTACCCTCGCCGCTGACAGCTGCCCTGTAGTGACTACCTATGGCCTGCGGCTCCTCATGCCGCTGTCTGCAGGCCATGTGCTGTCCCTCCTGATTGTGTCCATACTCTGGGGAGCCACCAACCCCTTCCTGAGAAGAGGAGCACAGGGGGTGGAACGTGTGAAAGTGGAGGGCACAGTGCGGAGACTGCTGTATGAGGCGAAGTTCCTGATCTCTAACTACAGGGTGAGACACCAGCAATAATAACAGGTGTCTCCCTGTTTCCTCACAGAAGCTAGCAAGAAAGCAGCCATATTATACCGGAGTGTGGAGGCAGCCCCTACAAAATAATCAGCTGCATTCACAACTCTGGACCCTTCAGAGCTGACATTTCCCAACATTCCTTGGTTACACTAAGGCCATGGGCACACATTGAGTATCTGGTCAGTGTGTTACTTCCAGTATTTGTAATCCACATCCAGGAGTGGGTAAGAAATCCAGAAGTGGTGCCCGTGTTTCTACTCTACTTTTTCTTTGATTGTTCCACTCCTGGTTTTGTCTTAGGGTACTTTCACACTTGCGTTTTTTTCCTTCAGTCGCAATCCGCCGTTTTGTAAAACAGCGCAATCCGTTAACGGATTCCGCTGCTTCCCATAGACTTGTATGGACGACGCATTGCAACTGATGGCCCTGCGTTGCATCCGCCGGGCGGAAAGAACGCAGCATGTAGCGTTTTTCTGCGCTTCCCAGAGCGTCAAAAAAACGCAACGTGCTGGATTCCGTCGGCGTCCGTCATTTTTATAATGAAAGCCTATGGTGGCGGAATCCGTCATTTGATGGATTCTTGAGAGGGATCCGTCTTTACACAATTGCGCATGCTCAGTTGAGTAAATTGCTGAAAAAAAAGCTACAATGGATTCTGTTCTGCAGCATCCGTCGCATCAGTTGTGCCACTATATGAAACGCATCCGTTACATCCGTCACACAACGCAATGCGACGGATGCCGCACAACGCAAGTGTGAAACTAGCCTGAGGTACAAATTTAACCAAATAAAGATGTGTGCACACAATGTGCTTAAGGCCCCCTTCACACATCCGTGAAAATCATGCACGTTTTTCATGGTGTCTCAAAGGTGCGTATTGTCCTCCATGTGCCGTTTTTATGGCATAACGTGTGTTATCCGTGATAACACATGGAGAAGCGGGACTTTTTGCTCACCTGTCCCTGGCATTGCTGTCCTTGGTGCTGATCCTCGGTCCTGCCGAATCCGCACTGCTGCTGCTTCCGCCCGCAGTGGAGTGAATATTCAATGATCATAATGAGCGATGGTCGGAAGCAAGTGACAGCAGGGCTGGAGAAGGTGAGTGTAGAATTTTTTTTTTCCAAACACATGTGCTTTCTCCGGTGCGTGTCACACGGATCACATCTGTGCCGTCTGTGTGCAGGCTGTGTGACACCTGTGATGCCGGAGAAAAATGGACACGTCTACGTGTGGGGCACACGTATGCTCCAGACATACACACGGTCCATGGCAAAACACGCACGTGTGCGCATACCCATTGATTTTAATGGGTCTACGTGTCTCCGGCACGTGAGGAAACGGATCAAACACGTACCGGAGACACGGACGTGTGAAGGGGGCCTAAAAGGAATGAACGTCTCTGCTGAATTTAGAAATGAGAATGTAAGCTCAGCTGGTCCAGCTTCATTTAAGTGCTTCAGGTTTCCAAAGAAGTGAGCAAACCATCTTTTCCAGCCGATAGCCAAAAGACATCACAAAATATAATCGAAAACATACCAAAAGGACTGAAGAAGCTACCTTTTAAAAAAAAGTTTTCACTAATGATAAGTACTCGATACTCGATGGAGTGCTCGGGTACTCGCGGAGGTCGGCTGAGTATTGCGGTTGCTTGGATGTGTTGTCCGTGAAGCAACAAACACGTCACACACTCCCTTCCCTACATGATATGTACAGGTTCCACTACAAGAGCCATTCACAGCGTCTGATTTGCTCTCACTGGGGGGTAAAACAACGTTTTCAGATGTAGTGTGCCCAAAAAAGATTGTTTTTAAAAAAACAACATACGTTATCTATGTCTATGGCTGAGAGTGCTGATATTAAAACACATTAGCAGCAATTACTATAAACTGTAAATATATGATATTCAGACTTAAGGCCCCGTCACACACAGAGATAAATCTTTGGCAGATCTGTGGTTGCAGTGAAATCATGGACATATTGTTCCATTTGTACACAGCCACAAACCTGGCACTGATTGTCCACAATTTCACTGCAACCACAGATCTGCCGCAGATTTATCTCTGTGTGACAGGGCCTTTATAATAACTGGCACAAGCTCCTGGAACAGCCGAACTAATGTCATGGACTGTCTAGAATTTCTTTTGGATAGGTACAAGTATTCTTGTTGGTATGAATACATATAAAGGGAATCAAGTAGCCACCATCATCTTATAAACACTTTTTTTTTCACTTTCATATACCTTTTTATTTTACCTTCAACTGCCATGCATCCTTGTAAAAATAAGTGAAATGTTCCTATACTGTGTGCTAATAAATGTTGAGCCGTCAGATGGGCCATGGTTAGCACCCCCTTTGTGCCTGCCGACTTCACCCCCGCTGCCTCTGATTCACGAGGGTGATGTCGCCTACGTCATCCACAGAGCAGAAGGCAGAGGGTTACTTTTGAACAGGCCAGTGTCCTACAGTAGCCATGGATATTCTTATTCTTTTCTTTCAGTATGTCATCCCATTTTTGCTGAACCAGAGTGGATCGTTGGTTTTCTACCTTACGTTGGCTTCCACAGGTATGTGGTAACACATTTTCTACATTGTCACTGTCACGATATTCTCATATCTCTTCTGATAATTGCTTACTGCTTTGTAGATCTGTCGCTGGCTGTACCTGTCTGTAATTCTCTTGCACTGGTTTTTACAATGGTAACTGGAAAAATCCTAGGAGAAGATATAGGAGGAACGAGTAAGTTATTGGAGTAAATTCTGGTGTATTATTGGCTTTTTATTATTTTGTGTAATATGTGTGCATTTTATCTTGACTTGATAAAATAGTCAAAGGAACCTGCCACCTTCAGAATCACTGTTAACTTGCATATTACCCCTATATCTGCAGTTAAAACGTGACACAATAGGTTCCCTTTGAGTGTTTTTAAAGGGAGTCTGTTAACACAATGACTGTTCAACCAAATATAGGCACTCAGTCCACCCTTGGTGTAGCCAAATAATTCATCTGCTTCCCATCTGCTTGTTTTCCATCTAACTCTGTCTTTCTCTGTCTCTATAAAGCAAAAGCTGTTAACCAAAGAAGAGGGAAGGGTGGAGATAGAGGGGAAAACAAATAGGTGGGAAGGTTAAATTAACTGTTTGGCCACACCAAGGGTTAATCGAGCACCTGTACATGATATAAACAGGCATTCTCTGCTCACAGACGCCCTTTAAATCCTTTTTAGGCCTCTTTCACACTTCCGTGTTTCCGGTATGTGTGACTTTCCGCACGTACTGGAGACACGGACACACGTAGACCCTTTAAAATCAATGGGTCTGCGCACATGTGGGTGTTTTCACATGGACCGTGTGTCCATGTGCTCCACATAGTGACATGTCCGTTTTTCTCCGGCAGCATGGGTGTCACATGGCCCGCAGACTGATATGCCCTGTGTGACATCAGTGTGACAGGAAACGGAGAAAACATCTGTGAAATAAAGTGATTTTCTATACTCGCCTGTCTCCATCACTGATGTCTCCAGCGCTGCTGTCACTTGCTTCCGACCCCCGCTCATTATGCTGATTGCATATTCACTGCACCTTGGATCGGAAGGAGGAGCAGTATCGGACACAGCAGCATCATGTACAGGGGAGTATAGAAGTTCATGCTGTCAGTGTGCTATACTACGGATGTCACACAGAGAGCACATTGTCAGCACACGCTGAACACACACATGGACACACACACACATACGTACCTACACCACGGACCGTTCAAAACGTGTGTATTTTGCACCGTCGTCTGAAAGAGGCCTCACCCATTTACTGGAGCAGCATGAAGTTATATCCTCCATGTAGCCACTCGATTCCAGTCATTGGGGCAGGTAAAGTTACTGCTCACTACACAGTGAGGGCATCTGCGATCACTCCTTGGTAGAGATGAGCGAACTCTAGGTTTGGGTTCGGAAACAGACAATCAAAAAAAGTTTGGGTTCGACATTTCAGTGAGCACAGGGCTGAGTGATCCTCAGCCCTGTGCGAGCCGCATGCAGTGTTTGAACGGCTCGCACTTGAGGTAAAATCAGTGTGATCAGATGTAGTGTGGACACAAAAAAATAAATATATAATAAGAATTATTTTTATTTGAAACACCCCGTCCACCCTCTCTCAGAAGTGTTCTGCCTGTGGTTGGAGTCACAAACAACCCAATTAAATACTTCCATTGAGGTTCGGATCAAGTCATGGTTACAAACCGAACGTTTTTAAGATTTGGCTTAAGGTTTGTACGTGCCGAACTGAACTTCATAAGGGTCGCTTATCTCTACTCCTCGGCACTTTGACAGTTTGCACTACAAAAATGCTGCCTAGCAGCGTTTAATTTTATTTCTCCTGGAAGCCACGAGCTTTCATGCAGGCGTGCCTGGAGAAATTACAGTCACTGCTGACAGCACTGAGAGCAGTGACTGTAAACATGCCCCGATACTGACTGACTGCTCATTGTGTACTGATGAACTGCAAAACCCGGCTATCAATCAGTGCCAGGATGTGCTTACACTTAACGCTCTCAGTGCTGTTTAATGGTGACTAATTGCTACAGGCATTTCTGCATGACTAAAAGACTTGCCTTAAGGTCCAGTCACACTAAGCAACTTACCAGCGATCCCAACAACGATAGGGATCGCTGGTAAGTTGCTAGGAGGTTGCTGGTGAGATGTCACACTGCAACGCTCCAGCGATCCCACCAGCAACCTGACCTGGCAGGGATCGCTGGAGCGTGGCTACACAAGTTGCTGGTGAGCTCACCAGCAACCAGTGACAAGCCCCCAGCGCCGCGTGGAAGCTGCTGCGCTTGGTAACTAAGGTAAATATCGGGTAACCAACCCGATATTTACCTTGGTTACCACCGCACGGAGCTACACGTGCAGAGAGCAGGGAGCAGCGCACACTGAGCGCCGGCTCCCTGCTCTCCTAGTTACAGCACACATCAGGTTAATTACAGGATGTGTGCTGCAGCTAAATGTGCACAGAGCAGGGAGCAGCGCACACTGAGCGCTGGCTCCCTGCTCTCCTAGTTACAGCACACATCAAGTTAATTACAGGATGTGTGCTGCAGCTAAATGTGCACAGAGCAGGAGCCGGCACTGACAGAGAGCGGCGGAGACTGGTATCAAAGGTAAATATCGGGTAACCAAGGACAGGGCTTCTTGGTTACCCGATGTTTACATTGATTACCAGCCTCCGCAGAAGCCGGCTCCTGCTGCCTGCACATTTAGTTGTTGCTGTCTCGCTGTCACACACAGCGATCTGTGCTTCACAGCAGGACAGCAACAACTAAAAAATGGCCCAGGACATTCAGCAACAACCAACGACCTCACAGCAGGGGCCAGGTTGTTGCTGGATGTCACACACAGCAACATCGCTAGCAACGTCACAAAAGTTGTTCGTTAGCAGCGATGTTGCTAGCGATGTTGCTAGCGATGTTGCTTAGTGTGACGGGGCCTTTATATATGCAGGTTAATAGCATTATCAGACCTCAGAGGTTCCCTTTACACTAAGGAAGTTTGCATTTTACTTGGTTTTCCTTGATAATAGCATTGGTGATTCGGCACCATGGTATAGGCGATTCCATAAGGAGGCTGTCACTAGGTAAAAAAAATATATGATCAGCAAAGAAATAATGAAAAAATATAATAAATGCAAATAATCTGAAACATTATTAAAGGGAACCTGTCACCAGATTTGGGCCCTATAAGCTGCGGCCACCACCAGTGAGCTCTTATATACAGCATTCAAACATGCTGTATATACCAGCTCAGGTCGCTGTGCAGAACGTAAAAAAACACTTTATAATACTCACCTAGGAGGTCAGTGCGGTGCAAACTGGTCAGATGGGTGGCGCTGTTCTCCGGGACGTCGGCTTTAGAAGAAGGAGGACAAGGATGGCCGAAACAGGAGGCGCCGGTACCGGAGAACGGAGACACCAATCCGGCCAGTCTGCATCGCACTGCTCCTTAGGTGAGTATTATAAAGTGTTTTTTATGTTCTACATAGCGGCCTGGGTTCTTATACAGTGTCTCCACCGCCATTAACTTGAGAATGGAGGCAGCTAGAGGCATAGAAGTGGTGTCTAGCTATAGTAAAGTAGCCATGCGCTACACAATAAAACCACCTATAGTGCCACTTGGTGGAAAACAACGGAGTTAGCATTTTTATTTAAAAAACGGAACGAGATCGAGAAAAAAAGTGAATTACAAAGTTGTAGGGCATCATCAATTCAATACAAATCAACACCTTGCATACAGAAATGCTATGATATGAAACCCATGACCCCTCCCAAAACAATGAATGCTGGTCACGCATATGGCGCTCATTGAACTTTGATGCTCAAAGTGGCCACTGTCAGCTGCAATGCACATCTGGACTCTGGACAGCATACTGTATCTTGCTGCACGTTGTGCAATATGGTAGGCGACACGTTTGCACAAGCATCTATGATACGTCGTCGTAGGTCCTGCAATGTTGGTGGAGGGGTCGCATACACCTGCTGTTTGATGTGACCTCACAGAAAGAAGTCCAATGGGGTCAGGTCAGGTGAGCGTGGAGGCCACTCCATGCAGCCACCATACCCAATGACTTGCAGGAAGGTCTCCATGAGGTATCGCTTCACGTCCACAGCCTTATGAGTTTACATGTTCTAATCATAGCATTTCCGTATGCAAGGTGTCGATTCGTATTGAATTGATGAGGCCCTACAACTTTGTAATTCACTTTTTTTCTCTATCTTGTTCCGTTTTTGAGATAAAAATGCTAAATCCGTTGTTTTCCACCAGGTGGCGCTATAGGTGGTTTCATTGCATAACGCATGGCTACTTTACTATAAATAGACACCACTTCTATGCCTATAGCTGCCGCCGTTCTCAAGTTAATGGCGGTGGACAGGATATGGGTGGACACCTGTATACTGCATGTTAGAATGATGTACATAAGAGCCCAGTGATGCTGGCCACAGCTTATAGGGCCCAAATCTGGTGACAGGTTCCCTTTAAACTTTATTAAATATGCTTTCTAAAAACAATCATATAAAAATTAAATCCAATAATACAGGCATGGATAAGAGAATGATGGGTGAGCAAGCTAGGGCATCCCAAGAATAATACATTTAGATCACATAAGTGGACACAATAATAAATATAAGTAGGATAACATAATGCATGAGTATTCAATAATAAAGAAGCTATCTGACCCACCATACATATGATAATAGGGATGTTGGATTTCCACCAGTGACCTCAGCAGATAAGTTCCCTGCTGGGATTATTTGTTATTATTATACATCATTGGTACATTGGTATCTTAATATCATCCTCTTTAACTGTGCATGATAATGCACATATATACAGTGAGGATTGGCTATTACTGCATGAGGAGCATATAGAAAAGGAAAAACTGTATGGATTCCCAAATTTTATGCAATTATCTACTACATAGTAGTTTGCTTTGTTTTTCTCTTTCCTTATCTAAGGAGAAGCTTTAATATGGTTACTAATTTTTCTGGGTAACCATCTTTGATAGTGACCTATTGACTATTTGCACGTCCATTCTTGGTGGTGGGTCTTCTGCGACTTGCGGGTCAAAGGGACAGCTTAGGGACAGCCGACGAGGAGCGGGGGGTACCCAATACTTTAAGGTGCACCTCCGCTGGTAGGTAGCTATAAGGGAGGGAAAGACCATCCCTGATATATCCCTAAGGACAATAGACTAGGCATATTTTCCATTTAAAGATTTGGAGCCATGCTACCTAGGGCTCATTCATAAATGTTGAGATAACGAGTGCCCCTTCCCTCACTAGCTGGTTCCGTACCCTTCTTGTCCTCCCACTTACTTCACGTGACCAGTAAACTACTTTTTTACAATATAAGAGTTATTATGCTCTGTATTTTTGAGCATTTTTAATATTTAACTTTAATAAACATTATTTTAGGAGTATTTTTTCTTTTGTTTTTTTTTAGCGCATGGCTACTTTACTATAAATAGACACCACTTCTATGCCTATAACTGCCGCCGTTCTCAAGTTAATGGCGGTGGACAGGATATGGGTGGACACCTGTATACTGCATGTTAGAATGATGTACATAAGAGCCCAGTGATGCTGGCCACAGCTTATAGGGCCCAAATCTGGTGACAGGTTCCTTTTAAACTTTATTAAATATGCTTTCTAAAAACAATCATATAAAAATTAAATCCAATAATACAGGCATGGATAAGAGAATGATGGGTGAGCAAGCTAGGGCATCCCAAGAATAATACATTTAGATCACATAAGTGGACACAATAATAAATATAAGTAGGATAACATAATGCATGAGTATTCAATAATAAAGAAGCTATCTGACCCACCATACATATGATAATAGACAAATTAGAGTAATCATTTATCATGGAGCGCTCACCCACCAAGCACTTGACGCGCGTTTCACCGTTGCTTTGTCAAGGACACTAGGTAGTTCACTTTTAGCATAGTGTCAGTAGGAAGCCAGCATAACCTGTCTCAGGTCTGCCGCATTTTTTTTTTTTTACCTATTTTCATTTTTAACATGGATGTCTGTTTCCTCCTTGCCATCACCCCAGGGAGGACATAATGTGCACTACACAGTATTACACTTTCTTGCAGAGACAGAGTTCTGTCTGTCATTCATAACAGATGCTGCCTCTTGGAATGCCGGCGTCAAAACAAGTGTGCAAGGCCACCTAAGTGGTGACCCACCAAGCATCTGAAGACATCAGAAACATTACTCTCTGTACTAATCCAACCTCCAACCCCTTTTCAGCCTTTTACCGGATGCCAAAATACTTGTCCTTCTTCTATGTTGCTCTTTCTGATTTCCTGCTCTTCTACAGCTGTTGTGTACACTTTCAAGGGGCTCTTATTCCTTTGGGAAGGGCATTCTGTGACTCCCCCTTCTCTCTTGGCCCCACTATCTGTTCTGGATCTTCTCTGCCTTCAGGGCTGATCTTGCCAAATACTGTGGCTTGGATGCATAATCCATGGGGGGGACAGCCAGGCGTAATCTTCATCCCATCATCATAGCTTCTGTCCTAATCCTTCTATACTCTTGAGTATCTGAATGAGTGTTAGATAGAGAGTACTTCACTCCTAATAGCACCTAGGTTGATATTTATGTTCAGAGCCAAAGGGAGGAGCCTTTTTTCCATCGGTTCTTCCTTTTTCTCCATCGTTGTTTTGCTCTTTCATCCTCAGAGATCCACTATCGGCGAACTCATCTCCTCCTGTTTGTGCCTCTTCTGCGAGCCGAGGGACACGGCTCCATTCCTGCATTTTCTTCCAATTTGTGGCCCACTTTTTTTTTTCTTTAGCTCCCTGGTAGCTGAGAAACTTAGGCTCTGTGCGCACTAGGCAGATTTTACCGCTGATTTCCCACGGATTTGCTGCATGTTTCGCTGCAGAAAATGTTCATAACCTTTCTGTAGTTATTCACCAGCAAAACCTATGGGAAAAAAAAAATGCTGTGCGCACTAGGCGGATTTTGACAGCTACAGGTTGTACTGCGGGATTCCCGCAGCAAAAAGAATTGCATGTCACTTCTTTTCCGCAGGTAGCTGCGGCATTTCACTCCATTGACTGTAATGTAATCGTGAAATCCCGCAGGGAATAACGCAGGTAGCAAATTATGTGCGTTTCATTGCGTGTTCCTGCGTTATTCCTTGCAGTATTTCGCGTTACACACATACACACAGACTTATGTAATACACATAGAAATCAAACGTACATATTAAAAATAAAAAAAAAAACGTGGGCTCCGCCATATTTTTACCGTCCAGCTGAGGTAAACACACAGCGGCGGCCCGGTATTCTCAGGCTGGGGAGGGCAAGGGCCAGGGTTAATGCCCCCCCCCCTCCCGCAGCCGAGAATATCAGCCCGCATCCTGGATTATTATCCAGATTGCCGTGATGCGGTGGCAATCAAGGTAATAACGAGTTAATGGCAGCGCATCGCTGCCACTAAGTCCTAGCTTAATCATGGCAGCGTCTATTCACTTTACTTACGGGTTAATGATGTAACCTGTCTCATAAACACACACACCGAAAAATCCATTATTTGAAATAAAATAGCAAAAAAGCCCCTTCTTTCACCATTTTATTAACCCCCCGAAACACACAGCTCCGGCGTAATCCACCGAGGTCCCACGACACTTGCATCCAGCCGCGTCTGACACATACTCAATGCAGCCTCATAACGAGACTGCAGAGGTAACTACAGGTCATTTCTCACGGTCAGTAATGTGAACACATTACCGCTCGCGAGAACTGCAGTGTGTCCTCACAGGGACTCTATCTATTGATTGATCTGTCCTCTATCTATTGATTATCTATCTATCCATCTATCTATCCATCTATCTATCCATCTATCTATCCATCTATCCTTCTATCTATCTATCTATCTATCTATCTGTTTATCTATCTTTCTATCTATCTATCCATTATCTATCCTTCTATCTATCCATTATCTATCTATCTATCTCAGAAGGAAATTACCCCCTTTTTTTTTTTTTCTTTAATGTGCTTTATTGCATTGAATGCATTAAAACACATGTACCAACCTGCGGAAAAAACGCAACAAAACGCATGCGGATTTTGGTGCAAGTTTTTTTGCGTTTTTTTTCTGCGGGTGCGGAAATCTTTCAGAGCCTGTGGAATTTTCTTAAGAAAATTCAATTTTCTAGTGCGCACAGGGCCTTATACTCCTCTAGGGTAAACCCCTAGGAGGCCTTTACTGTCTAATGCAGGCATTCATATTGTGCTAATTGCACAGTAACTCACGCTTACCAGCTTTGCAGGCTCTGTGCTCACTGCCTTACCCTGCATGTGTTCAAGACCCTTTGGATCTCCTTTAGTCACCCAACTACCTTGTAAGGAATCAGGTCCATGATCAGCCCCAAGTAACTATCACTATTTCAGATCAAGTTTATGAAGTGATGCCTACCCAGATTGCTTCCCATACTAGCCTTTCAGACTATGAACCTTATTCGGCCCCTGCAGAAAATCCCATAATAGGAGCAAGGATATCCTCCTATAGATTCCTATCTCCTGAGAGTCCGCTAGGTTCAAGATGGTCTCACATCTTGCTCTGTCAAAATATTTAGGGGCAAGTTTTCAGCAGAGGTGGTTGTTATGATCTACTCATTCCTGTCAATCCCCAGATTGTCTCTTCAGTGTCATCACTTTATCACTATTCGATGCGCTTTCTCTCAATGACCCACTGTATGAGAAGCGTGACACTCTTTTGATGTGGCCTTTTTACTTAGCAACAGGCACTGCTCAAACATACTGCTTTTGCCACTTTTTGAATCAGTAATGCCTGAGCTACAGAGTCAACACCAGGGTCTTTCTCTGAAGTCCCTCCTGAGGTTTTCTTGGTCATGTCCTCTATGATGGTGCAAGCCTCTAAAATTCATTAAGGCTGCTTTCACACCTCCGTTTTTTTCCTGTGCGGCACAATTCGGCGCTTTGCAGAAAAACCGCAACCGTTTTTTTTTGCCGCTGGTTGAGTTTTTTTTGCATAGACTTACATTAGTGCCGTATTGTGCCGCATGGGCTTGCGTTCCGTCCGTTTTTTGCCGCATGCGGCAGATTTAGCCGATGCGAAAACGTATTGCGCCGCATCTGGCCGATGCGGCGCGATTTGCAATGCATGCCTATGGACGCCGCATGCGGCGTCCTGCGGCAAACACCGCATCCGGCCGCCGCATGCGTTTTTTTTCCACTGCGCATGCTCAGTAGCCTGCCGCAAGCGGCAAAAACCGGCCGGGCCGCACATGTGAAAAACTTATGCAAAGGATGCGGTTTTGTCGCCGCATCCGTTGCATAGGTTTTAGAGCCGGATTGTCCGACTCTGCTAAAACCGGAGGTGTGAAAGCAGGCTAACTCTTTTGTCTGGTTAACATGCTGTTGAGAACATTCATTGCTGTTTACTCAGACCTTGGGAAATGTATCCAGTGTCGAAAAAATTGCTTTCTGAACTTCTCTTCAAACGGAACAGACTGGATGACATCATCTTGAATGTCACAGGATGAATAAGTACATTTTTTTCCCTAAAATTATAGAAGCTCACATCCATTTGGGTGATCCAAGGAGTTTTACTACTTTTGGAATTTCTCCCAGAGATGCTGAGTAGTGCATCTGTTCTTCTCTTCAAGGTTAGATCCTTCATTTTAGCTGAAGGCCTCCTTTCTTGATGACCACTAAATTACCCACGTCCAAGACCTCTTTTATGTTAAGGTATTCCCTCTTCCAAAACCTCTTAGGTGGAAGGCACATCTTCTCTCTTTCCAGCGTACATAGCTTGCTTTTGTGGACGATTACAATTACTTAGGTAGTATCTGTAAGCTGCAGAATAAGAGTTTTCTTTGTCGCTCCATTGGGAGACCCAGACAATTGGGTGTATAGCTATTGCCTCTGGAGGCCACACAAAGTATTACACTTAAAAGTGTAAGGCCCCTCCCCTTCTGGCTATACACCCCCAGTGGGATCACTGGCTCACCAGTTTTGTGCTTTGTGCGAAGGAGGCAACACATCCACGCATAGCTCCACTTTTTAGTCAGCAGCAGCTGCTGACTATGTCGGATGGAAGAAAAGAGGACACATATAGTGTCCCCAGCATGCTCCCTTCTCACCCCACTGTATGTCGGAGGTGTTTGTAAGGTTGAGGTACCCATTGCGGGTACGGCGGCAGGAGCCCACATGCTGATTCCTTCCCCATCCCTTTTTACAGGGCTCTGGGTGAAGTGGGATTTACCGGTCTCCAGGCACTGAGACCGTGCTCCATCTACAGCCCCTGGACAAGATGCTGGATGGAGCGGAGTACATCAGGGACATGGCCCTGCTTCCTCAAGGTACTCTGTGTCCCCGTGCATTTGGCGCTCACACCGCAGCATGCTGGGTGTTGTAGTGCGCCGGGGGACATCAGCGCTGCGGCGCCTGTGCCATGGCCTCATTCAGCTTTGCTGAAGCAGGCTCACTTATGGGAATTGGTCGCGCCGGCCGCTGGGACTGCGGCGCGGCTGGCACTTGTAGTGCGCCGGGGACTTCAGCGCGGCCTGCGCTTTTACGGCGGCCGCGCTGATAACTAGAGTCCCCGGCTTTTGCGGCCTGCTTCCGTTCGTTCCCGCCCCCAGACCTGCCAGTCAGGAGAGGGGCGGGACGCTGGCCACTTCCAGGAATCGGTCGCGCCGGCCGCTGGCAGCGGCGCGGCTGGCACTTGTGGTGCGCCGGGGACTTCAGCGCGGCCCGCGCTTTTACGGCGGCCGCGCTGATAACTAGAGTCCCCGGCTTTTGCGGCCTGCTTCCGTTCGTTCCCGCCCCCAGACCTGCCAGTCAGGAGAGGGGCGGGACGCTGGCCACTTCTATGAATCGGTCGCGCCGGCCGCTGGAACTGCGGCGCGGCTGGCACTTGTGGTGCGCCGGGGACTTCAGCGCGGCCCGCGCTTTTACGGCGGCCGCGCTGCTAACTCGAGTCCCCGGCTTCTGGGCCTAGTCTCCCTTCGTTACCGCCCACAGCCCTGACAGTCAGGGTAGGGGCGTGACGCTGCATAGAGCAGAGCTGAGAGCTGGAGTATGTTTTGCATACTCCACCCCTCTCACTGTGTGCACTGTGAATCCGGATTCCCGCACTTTCTCAGGCACGCCCACGGCTTCCTTCTCTACAAGGACACCGGCAGCCATTAGTGTCAGTTTCTGTACGATACAGAGACAAGTGTGGAAGACCCTGGCATTCTGATAGTCACACAATCGCTGTAACAGGCGTTAAGCAGCACCTGTGGTGCTAACCCCACTAGTGCAGAAGTGCACTTATAGATATGCTTGTACTATATACATTGCACTGTTTGGTCGCACGTTGTATATACCCTCCTGGATTATGCGGAGGAGTTATCAGCATATTCTCTGTGTAAAACAAAGGTGCAGAACCACATGTTTTTCTATACAGCTGGTACAGCATGTACGGCTATACGGCCGACAGGTACATAGACTCCCATTGTATGCACTAATGGCCAGGGGATGAGGACGGTGTCTGCAGTATTTACTGACAGTTTTTCTGAGACTATGGCTATGATACTAGAAGCCTAGCAGTCCGGACATGTCTCTCACAATATGGGCACTGTTGAATCATTGATCCATGGCCCCCCTCAGTGTGAATAACTAACAGCTCCGGGAATGTCACACGCATCCCAGAGTCACGGCTCTGCACGGACGTCAGTCCCAGACAGCCTAAGTGGGCTCGCTATGAGCGGCCTCGGTTTCATCAGGGTCCTAACAGAAGGACTCGCTGTGTAATGAGGCGGAAGTAGCGGCTCAGGATTCTGATCCTGAGACCGCTCTCAATCTGGATACACCTGATTGTGACGCCATAGTAAATAATCTTATAGCGTCCATCTATAGAATGTGGGTTATTTCTCACAGCTCCTCCAGTGGAGGAGTCAGCTTCACGTATTTTTCTGGACCACTCTGCCTTCAGAGAGGCAGTCCAGGAACACCACGCTTATCCAGATATGCGCTTCTCCAAAGGCTTAGGATACACGTTATCCCTGTCCCCTGACTTGGTCAAGGACTGGACCCAATGTCCCGAGCGGCATCCTCCAATCTCCAGGCTTGTAGCTAGATCCATAGTTGCAGCGGGAGATGGAACTGCAAACTCAAAGATGCCACTGACAGACAGATGGATCTCTGGTCGAAAGCCATCTATGAGGCTGTCGGCGCACCGTTGGCTCCGGCATTCTCTCCCTTGGGGCACTCCAAGCTATTTCAGCTTGTCTTACACAGATTGACACGGTTACACGTACATCTGTGCCGCAGGTGGCATCCTTAACCTCTCAAATGTCTGCATTTGTTTCTTACGCGATTCAGGTTGTCCTGGACTCTGCGAACCGTGCGGCGGTAGCCTCCGCTACTCCGTGTTTTTAAGCAGAGCCTGGTCTGCTCGTTAAGTGAATGGAAGGCAGATTCTGCTTCCAAAAAAGGTTGCCTAACCAGTTGCCTTTTTCTGCTGACCGACTGTTTGGTGAGCGTTGGATGTAACCATCAAACAGTCCAGGGGTAAGGATTCATCCTTTCCTCAGCCCGGACACAACAAACCCCAACACAGCAAGAGGCAGTCGGGGTTTTCGGCCTTTTCGAGGCTCGGGCAGGTCCCATTTTTCCTCGTCCAATGTGGACTCAAAAGGATCAGAGGAGCTAAGATTCTTAGCGGGCTCAGTCTCGCCCAAAAAAGCGACAGTCTGAAAACCCGCTTCCAAGGCGGCTTCCTCATGACTTGCGGCCTCGGTCGGTAGCAGGCTCTCCCGCCTTGGCGATATTTAGCTGCCATAGGTCAATGACCATTGAGTGTGAGACATTCTGTCTCACGGGTACAGGATAGAGCTCACTTCTCGTCCTCCAACTCGATTCTTCAGAATTTCTCCACCTCCCGGCCGGGCCGCTGCTCTTCTGCAAACAGGGTGCACTCTATAGGCAGAAAGAGTGATGACCCCCGTTCCTCTTCAGGAACAAGGTCACGGTTTTTACCCCAAATTCTTTGCGGTACCTATAACAACGGGCCGTTCCGTCCCGTTCTGGATCTAAAAATGCTCAGCAAGCTCGTGGACACCAGGCGGTTCCGGATGGAATCCCTCCGCCATGTCATCGCCTCAAGGTCCCAAGGATATTTCCTAGCATCATTAGGCATCATGGATGCTTATCCACACGTGCCGATTGATCCAGAGCACTAGCGTTTCTACGCTTCGTTATAGGAGACGAACACCCTCTGTTCGTAGCTCTACCTTCCGGCTAGCGACAGTCCAACTGGTCTTCGCCAAGGTCAGGGCAGCAGTAGTCACAGTCCTGCACTCTCAGGGTCACTCTGTGGTCCCGTATTTAGACGATCTACTTGTCAAGGCACTCTCTTAGGAAACATGCCAACACTGCCCGAACGTTGCGCTGGAGACTCTCTAGAGTTTTGGGTGGATCATCAACTTTTTAAAGTCAGATCCGACCCCGACCCTATCGATAACATATCTAGGCATAGAGTTTCTTACTCTCTCAGCGATAGTGAAGCTGCCGCTAGACAAACAGCATTCACTACGGGCTGCAAGCTCTTCTTTAAGAACCAGTCGCACACATTGAGACGCCTCATGCACTTCCTACGTAAGATGGTAGCAATGGAGGCAGTTCCTTTCGCGCAGTTTTACTGCGTCCACTACAATGGGACATTCTCCGCCAATGGGACGAGGAGTCGACGTCCCTCAACAGAGTCGTCGTTCTTTCTCAGGCGGCCAAGGAATCTCTACGGTGGTGGCTTCTTCTCACCTCTTGGTCAAAAAGAAGGTCCTTCCTATCCCCGTCCTGGGCGATAGTTACGACAGACGCGAGTCTATCAGGGTGGGGAGCAGTTTTTCTCCACTACAGCGCTCAGGGTACGTGGACTCAGCAAGAGTCCACTCTTCAGATCAATGTTCTTGAACACAGAGCAGTGTATCTTGCCCTACAATCCTTCCAACAGCGGCTGGAAAGCAAGCATATCCGACTTCAGTCGGACAGCTCCACAGCGGTGGCATACATCAACCACCAAGGAAGAACGCGCAACCGGCAAGCCTTCCAGGAAGTCCGGCAGGTTCTGATGTGGGTGGAAGACACGGCATCCACCATATCCACAATTCACATCCCAAGTGTGGAAACTAGGAAGCTGACTTCCTAAGTCGCTGAGGTGTGGCCGAAAGAGTATGGTCTCCTCACCCGGACGGGTTTCAGGAGATCTGGCGCCGCTGACAGAGGCCGGACGTCGATCTAATGGCGTCACGGCACAACAACAATGTGCCAGCTTCATGGCACGGTTTCACAATCATCGAGCTCTGGCGGCAAACGCCTTAGTTCAGCATTGGTCGCAGTTCCAGCTACCTTAGGTGCCACCTCTGGCATTGTTGCCCAGAGTACTGCGCTAGATCAAGACCGACTGCGGCCGCGCCATCCTCGTCGCTACAAATTGGCCGAGGATGTTGTGGTACTCGGTTCTGTGGTGCCTCACGGTAGGCTAACCGGGGGCACTACCAGACCAATCAGACTGGCTGTCTCAAGGGCCATTCTTCCATTTGAATTCTACGGCCCTCAACCGGATGGTGTGGCATTGAATCCTGGAACCTAGTGTCGTCAGGATTACCCCAGGACGTGGTTGCCACCATGAGACAGGCTAGCATACCAACGTCCGCCAAGATTGACCACAGGACGTGGAAGATGTTCTTATCTCGGTGCTCGGCGCAGGGTGTTTCTCCCTGGCCGGTTGCATCGTCTATGTTTCCTTCCTTCCTGCAATCTAGGTAGGAAAATGGGTTGTCGCTCAGTTCCCTTTAGGGACAAGTCTCAGCGCTATCTGTATTTTTTCAGAAACGACGACTTCCTCAGGTACGCACGTTCCTACGGGGAGTTTGTCTTCTCAGCACTCCGTACAAGCGGCCGTTAGAGCCCTGAGATCTGAACAAGGTTCTAATTGCTCTCCAGATGCCGCCTTTCGAGCCTTTGAAGGATGTCTCCCTTCCCGTTTTTCACGGGAAGTGGCCTTCTAGTAACGGTCTCGTCTCTTAGGAGAGTTTCCGAGCTAGCAACGCTCTCATACAAACTCCCTTCCTGGTCCTTCACCAGGACAGGGTAGTTCTGCGTCCGGTTCCGGAATTTCTCCCTAAGGTGGTATCCCATTTTCATATCAATCAGGATATCACCTCACCTTCTTTGTGTCCTCGTCCAGTCCATCAATTTCAGAAAGATTTGCATCTGTTGGTTCTGGTGAGAGCACTCAGGTTCTACTTCCCGCATGGCGCTCCTGCGCCACCCGGATGCACTCTTTGTCCTTGTTGCTGGTCGGCGTAAACAGTCGCAAGCTTCCAGATCCACCCTTGCTCGGGGGCTCGAGGAACCAATTCTTGAAACCTACAGTTCTACTGGGCTTCTGGTTCTCTCAAGGCCGAAGGCCGATTCTACCAGAGCCGTGGGTGCATCCTGGGCATTACGGCACCAGGCTACGGCTCAGCAGGTGTGTCAGGCACCCACCTGGTCGAGTCTACTTACTTTTACCAAGCATTATCAGATGCATACCTACGCTTCGGCAGACGCCAGCCTAGGTAGATAAGTCATTCAGGCGGCGGTTGGCCACCTGTAGGAGAGGGCCGTTTGACGGCCCTATCATGAGGTATTCTTTTACCCACCCAGGGATTGCTTTTGGACATCCCAATTGTCTGGGTCTCCCAATGGAGCGACAAAGAAGAAGGGAATTTTGTTTACTTACCGTAAATTCCTTTTCTTCTAGCTCCAATTGGGAGACCCAGCACCCGCCCTGTTTTCTCGGGGTTTTTCTGTTTTTTCGGGTACACATGTTGTTCATGTGGTATGGTTCAGTTCTCCGATGTTTCCTCGGATTGAATTGGTCTTTAAACCAGTTATTGGCTTTCCTCCTTCTTGCTTTGGCACTAAAACTGGTGAGCCAGTGATCCCACTGGGGGTGTATAGCCAGAAGGGGAGGGGCCTTACACTTTTAAGTGTAATACTTTGTGTGGCCTCCAGAGGCAATAGCTATACACCCAATTGTCTGGGTCTCCCAATTGGAGCTAGAAGAAAAGGAATTTACGGTAAGTAAACAAAATTCCCTTCTTCCTCCCTACCCCAAGCAGATTCTCTCCATAATCCTGTCAGCCTTTCTGCCTAGACATTTCCTACATGACTATGGAGGTAGAGGTACTTATTTCAGGAGTCTTTTGCAACTCTGTTATCTACATCATGTTTAAGGCTTGAGGCTCTAGCACCTGCCATGGTTTTTCTGCATACTTTAGAGGCCCTTCTCCTGTTGTTATCAACACTAGGGCTACATATATACATCAGTCAGGTTAGAACAACCAACATAAACGGAAATTTAAACCGTGCCATAGTTAGTACATGGATCAAGCCATATACAGAACATAAATGCAAAGGAAAAGGAGAAAAACTGTACAACGGCAATATATGAAAATTGTATAAATGTATTAATTCAATGTAGACATACATAGATATAGTCAAAATATTAAAATAGAACTTTGGTGAGAGGACCAGCAGGTGGCGCACTCACTCCACAGCTCAGTGACCAAAGGTAGATGAATAAAAGTTTTGGAAGAGGAGAAAAGCTGCAGAAAAACACTACACAAACATGTCCACTGATTACTGAATAAATAAGTATAGCTGTCTGCCTTGGTGCATGAAGCAAAGGACAAAGTGTCCATACAGCAGTAAAACATATAGTAACCAGGGGACACAAAGGTAAGTGCAGTCACCGCAGCAAAAAACTCCTCAGCACAGAAACAAAGGAGCAGATATATAATACCTGAATTGTGGGGTAAGCATCCAAGAGACCCCGACCTATAGGTTTCGATCTTATGCCTTCTTCCGGGGGTGGCCTCATGTTCAAAAGGAGCGCCCGTTTATACCAGAATGCACCAATGGTCAAACAGAAGAGAAGTCCAATCAAAACAGCCCTTTTATTCACTAATACCGGTATGTTGTACTTAGAACAAATCTCTCTCTTGGTGTACAGGGGGGGAAGTATGCCCAGTGACGCTTACATTGCCATGGCAACGACAAGACGCATTGCCACAACGTCTAGCGTCCCATTCCCCACCCTGCCTGTAAACGTCATAGACAGAAGAGGGAGTATCACACAAAGAGCCAACCAGGATTACAGTCGTATTTAAGGTGCTGTGATAGACTCTAAAACGGCTCACCATTGGTGCATTCAGGGAGGTGTGTTTATATAATGACATAGCTAAAGGGGTGTTGCAAAAAGGCCAGAAAGGCTCAACATTAAAACACAAAGTGTCGACACCCTAAAGCTAAATGGAACTGAAGTGGCAAAGTGTGGCAAAACACACATAACTGCTCACACTAATTTAGCTAACAGAGTCCCGCAGCCGGAGCGGTGCATGCACAGATGCCCCAGGAGGCCCAGCAATCACTGCGGGCGCGTCCAGCCGCCACCATGGAGACAGCCACTCCCAAAGAGAGAGTGGGCGTTACGAGGGGGCGGCACAAATGATGCGCCCAGGGAGAAGCCGAGCCACCCGGACAAACGTGCAGGCGCACAGGCAAGCAGGAGACTGTTAGATGAAACACCAAGA
The DNA here is from genome assembly GCF_048569485.1 of Anomaloglossus baeobatrachus. NCBI lineage: Eukaryota > Metazoa > Chordata > Amphibia > Anura > Aromobatidae > Anomaloglossus > Anomaloglossus baeobatrachus. The sequence goes on along the minus strand of NC_134354.1, from coordinate 418,051,233 downwards.
TGTCACATAGTGTTTATACAGGGACCGAACCGCCCGGACAATCGTACAGGCGCGCAGCTAAGCAAAGAGCTGCTAGGTATATCATAGGGGGATAACACTGTGTTGTATAGAAGCAATTATAAAACAGCACAGATGAAACCTACAATACGCTCTTAAAGACAGTAATATAAATACACATCCGGATATATTAAAACTGAATCAATACACAGAACATGTTGTACATACACAAAATTGTAATATCATATAGTATTTTACACATATATAACCGAAATGATGGTTTATAAACATAGGTTCCTCTGTATATCCCAATATGGTTTCAAATAATCAAAATATGGGTCCAGTCCGAAGATTAAAGCCATATCCACTTCAGAGGCAAAGAATATTACAAAAGGGCATGCTCTGAAATATAAAAGAAATAAAAGATAAAAAATGTTAAAATTGAGACCAATTAAGCAGGGAGACTAGAAGTGGAATAAAATACAAGGTAATGCATGTACATATGGGGGAAAGAGGATTATAGAAATGGAGCAAAACTCTTGCATTCATTTAAACCAAATGGCTGCAGGGTTTTGAGAGTCCAAATCCATTTCGTTTCGCGTTGAGCGAGAAGGCGACTAACATTGCCCCCGCCCGAATATTCATTACTATTTGATCGATACCACGTACTTTCAAGAGGTTGGAATTGCACTGATGGAATAATTTAAAATGTTTGGGTAGGGTTTTAAGGCCCTCTTCGCATTCCTCATCTCTTGCGGCCAAAATGTCGCGAAGGCCCGTATCGTGAGGCCGACGTAAATGCGGGGGCATGGGCATGTTGCGTAGTAGACCACTGCTTTTGATAGGCAATTAATCTTCTTCCTAATTGCCGTTATACAGTTTTTTTCTCCTTTTCCTTTGCATACATACATCAGTGTTAAGATATTTTCATTCTCTTGTCCATTTTGAGTGAATGAACCTTGTCTACCTTTTTGTACACAGGGTTATTCCTTTACACTCCCTCCCCCACACACACTTTCAGTACTACTGACATTCTCCAAACCTTCACTTCCATGGGTACTAGTCCATGTACAAACCCTACCCCTACCAGTATCCTCTGGAAGCTTGACACCTCATCATATTCTGTTTTGTGCTTGGAATTATTCCTTCCAGATGCTCTGCAGTGTTTTCAACAGAATTAATTTCCAGCAGTGGATGTATATATGTTCCTTTCTGGAGGGTCATCCTTTGGTGACCGTGACTCTGTTCACTAGCTGCAGGATCTTTAAGTTTGCTGTGATCTCTGTTGATCCCCGTTCCTTACTTATATTAAGACATGGTGGTCGTACGACTTTTACAGTAATTTTTTACCGGAGGATAGTTGATCTCTTTACATAAATGAGGACATTGTCGATTCCTCCTTGGTCTTTTGTCCTTTCATTTGCCAGTTTTCTTCCAGCATTCTGAATCTATTCTTTGAATGTTTTTCCTGTGAAAACCCCTTCTGTTGAGGAAAATCTGGCTAGGTATTCTATCTGTTTTGATTCCATGAAGCTTTTTTGTTGGATTCTCAATTGGAAGAAGATGTGTCACCATTTAGGCATATTGTCTTTCTGGTTGTGATGTTCAACCATAGGATGGTTCTGGGTGGGCTATATAGAAGTTTGCTGGCCTCCAAAATTACTTTTTTTTTCCTCAATCCTGTGGTTTTGGTATGCATCTGTGGAAGCATACAGTTCAATGGTAGAGCTGCTCACTTTCATGTTACCACTCATCTGTCTATGGCAGTCAGGTTTATGGCTCATTAGAGCAAAATGGACCTAGCGTCACCTATCACAGGTGCTCAGGAGAAAAATTATCTAGTAGAGGTAAAGTAGCTCCGGCACACCGTTTATTTCCCAATTGCAAATCACACATGAAAAACGTGAATGTCTCTTTGAATTTTTATTGAAAAAAGATGATACAGTTGCAGAAAGTCCGCCTATGACAACGTTTCGGCCATCGTCTCGGCCTTCATCTGGTCGGACAGACTGACTAGACATATTTACAAGATAAACATAACAACATAAGAAAGATTGATCAGTACACTTATGAGTGGACATTTTGCATGTAACAACGTTTTAATACAAAAAGAAATATTAATGAGGATCATGTGACGTGAGAAACAAGGAGAAGAAACCATTGGTCGTGTAATGAGACACAGATATTGAAGGTCACCTAGAAGAGGGGATGTGTCAAGGTAAGTCATGTGGGGGAGGTATGTGTGGTGCAACGTCCCTGGGACTCACCTGGTTGAGCAATGATTCCCAGAGGGGCAAAAGGACAAGATGACGTTATTTGTCTGTGATAGATATGGAAAAGGACAAAGAAAGAAGAATGAGCTGTTGGGATAATGGTATCATGAACTTGGAAAAAACGCCATGTGAGAGTGCATTATACCTAGTTCATTGTATACCCAGTTAATGACTGTATTTCATTACTAATTATGGATATTTTTCACTAGATTGGTCTCATGCTCTCACAGAGCCGAGCATTACTCATGTACCGCAGAGAACCCCTATAGATAAATCCTAAAATATTGATGGGACCCCGTCGTTGTCTCAGGAATTTACCAGTCCATCCACCACTAGGTATAATGCATTCTCACATGGCGTTTTTTCCAAGTTCATGATACCATTATCCCAACAGCTCATTCTTCTTTCTTTGTCCTTTTCCATATCTATCACAGATAAATAACGTGTTCACACGACTTACTGTCTCTACCAGTACCGTCCTCTTGTCCTCTTGCCCCTCTGGGAATCATTGCTCAACCAGGTGAGTCCCAGGACGTTGCACCACACATACCTCCCCCACATGACTTACCTTGACACATCCCCTCTTCTAGGTGACCTTCAATATCTGTGTCTCATTACACGACCAATGGTTTCTTCTCCTTGTTTCTCACGTCACATGATCCTCATTAATATTTCTTTTTGTATTAAAACGTTGTTACATGCAAAATGTCCATTCATAAGTGTACTGATCAATCTTTCTTATGTTGTTATGTTTATCTTGTAAATATGTCTAGTCAGACTGTCCGACCAGATGAAGGCCGAGACGATGGCCGAAACGTTGTCATAGGCGGACTTTCTGCAACTGTATCATCTTTTTTCAATAAAAATTCAGAGACATTCACGTTTTTCATGTGTGATTTGCAATTGGGAAATAAACGGTGTGCCGGAGCTACTTTACCTCTACTAGGTTTATGGCTCAACCTACCTCCCCTTGTTGGTAAGCTGCCATCCGGGCCTCTGTTTTCCTTCGCTTAATTCCAGGGCCTGGACATGGGGTAGGCAATCTCCTACCTACCCAGGCACTTTGGGGAAAAAAAGCTGACGTTGCTGAATTCCTGCGGCCACCTGGTAACTTACTCCGGCCGCAGGCATTCCCATAGAATGCAGGCCACTTCCAGACTGCGCTCTATTGGAGAAGGCACACACAGTAGATATTGGGAGGTACAATAACGTCACACCATCGTTCTGTGCAGCGCCCGCTATGCAAGATAGAAGCGGCGCTGCTATACAGGGAACCTGGATTAGGTGAATATCAGTTTTTTAAATTATTCTTATATTATTTTGTCAATGAATGGAGTTATCACAAGAGGGGCTGGCTGTGGAGACATTACAAGAGGGGCTGGCTGTCGGCGACCATTACAAGAGTGGCTCGCTGTGGAGGACATCACAAGAAAGGCTGTGGGGCATCATATTAAAAATGGGAGACTGTTGGGACATAATAGGGGCTGTAGGGGACATTATACCTGGGCTGTGGATACAATATACATATATATATATATATAAATATGTCTGCGGGAATATTTTATTGGTGTTTGTTGGTAACTTTATACTGTTGGCCTTGGTAACTTTATACTGTTGGCCTTGGTGATCTTACTGTATAGGGGGGATGTTACACTATATAACGGGCTGTGGTTACCATATTGCACAGGGGCCTGTGGTGGACATCATATGGGGGCTGTGGTGACCATTAAACTGTGTAGGGGACAGTATGAGGAGGGGATACAGTTTTGGGAGGACAATATGGTAAGCAGTTTGAGGACATAATGTGAAGAGGGGACACAATGGATATGGAGAGGGGGCAGTTTGAAATGGGGCACAATATGGAGAGAAGTTAGCATGGCGGGGAACAGTGTATAAATATAGAGAGTAAGGGAAAACAGTGAAGCGGGGACTGTCGTGGTATAGGCCGTGGTTCATAAGGGCGTCTGGTGTTACCATTATAGCTAATAATGGCAGCCAGTGCGGTGGTTAGAGCTCAATAAGGAGTATAGTGTGGTGGGTGTGGCTCATAAGGGCAGACCGTATGGAGGTTATATACTATAAGAGGCTTATTTAGCTCATAGATGGACAGATATTTTTATGCATTGGGCATTTTAATTACACTCTTAGGGGTACTTTGCACGTTGCGACATCGCTACTGCGATATCGTCGGGGTCAAATCGAAAGTGATGCACATCCGGCGCCGGTAACGACGTCGCAACGTGTAAAGCCTAGAAGCACCGATAAACGATTGCAAAAGTGTCGAAAATCGGTGATCTGTGTAGTGTCGGTCATTTCCATAATTTCGCTGCAGCGACAGGTATGATGTTCCTTGTTCCTGCGGCAGTACACATCGCTGTGTATGAAGCCGCAGGAGCGAGGAACGTCTCCTTACCTGCGTCCCGCCTGGAATGAGGAAGGAAGGAGGTGGGCGGGATGTTTACATCCTGCTCATCTCCGCCCCTCCGCTTCTATTGGCCGCCTGCTGTGTGACGTCGCTGTGACGCCGCACGACCCGCCCCCTTAGGAAGGAGGCGGGTCGCCGGCCAGAGCGACGTCGCAGGGCAGGTAAGTGCGTGTGAAGCTGCCGTAGCGATAATGTTTGCTACGGCAGCTATCACAAGAGATCGCATCTGCGACGGGGGCGGGGACTATCGCGCTCGGCATCGCTACAATCGGCTAGCAATGTCGCAGTGTGCAAAGTACCCCTTATTTTTAAGGGCACCATGTGGGGCTGTGCTGCAGAAGAGCAGAGAAGAGCGAAGTCTGCAGAGAAGAGCTGTGGATGTGAAAAGTCATCACAAAATCTGGATAAAATGGAGTTGAAGAGAAAGAAATTCAATCAGAGAAGATGTAATCTATAAAGCTGGGTTTACACACTGCAACATCGCAAAGGACATCGCTGTAACGTCACCGGTTTTGTGACGTAACAGCGACCTCCCTAAGTCTCTGTTGAGTCGCTGGTGAGATGTCAAACAGGCAAACCTGGCCAACAACGCAACCGCGATCCAGACCTGCAGAGCGACCTAGCTGGTTGTTGGGGACGTTGATAAGCAGCTTTTTGAAAGGGAAGTTGCTAACAAAGTCGCTGCAAAGTCTTTCACACACTGAAACTTTGTAGCGATCATGCTGCACAGCGGGAAACAAAGGACCTAGGAATGGTCCTGAACGATTTGTAGCGATCAGCAACTTCACAGCAGGGGCCAGGTCGCTGATGTGATTCACACACTGCAACATCGCAAACGACATCGCTATTGCGTCACAAAACCGGTGACGTTACAGCGATGTCGTTTGAGATGTTGCAGTGTGTAAACCCAGCTTAAGGTACCTGAGTGTGAAGGTTTACTTGTTGATACTGACTAAATCTCATTAGTACTGTTGTTCCTATATGGTGCACAATCTGACATTGACAGATAAGAACAACTCACAATATCTCTTTATCATTGTTAAGTACATACTGGGAGTTATAGGTTCATGAAATACAAATGTATATGGGCCTGATTTGACATTACAATAGATTACTGTAGTAATCTTTGTGATGTATTCATGTACTGATTGTGGTTCTGGTGACAAATACATGTACTGATTATAGTTCTGGTGATGCATTCATGTACTGATTGAAGTTCTGGTGATGCGTTAATGTACTGATAGTGGTTCTCGTGATGTATTCATTTCCTGATTGTGGTTCTGGTGATGCATTTATCTACTGATGGTGGTTATTGTGTCATATTCGTGAACTGATGGTGGTTCTAGTGACCTATTTATTTGCTGATGATTGATCAGGTGCCATATTTATGTACTATTGATGGCTCTGTTGTTCTATTTATGTACTGATAATGATTTTGGTTTCATATTCCAGTAGTGATGATGGTTCTGGTGATGAATACACCACCAGAACCATCATCACCACATGAATACATCACCAGAACCACCATTAGTACATGAATGCATCAGCAGAATTTCCATCAGTACATAATTAAGTCATCAGAACCACCGTCAATACATGGTGCTTAGTTCTCCACTGTATTCAATGAGAAAGTGATTTTACAGTAAGTACAAAAATCCGATTTTATAACTTCTTCATTTCTCTTGATGTTTGACTTTGACAAACACCACTGTTTTAGAGAAGTGGCTGAACGTATGCAGTTTACAACAACTTTAAGCGGGATATAGACAATACACTCTAGCTCTTGATGCCAGCCACCTTTCTCTGGCAAGAGCAGTAACTTAGGAGCAGTTTTATAGAGTAGTTCAAATCCTTTCCTGTAATCCAAAAAGTGCTTGTAATACTTCCCCACCCCAGCTTGCTCTCCATCTCTTGTGACCTAGACATTACCTCCACACATTAATGCACCTACTGTACTTCTCCCCTTGCACCAGCCTGGTGATCTAGACGCTACACACACCCACACCTTCTTTCCACACCTGTCTGTGAACAGGTGATGCTGCTACATTTTATCCCCCCATCGCTTTAAGGCTATGTGCGCACTAGAAAAGTGATTTTTCTCAAGAAAATTTCTTGAGAAACTTCTGGGAGTTGAAGATTACCGCATCTGGGGTAAAAAACTGCACCAAAACCGCGGGAAAAACGCATGCGGTTTTGCCGCGGTTTTTTTGCAGGTTGGTCCCTGCACTTTTTTTTATAAATAAAGCATGTTGAAAAAAAAAGGTCATTTCCTTCTGATATAGAGAAATAGATAATGGATAGATAGATAAATAAATAGATAATGGATAGATAGATAGAGATAGATAGATAAATAGATAATGGATAAGATAGATAGAGAGATAGAGGACAGATCAATCAATAGATAGTCCCTGCAGTTCTCCCGAGCGGTAGTGTGTTCACATTATTGGCCGTGGGAAATAACCTGTAATTACTTCTGCAGTCTCGTTGCGAGGCTGCATTCTGTACAGTGTCAGTCGCGGCTGGATGCCAGAATCGTAGGACGTCTGTGGATTACGCCGGAGCTGTGTGTTTGGGAGGGGTTAATAAAATGGTGAAAGAGGGGCTTTTTGTCTTTTATTTAAATTAAAGGATTTTTCGGTGTGTGTTTATTCACTTTACTTACAGGTTAATCATGAAAGCTGTCTCATAGACACTGACATGATTAATGCCTGGACTTAGTGGCGGTGATGCGCTGCCATTAACTCATTATTACCCTGATTGCCACCGCATCACAGCAACAGGAAGACTCGGGGACACTCCGGGACTGCTGCATAATGGATGCGACAGTCCCGGGACAGCTGCGGGCTGATATTCTGCCCCCCGCCCTCCCCAGCCTGAGAATATCGGGCCGCAGCTATGTGTTTACCTTGGCTGGACGGTAAAAATACAGCGGAGTCCGCGTTTTTTTTTTATATGTCCGTTTGATTTCTATGTGTATTCTATATGTCTGTGTGTGAGTGCGATGTGTGTGTTTATTATATGTCCATGTCTGTGATGTATGAGTGTGTGTGTGTGTGTGTGTGTGTGTTTACTCTCTGCTCCGCTTCCTCTTCCTGTCAGAATGACATCACTTCCCTGCAAACCGCAAGCAGTGATTAACATTACCGCAGGTAAACCGCGGCGATATCGAGGGTATACTTGCACATCATTTGCTACCTATGTTATACCCGCGATATTTCGCGATTACATTACAGTGAATGGCATGAAATACCGCAGTTACCTGCGGAAAAGAAGTGACATGCACATTTTCTCAAGAAATTTTCTCAAGAAATTCTGCAGAAAGAATTTTCTTGAGAAAAAAACGCAGTGTGCGCACAGCTATTTTTTTTCCCCATAGGTTTTGCTGGGAAATGTCTGCAGAAAGATTTCAAACATTTCTTATGAAATTTCTGTAGCAAAACCGCGGATAAAAACGCAGTGTGTGCACATAGCCTTAATGTTGTAGAGGCAATAGCTGCATCAGAACATGCATACTTCAGCCCAGCAGGAACAATGATGCTAAGCCTCAACTGTAAGTGAAGGTGGAGCGCTCTTAAACAAACCAACCAGGAACTTTGGAGTGCTGGGGAGTGGAGCGCTCCTGAAGAAAAAATAAATAACTCCTTTAATGTTTTTTAACACCAGAAAGTACTTCAGAACAGTTTATTGTCATTGTCAATTCTTTACTGTCTTTTGATAATATTGATGTTTTACTCTTACATGTGACTATACAGAACCTTGTTATAGTGAGGTAACGAAGAACTAGAACTGTCAGGAAACCACCGCGTACAAGAATTTATTCTAGAGAAGTATAACTACTAGCCAGCAATAACTTTAATAATAATAAACTTTGCTTGTTAGACTACAATTAGCCTGCTGTTCTACCCGATATGTCACATATACTGATTGAGCTCATATACACAACAATAGTAATTCATCTCTGCATATGCAAAGAAAGTGTTGTGTTCCTGGTCCAAAGTCCAGAAAATTATGTCAGCCCATGGCACAGTAAGATAAGCTGGCTATACATGATATGGTTGTTGCACGCTAGTTCAGCTGACGGCTACAGTGAAGGAAATAAGTATTTGATCCCTTGCTGATTTTGTAAGTTTGCCTACTGACACAGACATGAACAGTCTATAATTTTAAGGGTAGGTTAATTTTAACAGTGAGATTTAGAATATCCAAAATAAAATCCAGAAAATCAGATTGTATAAATTATATAAATTTATTTGCATTTTGCAGAGAGAAATAAGTATTTGATCCCTCTATCAAACAAGACATAATAGTTGGTGAGGTTTGCGCACATGTCAGGAGGAATTTTGGTCTACTCTTCTTTGCAGATCATCTCAAAATCATTATGATTTTGAGGCTATCGCTTGGCAACTTGGAGCTTCAGCTCCCGCCATAAGTTTTCTATGGGATTAAGGTCTGGAGACTGGCTAGACCACTCCATGACCCTAATGTGCTTCTTTATGAGCCACTCTTTTGTTGCCTTGATTGTATATTTTGGCTCATGGTTGTGCTGGAAGACCCAGCCACGACCCATTTTTAATGTTCTGGCGGAGGGAAGGAGTTTGTCACTCAGGATTTTACAGTATATGGCTTCATCCATTTTCCCATTGATGCGGTGAAGTAGTCCTGTGTCCTTAGCAGAGAAACACTCCCAAAACATAATGTTTCCACCTCCATGCTTGACAGTGGGGATGGAGTTCTTGGGGTCATAGGCAGCATTTTTCTTCCTCCAAACACAGCGAGTTGAGTTAAGGCCAAAGAGCTCAATTTGTGTCTCTTCTGACCACAGCATCCTTCTCCCAATCACTCTCAGAATCATCCAGGTGTTCACTGGCAAACTTCAGATGGGTCTGCACATGTGCCTTCTTGAACAGTGGGACTTTGCATACACTGCAGGATTTTAAGCCATTACGTTGTAATGTTTTACCAATGGTTTTCTTGGTGACAGTGGTCCCAGCTGCCTTGAGGTAATTAATAAGTTCCCCACGTGTAGTTTTAGGCTGATCTCTCCCCTTCCTCATAATCCTGGATGCCCCACGAGGGGAGATTTTGCATGGTGCCCCTGATCAATGTCGATTGATACTCATTTTTTATTTTTTCCATTTTCTTACTATTGCACTAACAGTTGTCTTCTTTTCACCCAGCGTCTTACTTATGGTTTTGTAGCCCATTCCAGCTTTTTGCAGGTCTATGATCTTATCCCTAGCATCCTTAGAAAAGCTCTTTCGTGTTGCCCATGTTGTAGAGGTTAGAGTCTGACTGATTAATTAAGTCTGTGGACAGGAGTCTTTTATACAGGTGATAATTTAAGACAGCTGTCTTTAATGCAGGTAATGAGTTGATTAGAAGCAGCTAAGTGGTCTGTAGGAGCCAGAACTCTTAATGGTTGGTAGGGGATCAAATACTTATTTATCTCTGCAAAATGCAAATAAATTTATATATTTTTTGTCTGGGTCTTACAGCATGACCATGAACCAAAATATACAGCCAAGGCAACAAAGTCGTGGCTCAAAAAGAATCAAATTAAGGTCATGGAGTGGCCTAGCCAGTCTCTAGACCAGTGTTTCTCAACTCCAGTCCTCAAGACCCACCAGAAGATCATGTTTTCAGGTGTTTCTCAATCAGGTTTTCAGGCTTTCATTAATGTTGCACAAGTGATGGAATTATTCCTTGTCTAATATTGAGGAAAACCTGAAAACATGATCTGTTGATGGGTCTTGAGGACTGGAGTTGAGAAACACTGCTCTAGACCTTAATCCCATAGAAAAAACATATGGCGGGAGCTGAGGCTCCGAGTTGCCAAACGGCAGCATCAAAATCTTAATGATTTAATGATGATCTGTAAAGAGGAGTGTGGAGCAAAATTCCTCCTGACATGTGCACAAACCTCATCATCAACTACAAGAAATGTCTGACTGCTGTGCTTGCCAACATGGGTTTTGCCACTAAGTATTAAGTCTTGTTTGCCAGAGGGATCAAATACTTATTTCTCTTTGCAAATAAATGTATATAATTTATACAATGTGATTTTCTGGATTTTATTTTTGATTTTCTATCTCTCATCTGTGAAAATTAACCTACCTTTGAAATTATAGACTGTTCATGTCTTTGTTAATGGGAAAACGTACTAAATCAGCAAGGGATCAAATAATTATTTCCTTCACTATATCTCTCCTTACTCCACCATACATACGAATGCTCAACTTGGGATTTATGTCGTTTCAAAGGTCAGAGGGGAAGTGTCTGGCTGTGACTTATCTCCCATAAAAACAAAAGGATCAGGCATTTGATTATGAGAGTCAGGAGGACCCCTTAGGCTAGGTTCGCACACTGCGTCTTTTTGACGCTGCGTTTTTGGCCGCTAAAAACGCACCTGCGTCGAAAAAAAACGCATCAAAAAACGCGGGTGCGTTTTTGCTGCGATTTGGTGCGTTTTTGGCTGCGTTTTGCTGCGTTTTTGATCTCTGCGTTTTGCTGCGTTTTTCCAATGCATTGCATGGGGGGAAAACGGAGGAAAGAACTGACATGTCCATTTTTTTTTTTTAACTCAAAAACGCAGGTAAAAAAAACAGATGTGTGCGGACAGCAAAAATGAAAACTCATAGACTTTGCTGGTGAAGCAAAGTCCTGCAGTTTTGAGGCCAAAAACGCACCCGAAAAACGCGCAAAAACGCCGCGAAAAACGCACTGTGCGCACATAGCCTTAGGGTTACTTCACACACAGCGAGATCGCTACTGAGATCGCTGCTGAGTCACGGTTTTTGTGACCTCATTAGCGATCTCGCTGTGTATGACACTGAGCAGCGATCTGGCCCCTGCTGTGAGATCGCTGCTCGTTACACACAGCCCTGGTTCGTTTTTTTATTGTTGCTCTCCCGCTGATAAGCACACATCGCTGTGTGTGACAGCGAGAGAGCAACAATCCTGAATGTGCAGGGAGAAGGAGCCGGCGTCTGGCAGCCTGCGGTAAGCTGTAACCAAGGTAAACATCGGGTAACCAAGGTGGTTACCCGATATTTACCTTAGTTACTAGCGTCCGCCGCTTTCACGATGTCAGTACCGGCTCCCTGCATACGTAGCCGGATTACACATCGGGTAAATAAGCAAAGGTTTGCTTATTAACCTGATGTGTACTGTGGCTGCGAGTGCAGGGAGCCAGCGCTAAGCAGTGTGCGCTGGTAACCAATGTAAACATCGGGTAACCATAACCGATGTTTACCGTGGTTACCAGTGTCCGCAGCTTCCAGACGCTGGCTCCCTGCAAGCGCAGCATCGCTTGCACGTCGCTGCTTGCTGGGGGCTGGTCACTGGTTGCTGGTGAGATCTGCCTGATTGACAGCTCACCAGCGACCATGTAGCGACGCAGGAGCGATCCTGACCAGGTCAGATCGCTGGTCAGATTGCTGCTGCATCGCTAAAGTGTGACGGTACCTTTACACATCAGATGATCCCTCTGAAATCAGTTGGTATGGGGGCCTTTAAGTAAAATCTGCAGTATTAGGCTATGTTCACACACTGCGTTTTTCACCTGCGTTTTTGGTCCGTTTTTGGTCCGTTTTTGCTGCAGAAATTTCTTGAGAAATTCTTGTAACCTTTCTGCAGACATTCCCCAGCAAAACCTATGGCAAAAAAAATTAGCTGTGCGCACACTGCGTTTTTTTTCTTAAGAAAATTCTTTCAGTAGATTTTCTTAAGAAAAAGAATGAGCATGTCACTTCTTTTCTGCAGCTAACTGCGTTTTTTGCCATATATAATTGGCACAATAACGCAGGGAGCAACCAGCTGTAAAAACGCACCAAAAACGCACCGAAAACGCACCAAAAACGCACCGAAAACGCGGCAAAAACGCAGGTGCGTTTTTGGTGCGTTTTTTAACACAGGTGCACTCTTAAGAAATTTCTTAAGAAATTTCTTAAGAAAAATCATTTTTCTAGTGTGAACATAGCCTTAGAAAATTTTCTTCATGCAGACAAATCTGTATTTTGAATTTCAGTTTGGTGCATTGTTTATATATTATACATATACTGTATATTATTATTATTATTATTATTATTAATTATACATATTTTCATTATCATGCTAGGTTATGTTTCTTTTTGCTATTTTCCACAGGAGCTGTTCTTGGGTTGCTTTTTACTACATTGGGTATTTCAATATGTGTGGGAAGTTCTGTCAATGAATGAATGAACCAAATAACCTCCTTGCAGAAAAAAAAACTCCTAAGGATTTGGGAAGCAATAAGAAAAGTGGATTGATTGCTGGATGGAAAGCATGTACAAAAGTAATCAGTCTTTTGCCTCTGTCTAAAAGGTAAAGGTGCAATAATATTATCCAAAAAAAAAAGAAATACATCTTTTGTTTAATGTAGATGAATCAAGTGCCTAGATTGTGAGGAAACTGCATTATTGAGTTAGAGTTATTACGAAAAAAAGACTTGTGGAAATTTTTGAACACCTTGGAGCCCCAGCTGAATGCCAGAGATGATGTCCATAGATGCAATATTGTGCACTGTTTTCCTAACATGCTGAGATACAAAAGGATATTTGTCTAATAAAATTGGATATTAAAATACTACCTATTCCATTTATTGCTATTAAATATAACTGTGCTGTCCATTTATGAGCTGTATCTGCCAAATGAAGAACAAAGTGTGAGGTTGTTTAACCCACATACATTTCATACCAGTGTATAGTTGTATTGTATGGTCCCTTTAGGAGTCCTGTGTAGTGCATCCATGAACTAATTAGAGGGAAACTCTTCATGTGACCCCTGCTTTCAGTTACATACAACCGTTAAGGACACACTCATGAGCTGACTGTATTAAAGGGAGTCTGTCAGCCAGTGGTATAACTAGAGTTCAATGGCCCCCGGTACAAGATTTAGATCCAGCCCCCCTGCCCCCTTGCCGCCTGCTTGTTGGTCAGATGTATGGGCCCTTGTAGCTTCATAAATCCTATAAAGACATATGTGTTATCCTCCCCTCATTATGTAGAAATATCCCTCATCCTGTACTAAGTTTCCCAACCAGGGCCCCTACCAGGAATATATGTTCTCCATCATGGGCCCCTTCCAGATATATATGTCCCTTTTCCTGGTATACATTTTCCCCGTATTCTGCTCACCTTCCTTCTGCTCCCTTATCGCATGGCTTTCTCTTCTACAGTCGGCGCTGGAGACGGCAGCTTACATCGGCATGCACACCATGGTGCACGACGTCACTGCCATGCTCCCTCAGTAACGGGTACGCCAACGTCAGCTGCCGGCCTCTGATTGGCTGGCGGTTTGTATTGCGGCGCAGGGACCCAAATGGTCTCTGCACCGCAATACACTTCAGCTGTATATGCATCCTCAAATGCACATCCAGCTGAAGTAGATAATCTCTCAGACCGAGATTGTTACGCCATTGCTGTCAGCATATACAATACTGTTCAAATCAAGTACAGGTGCTAGGTGTATCATGGTGTGGCCAATTAAGTGCACCTTCCCACCTGCTTCTATTCCATCTATATTCACTCTTCTCTAGGTCTATGAAGCCACAGCTGTCAATCAAGAAAGAGGGCCGGAGATAGAGAAATAGAAATTCAGATTTAACGGTTAGCCCAAACACATTAGTTTAGACTATCCCCCCAGCCTGCATCAAAATTTTGGTGTGAACATCTAGGCATGTAATGGGCTTGGATATGAATGTTAAAACAAATGTTGATATATTTTGTTACGTGCACATGCCAATCCAAAGCCATACAGTGCTTTCGTATGCCTACTTTCTTTTGTATACACAGGTTCCTTCTGTTAGATCCTATCTGCACCTATTGATCTTAGGGGTGCTTCACACATAGCGAGATCGCTACCGAAATCGCTGCTACGTCACGGTTTTGGTGACGCAACAGTGACCTCATTAGCGATCTCGCTGTGTGTGACACTGAGCAGCGATCTGGCCCCTGCTGTGAGATCGCTGCTCGTTACACACAGCCCTGGTTCATTTTTTTATTGTTGCTCTCCTGCTGTGACGCACAGATCGCTGTGTGTGACAGCGAGAGAGCGACGAAATGCAGAGAGCAGAAGCCGGCATCTGGCAGCTGCAGTAAGCTGTAACCAGGGTAAACATCGGGTAACCAAGGTGGTTACCCGATATTTACCTTCGTTACCTGCCTCCGCCGCTCTCACGCTGCCAGTGCCGGCTCCTGCTCTCTGCACATGTAGCTGCAGTACACATCGGGTTAATTAACCCGATGTGTACTGTAGCTAGGAGTGCAGGGAGCCAGCGCTAAGCAGTGTGCGCTGCTCTCTGCACATGTAGCTGCAGTACACATCGGGTTAATTAACGCGATGTGTACTGTAGCTAGGAGAGCAGGGAGCTAGCGCTAAGCAGTGTGCGCGGCTCCCTGCTCTCTGCACATGTAGCGACGTTATGATCGCTGCTGCGTCGCTGTGTTTGACAGCTAAGCAGTGATCATAACAGCGACTTACTAGGTCGCTGTTACGTCACAGAAAATGGTGACGTAACAGCGACGTCGTTATCGCTGTCGCTATGTGTGAACCCAGCCTAAAAGGTAAGTAAATCTGAAAGGCAAAACAAGAATTTGCAAGCACTTATGCCATGTCCTTTGCAATCAACTGAGGTCTATCTAACCTACAATTTTAGGCCTCCTTCGCACATCTGTGCAAAAACACAAACGTTTTGCATGGTCCGTGGTGAAGGTGTGTGTGTGTTCCATGTGCTGTCCCAGTGGTATCCGTGTAACATCCGGATAGCACATGGACAGCATGACCTTGTTAACTTGCCTATCTCCGACACTGCTTTCTTCAACGCTGCTGTTAACTATGGGTAGCAGCAACTGCAGCGCTGGAGACAAGTAAGTATTAAAATTCTTTTTTTTTTTTTTTTTTTTTAAACCATTTCATTTTATCCAATTTTATTGGATTTTCTTGATTTAAATTAAATTGGGTTACAGAAAGAAGAAAAAAGAAAAGGGGAACAATGGGGAAATCAGGCAAGCGGATATTAAAACATTAGTGGTATAATGCAACAATAGTTATTACTACCTTAAAATGTACTTCTTCCTTCTCAATTATCATATTCTTCAATATTAACAACTCCCATCGACTTCCCCATTACCCCATCTCCTCCTCAGTACGTCACAACCCGGATCAACCTACACTCTTGAACAGACACCCCCCCTCCCTCCCGTGCGACACGGCCTTATACTTTTAATTTGCCTAAGGATCCCAACAAATCCTCCTTTAAATACCACTCTGTAAACACAAATGGGGATACCATTTGTTTTATCCCTTCTTCTGAACACATTGTTGTTATAAACGCTCTCCATTTTCCAAAAACGTTTTTCGTCATCTTGTCTTGACTCCTCTCTACCACCACCTTCTCCAGTTGGAACGTCTTCTTCATTTGACTTATTAGTCCTTCTTTCAAAGGCATTTCTCTTACCAACCACATCTGTAGTATTGCCCTCTTGCTCACCATTGCTATGTAGTGAAACAGAGAGGCAGCTTATCCCCCTCTTCATCTTCCTCCTCCTGATACTGATAATGAAATAGCCATGTTAATGGATCCAACTCCACTCTCTTCCTCCAAATTGCTCTCACCACCCCCTAGACTTGCTTCCAAAATCTCTGGATCCCCCTGCATTGCCAAAGCCCATGAAAAAGATCCAATTTATAATTTATCAGGTTGCTTAACATTCGGAACATTAAAACCATAGATTGCTCTATGTATGAGCCTAAACTGGGTATCCCTCCAGCTCTCATTTACTATATTAAAAATTCTTTATTTTTATGAGACCCGTGTTTTCTCTGGTACGTGTCACACAGATTACATCAGTGTGCGGTCCATGTGACACTTGTGCTGCCGGCAGAAAATGGACATGTCGCCGTGTGGAGCACACGCATATCTGTGTGGCGCACACAGATATGCGTGTGCTTCACACGGTCCGTGTGAAAACATGGATGTGTAACCAAGCCCATTGGTTTTAATGGGTCTACTTGAGTCCGTCTCCGGTACGTGTGAAAATGGACGTCACAGGTACTGGAGGAATGGATGTGTGAAAGAGGACTTATGGAAAGTTGGAAAGAAAATACCTATTTAAAATACAAGCTGCCATTGAATTGAACTTCTTTCTTAGGGTGCATTCAGTATAAATTGGATAGCAATATTTGGACCCGAGCATGATAGCTGTATATGAAGCTGTCACACTATTGTCAGGAGAGCCGTGGCCAGTCCGAACGTTGCGGTCCGATCTCGGTGTAGTTTGTATGGTTCTCTTAGAATGGTGAGTCTGTGATTCCCACAAGTCCTGTTGGCAATGCCCCTTTGTTGTGAAATGAAATGGTTATCCACTCCAATAGACTTGTGTCTAAAACATATCTTTGCCATAAAAAAATGGAATTTCATATTGAAGTCATTATCCAGAAAAAATAAATGAAAGCTGAACAAAGTTAGACCTACCTAATCGTTCTTTATTTATGACAGTTGCATGTTCATTTTCCGATGCCAATATGGCATGAGAAGAAAATAGCAGATGGACACTGCCTCGTTGTGTAACACTGGTGTGAGTGCAATCCAATGTTTTATCAGATTGCACTCATCAGTGTTAATCGCAGGTGGGAGTGAGGTCTTAAACAGAGATCTGCAATAAGAATATGGGGAATTTTAGAATTGGTCTCGATCCAAAGTTTGTGTCTTATGTAAAATTCTTTTCTCCAGTTACAATTGAAGATTTAAAATAAATTACTTGTTTAGCTATTGTGTAATGTTTGATTGATTGCTGATTTTGTAAATATTGCTGTTTATTTTCCAGTTTTTGGCACAGCATCATAAGAGCTTGTTCAGATGAGGACATTCATTGGACGTGTGCTATACGATTTTTAAATTGGATATTACATGGACAGCACACTGACCATTGTTAGTCAATGGCACTGTTTGGATGAGATATTTTCACAGACCAAGTGTCCATGTGAAAAAAATTGTACCATGCAATACTTTAGTTTGATTCACAGACCAGAATAGTGCATGTAAATGGGTGGCACCTTTGAACTCGTCCAATATTCAGACCAGCACATGAAGCCAGTCACATTTGCTATTTGTGGACGTAACTAGCCTGGGTTTTTGTGACGTCTTAATCACAGTTTGTCTTGGATGCTGAGAGATTTGTAGATTTTCATACTTGAAAACAGTTAATACTGAATATACATTGCTGTTCATTTTTCATCACTTTGACCTGTGAAAGCTTAAAAGCAAATATATTGTGAAAGTGATGCGAGTTCACGCACAGTTGAGTGCTTAATCTGATGTCTACATAATTGTAAAAAGTCATTCTGGATATTCGTATTTACATTTTTTTCATACTGTACCGACATAACAAATATAATGAATTATGATTGGTTTTCATTAGCAATTTAGCACTCGGTAGCATCAACTGTGGTATGTACTGTCTTCTAGGATTATTAGCTGGACCATTGCAGTTGGTGCTGCTAGTGAGTGCAAAATCAGTAATTTATGAATGGTTCATTCTTGTTTTAGATAAAAGAAGAAAAGATGTAGGCTGTGTCCACATGTGACAGAAAAAAAAATGTTGTGGATGAGTAGCGAAATCTGCATGTACTTGGGAAAGACTTCACTCTATGGATCGAAAGGGCAAGAACCGCAGTAAAAATTCACACAACATATTTGTATGCTGCAAATTTAAAATGAAAAAAGGAAATAATATGAACATATACCCTGCTGTAACTAAATAAAAGCATAATGCATATAAATGAACATAGGGTACTTAGTAAACACTATTTTGATCAAAAAAGCGTAAAGCCATCCCACCCCGACAAGGTGTACCCAATCGGGACAGTACCTACACTCTCTAATATTAAACCTCACGATATGTCAACAGTCATCAATCTGAATAAGGGCAGAGAGTGGCTGGGTTCCAACTGGACACACTGCCATGGGAACACTAGATGAAATGCCCGGCTCACAGAGAAGGGGGCCACACCCTATTTGTATTGAGTACAAGAGATTTAAAATTTACACTGAAGAGGAGCCAGCAATCTGGATGGTTTGACATTCCTCTGACTTCTTACTGCTGATTAAATATAGAGTTCGAAGCTATTTTACTTCCTTATGACAAAACAGTGAGAAGATTATAAATTGTCATCATGAACTTGTCAACATCCTGGATTAAATGTTGGATGCGGTTTGTAGACCTAAATCCTGCTGACAGATTCTTTTTAAAGGGAACCTGTCATCAGAAATTTGGCTTTCAACCTAAGGCTATGTGTCCACGGTAAAAGGTCCCTGCGGATTTTTTTGCCTGAAAATCCGCGACTTTCGCGGCAAATCCGCACCCGCGGATTTGCCGCGGATTTTGATGCGGATTTTATTTTTTTTTTTTTCCCCATTCAAAACAGAAAATCCGCACCAAATCTGCACCAAACAATTGACATGCTGCAGATTTTTCCGCATCAACATCCGCGGAAAAATCCGCAGCATGGACACAGCATTTCCAAAATGCCATTGAAATGGCTTGGAAGTGCTGCTGCTGCAGATTTTCGGCAAATCCGCGGCAAATCCGCGGCAAAATCCGCGGTAAATCCTGTAGCGTGGGCACATAGCCTAAGGCTATGTGTCCACGGTAGAAGGTCCCTGCGGATTTTTTTGCCTGAAAATCCGCGACTTTCGCGGCAAATCCGCACCCGCGGATTTACCGCGGATTTGCCGCGGATTTGCCGCGGATTTTGATGCGGATTTTATTTTTTTTTTTTTCCCCATTCCAAACAGAAAATCCGCACAAAATCTGCACCAAACAATTGACATGCTGCAGATTTTTCCGCATCAAAATCCGCGGCAAATCCGCTGCGGAAAAATCCGCAGCATGGGCACAGCATTTCCAAAATGCCATTGAAATGGCTTGGAAGTGCTGCTGCTGCAGATTTTCGGCAAATCCGCGGTAAATCCGCGGCAAAATCCGCGGCAAATCCGCGGTAAATCCTGTAGCGTGGGCACATAGCCTAAATGTTTCCTCCTCTGCAGCTCCTGGGCTGCATTCTAGTAAGGTTCCTGTACTTTTTGTGCCCCCTTTTAAACCAAAATAAATATTTTATAAAGTTATATCTTTTGGTATGAAAATCTTGCAAATTCTCCATGGGGGCGGGCCGTCTGGTGTCCGTTACTGTCCCTTACGCCGTCCCCCCACGCTACAAATCATCCCTCAGGACGCTGCCCACTGTGCCTGAGTTCCCGTGCACGCCAGGACACCTGGTGACGTGGTCGGAGGCACGAGAGTATGGGCGGCGCTGTGATTGCATCGCAAGTGCCCGCCCATACTCTCGTGGCCGCGCTCTCCCCTCTGTACGTCGTTCAGATCCTCTCCGCTTCTCCTGTGGTGGCCTGCTCCGCACCTCCCATCTATTTCCTGCTGCATGGTATGATGGGAAGGAGGTGACATCTGGTCATTTGGCCGGCGCAGAACGCTGGAGGCAGAGGGGAAAGGGCGGGCACGAGAGTATGGGCGGGCACTTGCGATGCAATCACAGCGCCGCCCATACTCTCGTGCCTGCGACCACGTCACCAGGTGTCCTGGCGTGCACGGGACCTCTGGCGCAGTGGGCGGCGTCCTGAGGGATGATTTGGAGCGTGGGGGGACGGCGTAAGGGACAGCAACGGACACCAGACAGCCCGCCCCCATGGAGAATTTACAAGATTTTCATACCAAAAGGTATAACTTTATAAAGTATTTATTTTGGTTTAAAAGGGTGCACAAAAAGTACAGGAACCTTACTAGAATGCAGCCCAGGAGCTGCAGAGGGGGAAACATTTAGGTTGAAAGCCAAATTCCTGATGACAGGTTCCCTTTAACGTTACCGTCACACAATGCCATGTTAGACAGTTCCTTCATGCAAAAAAAAAAAAAAAAAAAGGTACAGCCTATAATGCACAGTTCAGCACGGTCCACTAGCTAAGCTTCCTTTTTCTTGTTATGTAGATTAAACTAGAGTGGGGCTACTAAGGAATGAAGTTTAATCACAGGCCCTTTTTTAATAATATTATAAAAAAAACAAACTGTAAAAACCAGACTATTGCATTTTGCGTTAATTTAAAATGAATTAATTCACAGTTGCTAGTAGGCTCAGCCATGGTAAGATGTGGATTCAGGTAAGTTCCATAACGCTTCTGTCTATCCTTTTCAAATATCATATACAGTGTGTCCACCCATATCCTGTCCACTGCCATTAACTTGAGAACGGCAGCAGCTATAGGCATAGAAGTGGTGTTTAGGTATAGTAAAGTAGCCATGCGCTACGCAATGAAACCACCTATAGCGCCACCTGGTGGAAAACAACAGAGTTTGCATTTTTATTTTGAAAACGGAACGAGAGAGAGAAAAAAAGTGAATTAAAAAATTGTAGGGCATCATCAATTCAATACAAATCGACACCTTGCATACAGAAATGCTATGATATGAAACCCATGACAGCCCCCCTCCCGAAAAACATTGAATGCTGGTCACGCATATGGCACTCATTGAACTTTGATGCCCAAAGTGGCCACCGTCAGCTGCAATGCACATCTGGACCCTGGACAGCATACTGTATCTTGCTGCACGTTGTGCAATATGGTAGGTGACACGTTTGCACAAGCATCTGTGATACGTCGTCGTAGGTCCTGCAATGTTGGTGGAGGGGTCGCAAACACCTGCTATTTGATGTGACCTCACAGAAAAAAAGTCGAATGGGGTCAGGTCAGGTGAGCGTGGAGGCCACTCCATGCAGCCACCATACCCAATGACTTGTAGGAAGGTCTCCATGAGGTATCGCTTCACATCTGCAGCCTTGTGAGTTTTACATGTTCTAATCATAGCATTTCTGTATGTAAGGTGTTGATTCGTATTGAATTGATGATGCCCTACAACTTTGTAATTCACTTTTTTTCTCTATCTCGTTCCATTTTCGAGATAAAAATGCTTACTCCGTTGTTTTCCACCAGGTGGCGCAATAGGTGGTTTCATTGCGTAGCGCATGTCTACTTTACTATACCTAGACACCACTTCTATGCCTATAGCTGCCGCCGTTCTCAAGTTAATGGCGGTGGACACGCTGTATACAGTCGTGATCAAAAGTTTTGAAATTAACACAAATTTTGATTTTCACAAAGTTTGCTGCTTCAATTTTCATAGAGGCAATATGCATTAACTCTAGACTGTTAGATAAAGTGATCAGATGAATTGGGAAAAATTACAATTTCATTCATTACCATGAAAACTAACAATCACAAAAGCCTTTACACAGGCCCAGAAAATTCAGAACGTGACAGAACCGTCTTTTTAAGATGATTCAACTTCTAGATCTGTTCAACACCAGTGCAGAGCTTGCTCAAGAATGGTAGCAGGCAGGTGTCAGTGCATCTGCATGCACAATGAGGCTAAAGCAGGCTAACGATGTTGCTGGTGAAAGCACCTGCCCCCATCGGTTGTGCGTCACGGGCAAATCGCTGCCCGTGGCGCACAACATCGCTTACACCCGTCACATGTACTTACCTGCTTAGTGACGTCGCTGTGACCGGCGAACCGCCTCCTTTCTAAGGGGGCGGTTTGTTCGGCGTCATAGGGCTGCCCAATAGAAGCAGAGGGGCGGAGATGAGCGGGCGGAACATCCCGCCCACCTCCTTCTTTCCTCATTGCGGGCGGCCGCAGGTACGGTGATGTTCCTCGTTCCTGCGGTGTCACACATAGCGATGTGTGCTGCCGCAGGAACGACGAACAACCTGCGTTTTGCAACAGCAACGATAATCGGGATTACAACGCCTGGTCAACGATATGGTGAGTATTTTTGATCGTTAACGGTCGTTCGTGCATTTCACACGTAACGACGTCGCTAACGAGGCCGGATGTGCGTCATGAATTCCGTGAACCCCAACGACATCTCGTTAACAATGTCATTGCGTGTAAAGCCCGCTTAAGGCCTTTGGAGGTTAGACTGGTGTCAAGAAGGGCAGCAAATAAACCACTTTTGCCAAAGAAAAACATCAAGAACAGACTGGCATTCTTCAGAATGCATAGTGAATGGACTTCAGAAAACTGGTTTAAAGTGTATTTTCTCTGATTAAACCTCCTTCAAAATGATTGGGACATCTGGAATAATGATTGGAGAAGAAAAGGTGAGTCCTGTGTCATTCCAATACTTAAAATTCCTGATACTATTGACATGTGAGGTTATTTCTGACACTGGTCAACACAAACAAAATCATCAGCAAAGGTAATATATCCGTTTTTTTGGAGTTTGATGTGCTGGTTCCAAAAATATGCTTAATTTTTCTCTATCACATACAGTTTCTGAGACAGAAGTATTTTTATTACGATATATCTGCATTTTCAATGTACGCTGGGACCCTCATGTGATATGCTCAAGTTGTTCAAATGGTCTTCGTGACTGGTTGAATATGAGGAAAGCGGCTGTGCCATTTGCTGTTCACATCATTTGGAGAGAACCCAAAAATCAGTGATGACTGCTACTTTTGTTTTGTCAAACTGAAGGGCTTTTCTACAAAGAACAAACATAGGATTAATTACCATGAACTTGAATCTGCGATTAGGCCAGTTCCACATGATGGCACCTTGCCAGTTCCTGTACTACCATTGTCTGGATTGGATGAAAATGAAGTTGAATATAAAGACTATGGAGCTGAAGCTACTGGCGAAGACATGGAGACCTCAAATCAAGATGAGTATGTACCTGATAGAAGAGCCGAGCAGCCAGAATGCTTTACTCAACATGAAGTAAATTATTTCATCAGAGACCTTTCATTGTCAAAAGATAAAGCTGAACTTCTTGCATCTAGGTTGAAACAGAAGAATCTTATTCATGATAATGTCAAAGTGTGTTATTACCGAAACAGAAGTAACACTTTAACACAATTTTTTACAGTTGATGGACCAGTTGTGTAGTGTAACAATGTGAATGGCCTCTTTGAAAAACTGAAGAGTATTTTGTTGCAGATTGGTGATTGTTTATTGACTCATCCCAGATAAGTTTGAAAGCAGTGTTGCTTCACAATGTAAATATGAAACCATCAATCCCTATTGCTCACTCATGTCATCTCAAGGAAAGATATGAAAATCTGTCAGTTGTTTTGGATGCTATATAACAGTGATGACGAACCTGTGGCACTCCAGCTGTTGCAAAACTACAATTCCCATCATGCCTGGCCAATCAAAGCAAAAGCTTTGGCTGTGAAGACATGATGGGAATTGTAGTTTTGCAACAGCTGGAGTGCCACAGGTTCGCCATCACTGCTATATAATATAAGCATCATCAATGGAATATCTGTGGAGATTTGAAAGTGATTGCTCTTCTAATGGGAATGCAAGGAGGTTTCACAAAATATTGTTGCTTGTGCTTATGGGACAGTAGAAATACAGTAGAGCATTGTTTGTCGTGATTGTGGACAGAGAAACATCTATGCTCCAGGTAGAGACAATGTTCAGCAGAATCCGGACAGGCAGAGTCACTAGTGTAGACAGGGACCACCGGGCTGGCTGAGGCTGATGGCACAAACAGGCAGAGTCACTAGTGTAGACAGGGACCACTGGGGATGCCCCTGGGGCCGGGGGACAGGAATAGGACACTGTACACTGGCACGGACTGTGGACAAAGAGACCTGACAACTAGCTAGCTAGGGCCAGACTATTGACTAACCATCCACATTGCTGAGGCACCTCCCCTAGTGGAAGAGTGTCTTTTTTTTTTAATCAGATACTTTTTTATTTTTCACCAAGTATACAAAACATGTGTTATATTTTCAGCAATAACGAGCAGAACTATAAACTTTCCCTCCCCAACATCCCCTCCCCCTCCCCCCTCAGCGTACATATTACCCATATCAATATCAAAGATCTTACATTTTAACCCTTCAATAGCATATATTGGAATGTATAGAACTAACTATCTCTGCCCCTAGTCCAACATCTCCCAACTCTAATATTTATCCATATTGCAACCACGGATTCCACAATCTAGCAAAAAGTGCAAGTTGTTTCCTTTTCCCATATATGCTTCTCTCCATTCGAACAATATAATTAACATATGCGACAAATTCCCCTCTAGTCGGTGGTCCCCCTGCATCCAGTGTTTGGCAATTACTTTCCTTGCCACATACAGCAGTCTGGCTATCACTATTTTAAAACTGTTGTCTACTCTAATTTCTTCCAGGTAACCTAAAAGACATACCAGGGGTTGTCTGGGAAGTTTACATCTATAAGCTCCTTCTATTCTATTAAGAACAGTTATCCAAGGGGTGCCAACCTGGGGCACATCCACATCATGTGGAAAATGCCGGCACCTTCTCCATTACATCTAGGACAGTCGGAGTTACTCCTTAATCCCACTTTACACATAATTAGCGGGGATATATATGCCCTATGCACCACGTAGAGGTGGGATAATTTTTCTGGTTCACTCATTGATAATTTCGGTATGTATTCCAAAACACTATTCCATACCTCATCAGTGATCCCGTCTATCTCTGCCTCCCATTTAGTCCTAGTGTTTACAGGGTGATCAAGCAAATATGTATACAGTAGGTCCCTATATATAGTAGATATGATTCCTCTTGTGGGTCCACTATTACACACATATTTCAGTACTAGGTCTGCCTGTACCAGCAATGTTTGCTTAACCCCCTGAGCCACCACTGCATGCACCAACCGTTTGTACTGGTACCACCCAAGTGGGGATATCCCAAACTCATCCTGTATTTGTGTAAACGATTTCAGACGTCCCTGGCTAAGAATTTGCCCCATATACCTTTACGTGCCCATTCCTTAATTTTGCCTATCTTGTATATCTCAGAGCAGTTTTCATTGTCCCACAATGGAGAGAATTCAGTTATTGCTGTAATCCCTCTTATTTGCTTGATCTTCCTCCATATTCTATTCATCAGGCTAAGTGTGGGGCTCGTTTTTCCTATTCTCCCAAATAATCCGTCCTCCAGTCCGAACACTAATCCGTCCTCCAGTCCGAACACTAATGGTTTCCGATGCAGAACATGCCCTAACAGTCTGGATACTGGGTCTACCACCCCTAAATCTGCCCATCCCCTGAAATGTTGACTCTGAGCTGCCAGATAATAAATTCCCGGATTGGGTAGTGCTGGCCCCCCCTCATCCTTCGGTCTTTGTAGCGTCTCGAGTTTAAGTCCGGCTTGTTTGCTCTTCCATATTAGAGCACGGAACATGGAATCAATCTCTTTAAAGTGACTCTGAGGGATCCAAACAGGAGAATTGTGCAACACATAGAGTATCTTGGGCATAAGCACCATTTTAATAAGATTAATCCGTCCTATTACTGATAATTCTTATTCCAAGCAGTTATCTTATTTCGCAGTTGCTTCAACAAAGGGATTAGATTAATAGTAATGTAATTCCCAATTGACATGGATACCTGAATGCCCAGATATCTAAACTGGTCCACAACCCGCAGTCTGTTGACCTCATCACCCAGGATCGACCTATCCACTCCCGCGTCCACCTGAAACAGATTCAATTTGATCCAATTGATAGTCCAGAGATCCCCCCGTACCGCTCGATCACCTGCATGGCACAGCTCAACGATGCTCCTGGGTCTCCAAGAAACAATAGAATGTCGTCTGCATAGAGGGCTATCTTCTCTTCTTGATGGCCATATACAAATCCCTTTATGTCTCTGTTCTGCCGTATAGCAGCCGCCAGTGGTTCCACTGCCAGAACAAAAAGGAGAGGCGAGAGCGGACATCCTTGGCGAGTACCCCTTTGTAGATCCACCGTGTGTGACAACATTCCATTAATCCTCACTTTAGCTATTGGTCTAGTATATAACAGCTGTATCCAGGATATAAAATTAGGGCCAAATCCCATATGTCTTAGCACTCCCCACAGGCATCCCCATTCCACACTGTCAAATGCTTTATGAGCATCTAATGAAGCTATTACTCTCTGTCCCGGATTGTCCACCGGCAGTTGCATGTTAAGGTAGAATTGTCGTATATTTTTTGTCGTGGATCTATTAGGCATAAAACCCGACTGATCCTGGTGGATTATGGTAGATATCACTTCTGTTAATCGATTAGAGAGTACTTTGGCCAAAATGTTTACATCCGTCGTTAACAGTGAGATGGGCCTGTATGATTCGGGGAGTTTTGGATCCTTATCCTGTTTAGGTATTACTGTTATTATCGCCTCCCTCATAGACTCTGGCAGTGTCCCCCTCTCCCTTGCCTCCTCCAAGACACTCAGCAAATTGGGTAAGAGTATTTCTTCCAAAGATTTGTATACCTCCACCGGTAGACCATCTATCCCCGGGGCTTTTTCATTTGCCATGCCATGCAAAGCTCTATCTCCTCAAGTGTGATAGAGCCCTCTAGATTGTGTTTCTCTGTCTCTGTAATTTTGGGTAATGTCATTGTACCTAAAAAAGCCTCTAGGTCGCTCTGTCTCGTCTCCCCTCTAGTGGAATATAATTCTTCATAAAAGGCTGCGAACATGTCCAGAATATCTACCCCCTCCGTAACCAAATCTCCTGTTGTGGTGCGAATGCAATGCACAAAGGATGATTGTCTCTGGGCTGCCGTCACCACTGACAACAGATGTCCCATCTTTTCTCCCTCAGCATAAAAGTTCTCTTTTTGAAAAGCCTGCTTCCTAGCTACTTTCTCCAATAGCACCTTATTAACTTCTTCCTGAGCTGCTTTTAGCTTCTGCCTATTCTCTGGTATGGGCTGTGTTACCATCTCTGCTTCTGCTCCCTTCAAAACCTCTAAGCAATTAATTTCCCCCTGTCTACTACGAGTCTTACACCAGCAAACGTCTCTAAATAAAAGGCCTCTCAGGTATGCCTTCATGGCGTCCCAAACCATCAACGGATCCGCACTACCTCTATTAAGGGCAAAATATTCCAGAATCTCACTGGCTATATCATCCATGTCAATACTTTTTACCCAAACCGGATGTAGCTTCCATTCTCTTGTTAGCCTCTCCCCTACTCCCCGTTTTTTAATAGATACCAGTATTGGACTATGATCCGATATTACTCTAGCCAAATATTCAACATTTGAAATTCCAGAATCCGTCATTTCATTTCCCAAGGCCAGGTCTATACGGGAAAGCGTACCATGGGTCGCTGAGTGACAGGAAAAACAGGTCACCCCTAAATTCCTTATCCTCCAAACATCTACCAACCCCAAATCTTGAATAAAGATACCAAATGCTGTTGCTCCGTCCCTCCTCGCCTCCCGTGAGTTTCTGCTCCTTTCCCAATATAAATTTATGACATTATTAAAGTCACCGACCAACAAGAATGGCAAATTCCCCCATTTAGCCGAAGGCTCTCTCACCTCTCTAATTTTGACACTAGTGTAAGGCGGTGGAACATATATAGCAGTAATGCATAATAATTGTCCATACAACTTACAGATCACCATTACATATTGTCCCTCTGTGTATATCCATGTCTCCACTTCTTCATATACGGCGGATCTGTGGACCAACACAGAGACCCCTCCTAGCATAAGTAGAAAAAGTAGAGTGATACGCCTTTTGCACCCATCGCTTGTTCAGTACATTTGTCGTTTCGCTCGTCAAATGCGTCTCTAATAAACACATTATAGATGGTCTCTGGTCTAGCATATATTTTATCATTGCATCTCTTCTACCTCTATCTGACAGTCCCCTTACATTCCAACATAATATTTTAATCTCCTCTCCCATGTTGAAAATTACTGGTTATCTTTAAACAAACATCCTGTCCCTCTGTACGCTGAGTCTTTCCCTAACCCGCCCCTTAGAACCACCCCAACAAAACTCCTCCACCTCCGATTTACATCTTTAACTCCCTTATAGGGAATGAGGTCTGTCTCCCCCAGACCGGTCAACCTCCTTCCTCCCTTTCTCTCATACCAAACCTGTCTCATCCCAGTGAGCAGAACTCCCTAACTCACCTCCCGCCTTCACCATATTCGTTTTCATTTGCATATATCATATAATGTAAACTACTAACATATGAATTTTTGAAAACTTAAGCATTTATCAATCGCCGCCGCACGGCCAGAAGAAAAAAAAAAAAGGGGAATTATTATCCTCCTCCTGTCATTGTCCAGCTTAATGTTAGGAAACTTGTGGAAGAGTGTCTTAAGTACCCAGTGCCTCTAAGCGATAGGCTGAGGAGCACTTCAAGGAACTGGTACACTGGCCTATTAAGAGAAGGGCATCTGTGTGCATGCACCCTAGCCACACTCCTGGAGGACCTGTGCGGTGTGCGCAGACCCCAAGAGGAGGAAGCAGGAGAAATCCACGTGGAGAATCGCAGGGAAGTCAAGCAGAGCAGTGCGGGCCGACCGCCGCGGTGAGTGAGTTGGCGAGCCATGCTGGGAGGAGGATGAGCAGTACAGGAACCCTGGTGCTACACGCCCCTTATCAGGTACAATGTTGAGATGGATTCCATGCAATTTTGCCACATAATTGATGAACAACTTGGAAAGTGTTTTAGCATTAGGAAACCCTGACAATGGAACGACATGGGCTTCTGTACTGAATTGGTGAGCTACCACCAAAATCACAGTATCTTGTCCAGGGGTCAACTGTTTTGATGAGTCAATTTAGCCTAAATTGTTATGTTCAGTCACAAACGTGACTTGATGAACAGCTCTCTCCAAAAAAGTCTGTATTCTTCAAATGCTAATTTAACAACAGGTAACTCGTGATTCCCAACATTATAATTTCTCTCAGCAGATGAAAAAAAGTTTGTTTAAAAGAACTGAGAGTCCTCAGTAGTTGATACCTTTTAATGGCTAACTGAAAAGATGGTAATAATAGCAAGCTTTCCAGACTACTCAGGTCTCAGCAGATGAGAATTTCTTTTAGAAAAAGGCACATGGCCGCAAGTTGGTTAACTATTTTGGACTGTGACGCTAGCCACTACACAGACAAGTCAAGAGACAGGGTAGTGAATGGTTCCGGGGTCAGGTACCAGGAGAGCACGTCAAAGTTAAAGGAATATGCAGAGGCTTAAGGGCGCTTTACACGCAGCGACATCGCTAGCGATGTCGCTCATGAAAGCACCCGCCCCGGTCGTTTGTGCATCATGGGCAAATCTCTGCCCGTGGTGTACAAAATCGCTAGTACCCATCACACGTACTTACCTTCCTAGCAACGTCGCTGTGGCCGGTGAACAGCCTCTTTTCTAAGGGGGCGGTTCGTGCGGCGTCACAGCGACGTGACACAGCAGGCGTCCAATAGAAACGGAGGGGCGGAGAGCAGCCGCATGAAAGTCAAGCCCACCTCGTTGCCGGAGGATGCAGGTACGGTGTTGTTCGTTGTTCCTGGGGTGTCACACGTAGCGATGTGTGCTGCCTCTGCAACGATGAACAACCTGCGTCCTGCACGAGCAACGACATTTGGGAAATGGACGACGTGACAACAATCAACGATTTGGTGAGTATTTTGCATCATTAGCGGTTGCTCGTACGTGTCACATGCATTGACATCGCTAACAAGGCCGGATGTTCTTCACGAATTCCATGACCCAAACGACATCTCGTTAGCGATGTCGTTGCGTGTAACGGGGCCTATAGTTAAGTGATTGTCCGGGGTCAGAATACTTGAAAGCAGTGAATCAGGGCAGTCCAAACAGCACAGATAACAGAGGCCAATAAGCACCAATAAACAGAAGACTTAAGACTGGCAGTCTGAGATAAAGTGCTCTGCTAAATAGCTGGGCAATTACCGGGAACACCTGCAGAAACATAATCCCTGACAGCACAGCACACCCCTGCTCCAGGTTGGACAAGCTGTCACTCACCCCACTGATCACTGAGTGAAAGTATCGAGACAGTACCCCCTCTTCAAAGGGGGGCCACTGGACCCCTAGGTTTCCAAGGAAGTCTCCAATGAAAAGCTCTGATCAAACGATCATCCTTTACAGAATGAACTGGAATCCAGGATCTCTCCTCAGGTCCATATACTTTCCAATCAACCAAATACTGAAGGGAACTGAAAATCCACAATCCTCTGAATCTCATACTCTAAACCCTCATCAACGGAAACAGGAGGAGGTAGAGTCGAGGGCGACAACACTCGAGGAACAAATTCCTTTAACAGGGATCTGTGGAACACCTTTGGTATGTGAAAAGATTGAGGAAGTTTTAGTCGTCTAAAGGTCATTGGATTAACTACCTCCAAAATCTCATACGGGTCAAAGTTTATAGATGGCATCTTCAGCATAAAGGGAATCTGTCACCAGGGCTTTAATACCCAATCTGAGAGCAACATAATGTAGGGGCAGACATCCTGATTTTAGGGGTGTGTCACTTACTAGGCTGCTTAGTGTAGTTTTGATAAAATCACTGTTTAATCAGGAGTAGCTTATCATTAGAGGACTACTTGGCCTACTGCAAGGTAAAGAGGGAAGAAAAATTGCGAACACACTGGTCCAAATTAAATTCATAGTTACATAGGTTGAAAAAAGTCCTAAGTCCATCTAGTTCAACTTTCCTCCACCAATTCTACATTTTGTCCCTAAGGGGTACTTTACATGCTGCGATATCGCTAGTGATTGCTAGCGATGTCGAGCGCGATAGCTCCCGTCCCCGTCGCTCGTGCGACATTTGGTGCATTATCGCTACGGCAGCGTCCCACGTTCATACCTGGTCAGCGACGTTGCTGTGACCGCCGAACAATCCCTCCTTCAAGGGGGAGGTGCGTTCGGCATCATAGCGACGTCACTGCGGCGTCACTAAGCGGCCGGCCAATAGAAGCGGAGGGGTGGAGATGAGCGGGACGTAACATCCCGCCCACCTTCTTCCTTCCGCATTGCCGGTGGACGCAGGTAAGGAGATGTTTGTTGCTCCCGCGGTGTCACACATAGCGATGTGTGATGCCGCAGGAACGACGAACGAACATCGTACCGGTGGCAGCAGCGATATTAAGAAAATGAACGACGTGTCAACGATCACCGTTTTGGAACGATTTTGCGATTGTTGATTGTCGCTCATTAGTGTCATACGCTGCGATGTCGCTAACGACGCCGGATGTGCATCACTAACGACGTGACCCCGACGATATATCGTTAGCGATGTTGCAGCGTGTAAAGCACCTTTTAGTCACATAACCAACAATGTTGTGTGTACTGAGGAAATTATCCAGCCCTTTTTTAAAAGCTATTATAGTGTCTTCCATCACTACCTCTTGTGGTAGGGCATTCCACAGTCTGACTGCTCTAACTGTAAAGAACCCTTTCCTATTTAGCTGTCGGAATCGCTTTTCTTCCACTCGCAGTGTATGCCACCTGGTCCTTAGTACTGTGTTTGGAAGAAATAAGTCATGTGCCAGTCCTTTATATTGACCACACATGTATTTATACATATACATGAGATCTCCTCTGAGACGTCTTTTTTCTAAGCTAAGCATATCTAACTTTTTCAACGTCTCATCATATGTGAGGCCTTCCATTCCTTGTAGTAGTCTAGTTAGACACCTTTGAACTGATTCTCACTTCTGTATGTCCTTCTTAAAATGCGGAGCCCAAAACTGGATCCCATATTCCAGATGTGGCCTTACAAGTGATTTATAGAGGGGTAACAATATATTGGGATCACAGGATCTAATCTCTCTTTTTATACACCCTAGAATCTTGTTTGCTTTAGCAGCTGCTGCTTGACATTGAGTGCTGCTGCTCAGCTTATTTGTAATGGGAATAACCAAGTCCTTCTCCTGTTCTGTAGTCCCCAGTTTACTTCCATTTAATGTATACGCAGCTATAGGATTACTCTGTCCTAGGTGTATTACTTTACATTTATCAACATTAAATCTCATTTGCCAAGTATCTGCCCATTCTGACATCTTAGCCAGATCTTTTTGTAATATTGTACTATCAAGGTCAGTTTTTAATATCCTACATAGTTTGGTGTCATCAGCAAAGACTGACACTATACTATCAATCCCATCCACAAGGTCATTAATAAAGAGATTAAAAAGAATCAGTCCTAGCACAGATCCCTGCGGCACCCCACTGCTGACTATAGCCCAATTAGAGTATGTACCATTTATGACTACTCTTTGTTTCCTATCTTTTAGCCAATTCCTTACCCAGTTGCATATAGTTTTCCCTAGTCCTTACTTCCGGAGCTTTAGTATAAGGCTATTATGTGGTACAGTATCAAATGCCTTTGCAAAGTCCAGATAAATCATAGCTGCATTTCCAATATCCAGATTTGCACTTATACCCTCATAGAACCTCAACAGGTTGGTTAAGGTCCAGTCACACTAAGCAACTTACCAGCGATCCCAACAACGATAGGGATCGCTGGTAAGTTGCTAGGAGGTTGCTGGTGAGATGTCACACTGCGACGCTCCAGCGATCCCACCAGCAACCTGACCTGGCAGGGATCGCTGGAGCGTGGCTACACAAGTTGCTGGTGAGCTCACCAGCAACCAGTGACAAGCCCCCAGCGCCGCGTGGAAGCTGCTGCGCTTGGTAACTAAGGTAAATATCGGGTAACCAACCCGATATTTACCTTGGTTACCACCGCACGGAGCTACACGTGCAGACAGCAGGGAGCAGCGCACACTGAGCGCTGGCTCCCTGCTCTCCTAGTTACAGCACACATCAGGTTAATTACCCGATGTGTGCTGCAGCTAAATGTGCACAGAGCAGGGAGCAGCGCACAATGCTTAGCGCTGGCTCCTTGCTCTCCTAGTTACAGCACACATCGGGTTAATTAACCCGATGTGTCCTGCAGCTACATGTGCACACAGCAGGAGCCGGCAGCACAGGCAGTGAGAGCGGCGGAGGCTGGTATCAAAGGTAAATATCGGGTAACCAAGGACAGGGCTTCTTGGTTACCCGATGTTTACATTGGTTACCAGCCTCCACAGAAGCCGGCTCCCTGCTGCCTGCACATTTAGTTGTTGCTGTCTCGCTGTCACACACAGCGATCTGTGCTTCACAGCAGGACAGCAACAACTAAAAAATGGCCCAGGACATTCAGCAACAACCAACGACCTCACAGCAGGGGCCAGGTTGTTGCTGGATGTCACACACAGCAACATCGCTAGCAACTTCACAAAAGTTGTTCGTTAGCAGCGATGTTGCTAGCGATGTTGCTTAGTGTGACGGGGCCTTTAGACACGACTTATCTTTCATGAATCCATGCTGTTTAATTATTTTATTGTTACAAATAGAGAGGTGAAAGGGGAGGAGTAGGAACATCACCAGGGGTAAGAGATCTGCACATTAATTGATGGTATATATTAGTTGCATAACATTAAACAAAACAGGTAATAGGTACACATGCTGCAGATGATGAAAAAAAATATATAAACAAAATACTACACAATAGGGCGTTATACTGCAAGGTAGTCCAGCATATTCAAGAGTTGTGTATAACTACTAGATCCGCAGCCGAGAAACCGTTGATTTTATCAAAATGACAGCAAATAGCTCAGTAAGTGGCACATTGCTGGAATCAGGGTCTCTGTCTCTACATTATGCTGATCTCAGATGATGTAGCAAAAACCTGGTGACAGATTCCCTTTAATATTTTTGGAAGATAACAAACCCTTATATCTTTGAAGACGAGACCTCCTAAACGCTTCCTATTGGCCGTCCATTTTTGAAGAAGTTGAGCCACCCCAATATTTATTTTTTTTTACCTTCCTGCAGACATCCTCGAGTTTCGGTATGGCTACCTTTACTCCAAGAATCCAAGAACATCCTAGAGAATTCACCGAAATGAGGATGAAAAGCATAATGACAAAAAAAGCGAGGTTCCAGTGGACTGATTAACCCAACTCAGCAAGAGGTAAATATGAAGACCAGTCCTCATGTTGAGCTGCAATGAAGCATCTTAAAATTTGATTAAATTTGTTCTTTTTGTCTGACCCTTGGTTTCAGGGTGGTAAGCAGAGGAACATGACAAATCTGTCCCCAATGTTTTACAAAACGCACTCAAAAATGTGGAAACAAAGTGCACCCCACTATCAAAACAATATTAAAGAGTTTTTCCACTACTAATGTGACCCATTTTTTAATCCTAACTCTTCCTAACTAACTTTTTCCTAATATACTTCGGCTACCCACCATACATCTGTAAGCTGATCTCTCTGAGGAGCATATATTCCTATGTTGAGGTTTTAGCATTGATCCTTCAGGTTTGGAGACCGGAATCAGACAAAGTGGGCAGATAACGTCACTGATGGGCACTGTAGGCACGCATGCATAGATCATACTTCACTCTCCTCTCAGCCTGATTCACAGTGCGGTGCTTTAACCCTTTAGTGACGGAGCTAATTTTCACCTTAATGACCAGACCAAATTTTGCAATTCTGACCAGTGTCACTTCATGAGGTTATAACTCTGGAACGCTTCAACGGATCCCGGTGATTCTGAGATTGTTTTTTCGTCACATATTGGACTTCATGTTAGTACCAAATTTAGGACAATATTTTTTGCGTTTATTTATGAAAAAAATTGAATATTGGCAAAAATTTTGAAAATTTAGCAATTTTCAACTTTTGAATTTTTATACCGTTAAACCAGAGATTTCTGTGACACAAAATAGTTAATAAATAACATTTCCCACATGTCTACTTTACATCAGCACAATTTTGGAAACAAAATTTTTTTTTGTTAGGAAGTTAGAGGGGTTCAAAGTTTATCAGCGATTTCTCATTTTTACATCAAAATTTACAAAACCATTTTTTTAGGGACCACATCACATTTGAAGTGACTTTGAGAAGCCTAGATGACAGAAAATACCCAAAAGTGACACCATTATAAAAACTGCACCCCCCAAAGTACTCAAAACCACATTCAAGAAGTTTATTAACCCTTCAGGTGCTTCACATGAACAAAAGCAATGTGGAATGAAAAAAAGCAAAAATTAAATTTTACCTAAAAATGTTGCTCTAACCCAAATTTATTCACTTTTAGAAGAAATAACACAACAAAATGGACCCCAAAACTTGTTCCCCACTTTCTTATGAGTGCGCCGATACCCCACATATGGTCAGAAACCTCTGTTTGGACAAATGGGAGGGCTCGGAACAGAAGGAGCAATATTTGAATTTTGGAAAGCAAATTTGGCTGAAATAGATTGCGGGCACCATGTTGCATTTACAGGTCCGCTAAGGTACCTAAACAGAAGAAATCCCTCACAAGTGACACCATTTTGGAAACTAGACCCCTCAAGGCTTCTATCTAGGGGTATAGTGAGCATTTTAGATCCACAGGTACTTCACAGATTTTGTTAACGTTACGTTGTCATATTGAAAATTTTAATAATTTTCTCAAAAATGTTGCTTTAGCATCAATTTTCTCACTTTTTCAAGAGGTAATTCCAAAAATTTGACCTCAAGGTTTGTTAACCACTTTTTTATGAGCGCGGTGATACCTCACATGTGGTCTGAAACCTTTGTTTGGACAAATGGGAGGGCTTGGAACGAAAGGAGCAATATTTGAATTTTGGAAAGGAAATTTGGCTGAAAAAGATTGCGGGCACCATGTCACATTTGCAGGACCCCTAAGGTACCTAAACAGCAGAAACCCCGCACAAGTGACCCCATTTTGGAAACTAGGCCCCTCAAGGAATTTATCTAGATGTTTGGTGAGTACCCTGAACCCCCAGGTGCTTCACAGAATTTTATAACGTTGAGCCATGAAAAAAAAAAAACATTTTACCACAAAATTGTTATTTCAACCAGGTAGCTTTTTTTTTTACAAGAGTAAAAGGAAAAAATTCAGCATAACATTTATTGTGCAATTTCTCCTGAGTTTGGCGATACCTTATATGTGGTGGAAATCAACTGTTTGGGCGCATGGCAGGGCTCGGAAGGGAAGGAGTGCCATTTGACTGCAAAATTGGCTGGAATCAATAGCGGATGCCAGGTTGCATTTGGAGAGCCCCTGAGGTGCCTAAACAGTGGCGGTCCCCCAAAAGTGACTCCATTCTGGAAACAAGACACCTCAAGGCTTTTATCTAGGTGTATAGTGAGCAGTTTGAATCCACGAATACTTCACAGAATTTGATAAGCTTAGGTTGCCATATTGAAAATTTTCATTTTTTTCACAAAAATGTTGCTTCAGCATCAAATTTCTCACTTTTTCAAGAGACAACAACAAACCGTGGACCCAACAGGTTGTTATCCAATGTCTTATGAGCACAGGGATACCCCACATGTGGCCAAAAACCTCTGTTTGGATAAATGGGAGGGCTTGGAATGGAAGGAGCACCATTTGAATTCTGGAAAAGTTGAGATAAATTGCGGGCACCATGTCACATTTGCAGGGCCCCTTGGGTACCTATACATTAGAAACCCCCCACAAGTGACTCCATTTTGGAAACTGGATTTTATTCAGGAGTATAGTAAGCATTTTGAATCCACAGGTACTTCACAAAAATGTTGCTGTAGCAACAAATGTCTCACTTTTAGGCTATGTGGCCATGATCCAGCGACACGGCGTCTAGTATACAGTGTCAGCCTCCTGCAGAGATGTGAGTGTTGTCCACGGGAGAACGCAGCTGTCCATGCCCAGGATTTGGGTTCAGGCTGCTGTGGAGCTCTATACTACCTGCAGAGAACACTCATCTCCGCAGCATAAATTGACATGCGGAGGCTCGGGAAGCTGCGCCACACGTCAGTGTATGCTGCGGAGAAAAGAAGCACATTGGGCACGGGATTTCTAAAAATCCTTCCACTGTGCTTCTACTGCACAACGCAGCGCTATGGACGCAGGGAAAACACTCTGCGCCCAAAACGCTGCAAACCCCGATTGTGGGCACACAGCCTAAAATGATACAATGAATGAATGGATAGATGTCAAACAAATATAACGTCCCACCCCCTGCATATTCTAAGCTGGCGCCCTTTAGTGCCTTTCATGTGGCACTAAAGGGTGCCTAGCCTTGTATTTAGCCCCCCAAAAAATTAATAATTAAAATAAACGACGTGGGGTCCCCCCTATTTTTGATAGCCAGCTAGGGTAAAGCAGACAGCTGTAGCCTGCAAACCACAGCTGACAGCTTCACCTTGGCTGGTGATCAATTTGGAGGGCTCCCCAGGCGTTTTTTTTAAAAAAAAAAACAAAACGTGGGGTCCCCCCCAAATTAGATCACCAGCCAAGGTGAAGCGGACAGCTGGGGTCTGGTATTCTCAGGGTGGGAAGAGCCATGGTTATTGGACTCTTCCCAGCCTAAAAATAGCAGGCCGCAGCCGCCCCAGAAGAGGCGCATCCATTAGATGCGCCAATCCTGGCGCTTCGCCCCAGCTCATCCCGCGCCCTGGTGCGGTGGCAGACGGGGTAATATATGGGGTTGATACCAGCTGTAATCTCACCTGGCATCAAGCCCTGGGGTTAGTGATGTCACGGCATCTGAACAGATACCCGACATTACTAACCCAGTCAAGTAATAGAAAAAAAATAAAGACAAAAAAAAAATTTATTTGAAAAAAAAACTCCCCGAAACATTCCTCTTTTACCAATTTATTGAAAATAAATAAATTTCGGTCGCTGTAATCCATTTTGGAGGTCCCACGCCGACTCTGGATCTTCTAGAATATGGGGGGCACGTTCAGGGAACGTATCCCCCATTTTCTGGAAGAGCAAGCTCTCCATGAGCAGTGTGGGTGCAGTAATCTGAGAATACTGCACTCACACTGCCCCGGTCCAACCTAGGGTAGAGTGACCTGCAGTAACCTCATTCTAGAATATGAGGGGCACGCTCACAGAACGTACCCCCCATTTTTTAGAACAGCAGTCTCTCCATGTGAGGAGTGTGGCTGCAGATTACCGCACTCACCCTCCCCCGGTCCACAGTGGAGCAGCCTGTGCAGTAGCGACGTCAGCGTCCCTGCTTCCAGGGATCCAGCTGACAGCCGCTGTCTGCGCATGCGCCGCCAGCTTTCAAGAAGGAGGCGGCGTGATCGCGGGGCCGGAGCACCAGCAGCCAGGTAACGTAAAACCGGGGGCTGGGGGGGGGTGACACGGTGGGTGACGGTGGGACAACTTTCTGCCGCATGTGACGTGTCACATGCGGCAGAAAGAGCAGGATGAATGCGGCCGCCATCTTCCACGCTCCGGAGGGGGGAGGCGGCTCTGGAGACCGGAGGGGGCTCCGGGGATCAGAGATCTCCGGTGTACCGGAGGAGGGGTCAGGGGGAGGACATTTCCCTCCGATCTGAAATGTTTGATCATTTCAGATCGGAGGGAAATGAATGCAGAGCCGGCGGCGGCGGGAGTTCTCAGCGCGCGTCGGCGCCATCTTGGATTTTCCGGAGGGGGGGGGGTGTTGGATAGATTTCTCCGGTACCGGGGGCTTTGGGGGCACTAAGGGCTCATATTTATTTCTCATCTGACATGTTTGATCACGTCAGATGAGAAATAAATCAATTTTACCGGCCATTTCTTTTTTTTTAATGTTGTCGCCGGTATACGGTGTATACCGGTGATCGCATTAACGGGGTCCAGAAAAAACACCCCGATTCATAATCTGGGGGGTCTCAGCTACCCCCGGTAGCTGAAACCCCCGAGATTTTCGGTCGCTGGGGGGCGCTACAGGGTTTTTTCGGGCCGCCGCTTTAAAGCGGCGGAACAGAATAAGTGCCCTGTTTTGCCGCCGCTTTAAAGGGAACCTGTCATCAGAAATTTCGCCCAAAAGCTAAAAGATTCCCCCTCTGCAGCTCCTGGGCTGCATTCTAGGAAGGTCCCTGTTATTATTGTGCCCCATGTGAGACCAAAATAAAGCCTTTATAAAGTTCTACCTTTTTGTATGCAGCTTCTGTAAATCTGACACGGGGGCGGGCTCTCTGCCGTCCGTTATTCTGCCTCCTGGTCCTGTATCCCGCCCCCATCGCTCCTTTCCATATCTGATGCACCGCCCACTGCTCCAGCCATCCCCGCGCATGCCCAGTGCCAGTCTCACAGGACTGAGCAGTGTGACCGCTGGTGACGTGTGCGCAGGCAAGTGATTATGGACGGGACTGTGACTGTTATCAGCAAGTACCCGGCCATAATCTCGTGAGCGCGCAAACCTCTCCAGCATTCACACTGAGCTCAGTGTAGATGCTAGACTGTATGGGCTGCTTCCAGGGATGACGTCCCTTTGTCATGTGATAGGGGCGTGTTCGAAATACTATCACATGACAAAGGGACGTCATCCCTGGAAGCAGCCCATACAGTCTAGCATCTACACTGAGCTCAGTGTGAATGCTGGAGAGGTTTGCGCGCTCACGAGATTATGGCCGGGTACTTGCTGATAACAGTCACAGTCCCGTCCATAATCACTTGCCTGCGCACACGTCACCAGCGGTCACACTGCTCAGTCCTGTGAGACTGGCACTGGGCATGCGCGGGGATGGCTGGAGCAGTGGGCGGTGCATCAGATATGGAAAGGAGCGATGGGGGCGGCATACAGGACCAGGAGGCAGAATAACGGACGGCAGAGAGCCCGCCCCCGTGTCAGATTTACAGAAGCTGCATACAAAAAGGTAGAACTTTATAAAGGCTTTATTTTGGTCTCACATGGGGCACAATAATAACAGGGACCTTCCTAGAATGCAGCCCAGGAGCTGCAGAGGAGGAATCTTTTAGCTTTTGGGCGAAATTTCTGATGACAGGTTCCCTTTAAGTCATACGGCCGTCGTTATGAGGTTAATGTGACAAGTGCTGCAATTTTTAGATCGTGCAATGCTATATACTATCTAATGATTGGCACTGAAGTGTGATATGGGCATGCATTCCCAGGCTGATGTCATTTACAGAGAGGTAGCCCTGCCCCCAAAAGTGATGTGCCCTGCTCAGTTGGTCCAATTCAGGTTTCCAGACCAGAAGGATCAAAGCTAATTCATCAGCATAGGAATATAGGAGCTGCAGAGTGATCAGCTTTGAGGAGCGGGGTTGGTAGCAGAAGTATATTAAGAAAGTGTGTTAGGACAAATGAAAAGGGGTCATATTAGTAGTTGAAAACCTCTTTAAGAGGGATTCCATGCAATCTTATCATGTAATTGATAACCTGGAAAGCATCTCGGCATTAAGGCCCCGTCACACACAACGAGATCGCTAATGAGATCGTTGCTGAGTCACAGTTTCTGTGATGCAGCAGCGATCTCGCCAGCAATCTCGTCATGTGTGACACCTACCAGCGATCAGGCCCCTGCTGTGAGATCGCTAGTCATTGCAGAATGGTCTGGACCATTTTCTTCAAAGGCGATGTCCTGCTGGGCAGGACACATCGCTGTGTTTGACACTGTGTGACAGGGTCACAGTGACCGCTGAGATCGTTATACAGGTCACTACTGCGACCTATATCATTACTGCGTCGTTGGTAAGACCTGACTGTGTGACATTTCACCAGCGACCTCCCAGCGACTTACCAGCGATCCTTATCAGGTCATATCGTTGTCGGGATCGCTTTTAAGTCGTGTGTGACTGGGCCTTTAGGTAACCCTCATAACGGAACAAAGGGAGCTTATTTACTGAATCAGTCGACTACCACCTAAATCACAGTTTTCACACCAGGTAAAGGCAACTTAGTAATGAAATCCATAGAAAAATGGAGCCGGGTGTCTATGACCAACCTTAGCGGGTGCGCATGTTTCACAAGTGGATATAAAATCTTTAACATTATTCATGGACGACCACCCCATTACCACTCAAAATAGGGTCATGAAATTCTTGCAACAGACATAATCTCAAGTACACAGGAACAAACAATTTAGATCCTGGAGTAGTGGAAGGAGCCAATTACTGGGCTTCACGGATCTCTACTGCAAACTCTGACAATACCATAGAAACCACAAAAGATAGGAAAAAAAAAAGAGAAAAAGAATCAAGGCTGCGTGAAAAAGCATCATCTCTCACATTCTAAGGCCCGTTTCACACGTTAGTGAAAAACACTGACGTTTTTCACTGGCGTGTAAAACACGCACATGTCCCTCCGTGTGCTGTGAATTACGGCACATGTGGGTTGTCTAAGTGCAATCCGGGCTCCGTTCTCCGTGGCCCATGATTGCACTTAGAAATCAACTCACCTGTGCGCGCTCCCGCTCTCCATGGAGCTGATCGCTCCCGCGGTGCAGCATCCGGCCGGCGCTGCCCCCCGCAGCAGCTGCTTCCGGGTCGGCTGTGTCGTGCATCATGAATATGCGCGACAGTAATGAGCCGGCTCAGAAGCAGCAAGCTGCACGGGCTGCAGAGAGCGCCGTTGAAGCCGGGTGAGTAAAAATGTTTTTTATTTTAAAAGCACGTTTTTTTCTGGCACGTGTTTCACGGACCACACCACTGCGTGGTCCGTGGGACATCAGTGATGCCAGAAAAAAATGGACATAGCTCCGTGCGGCAATCACGGACACGCGTGAACGCTGCACGGAGACATGGTCAGTGAAACATCACTGACGTGTGAGCAGACCCATTCATTATAATGGGTCTGCGTATGTGAGTGATTCTGGTATGTTTTAAAAAAAAGCACAAACGTACCAGAATCACTGACGTGTGAAACAGGCCTAAAGGCCACCTTACACGCAGCGACATCGTTAGCGATGTCGCTGCCCATTGCACCCGCCCCCGTTGTTTGTGCATCACGGGCAAATCGCTGCCCGTGGCGCACAATATCGCTAATACCTGTCACACGTACTTACCTTCGAAACGACGTCGCTGTGGTCGGCGAACAGCCTCTTTTCTAAGGGGGCAATTCGTGCGGCGTCACAGCGACGTCACACGGCAGGCATCCAATAGAAGCGGAGGGGCGGAGAGCAGCCGCATGAAAGACACGCCCACCTTGTTGCCAGAGGACGCAGGTGCGGTGTTGTTCGTCGTTCCTGGGGTGTCACACTTAGCGATGTGTGCTGCCTCAGAAACGACGAACAACCTGCGTCCAAAAGCAGCAACGATATTTGGGATTTGAACGACATGTCAACGATCAAAGATTAGGTGAGTATGTTTGATCGTTAGTTGTCGCTCGTATGTGTCACACGCAACGACGTCGCTAACGAGGCTGGATGTGCGTCACAAATTCCGTGACCCCCAACGACATCTCGTTAGTGATGTCGTTGCGTGTAAAGCCCACTTTAGATCCCGGCCTAAACGTGATAGAAAAATTGAATCTAGAGAAAAATAAGGACCATCTGGTCTGCCTTGGGGTCAACTGGTTAGCAAATTCAATATAGGCAAAATTTTTATGATCCGTCACAACCGTGATTTGATGAATAGCTCCCTCCAAAAAATGTCTCCATTCTTCAAAAGCTAATTTAACAGCAAGCAATTCACAATTCCCAACATCATAATTTCTCTCAGGAGACTAAAATTTCGCCTCGAAAAAAGAGCAAACTGGTCAAAATTTTGGGGCCTTGTGACAATACAGCCCCTACCCCAATTTCAGAAGCATCCACCTCCACAATGAATGAACAGCTTTTGGAGACCTGGTTGGATAAGAAACGAAGCGGACATAAACACATTTTCAATTTATTAACAGTCCCAACAGCATTGAGTGCCAAACCCTAAGATACACCCCCTTACGTGTGAGATCAATGAGAGGTTAGACGATCTAGAAAAAAAAAACCTTTTACATTTTCTGTGGTAATTGGCAAAACCCAGAAACTGTTACAATGTTTTAAGGTCCCGAGGTTAAACCCAATCATTTTTGGCCTGTATTTTCCCAGGATCCATCTTAAACCATTCAGCAGATACAATGAACCCCAGGAATGAAATTTCTTGCACAGAAAAAGTACATTTCTCCAACTCTGCACACAAAGAATTTTTTCTAAGCTCTTGTAAGACAAAACCGACATGTTCATAATGTGATTCCAGATCAGGCAAAAAAAAATAAAATATCGTGTAGTTAAACTGACAAGAATGTCTGATTTTGCTACACTCGTTGGTGGGCCATCTCCTGGAACAGTTAAGTAAGGGGAGAGGTGTTGAGATCAGCAGGGTCCATGGCCTGAGAAAACTGTCAAG
This sequence comes from Anomaloglossus baeobatrachus, assembly GCF_048569485.1. NCBI lineage: Eukaryota > Metazoa > Chordata > Amphibia > Anura > Aromobatidae > Anomaloglossus > Anomaloglossus baeobatrachus. Next base: position 418,007,529 of record NC_134354.1, on the reverse strand, counting down.
CTGGTGGGTGTGAACCCACTGCGCCCCAGGACCGGACTCACCCTGAAAGGGTGTAGCTAAGCGACTGCGTCATCTTCAATAGAGCCTCTAATGATGAAGTTAGGCTTGTGCTGGAAGGTAGCTGCTAGGTTGCTAGGTACCACTCGAGGGAAACTCTTGGTACTGTTGCAGCTGACATCAGGGATGTAGGGATGGACACAACTGCAGGTTGAAGGACTGGAGTAGGCAGGTACGCTATTACCGACAGTCAAGCTGGCACAGGCGGACAGGCTGGTACTGGCAGGCAGGCTGGTACTGGCAGGCAGGCTGGTACTTACGGACAGGAGGGTACAGACAGACAGGCTGGTACAGATGGACAGGCTGATACTGGAAGGCAGGTACAGACTGGACAGCAGAAATTGAAACACATGTATGGGTTAGAACAAATGAATGAAATAATAAAAATCCTTTATTTAATAACAATCGAGGGATAATAATTAAAAACATGAAAAACGTATGGAGAGGTGATGACTCTGTGGACCAGGGAATATAATACTGAGTTCCCTTAAGGTAAGCTGCAAAGTGGTATGATTCATAAATACATGTCTGGATACAGTGTTGTGTAACAGCTACTAATATATAATCTATAATCAGGAGTGACAATTCATATTATCCCAAACAGGTTTTTTAAGGCTGGATACAGCCTTAAGGTTATAAATCCTGAACCATAAAGTACAGTGCCTTACAAAAGTATTCGGCCCCCTTGAATTTTTCAACCTTTTCCCACATTTCAGGTTTCAAACATAAAGATAAAAATGAAATGTTATGGTGAAGAATCAACAACAAGTGGGACACAATTGTGAAGTTGAATGAAATTTATTGCTTATTTTAAATTTTTGTAAAAAATATAAAACTGAAAATTGGGGCGTGCAATATTATTCAGCCTCTTTAAGTTAATACTTTGTAGCGCCACCTTTTGCTGCGATTACAGCTGCAAGTCGCTTGGGGTATGCGTCTATCAGTTTTGTACATCCAGAGACAAAAATTCTTGCCCATTCTTCCTTTGCAAACAACTGGAGCTGAGTGAGGTTGGATGGAGAGCATTTGTGAACAGCAGTTTTCAGCTCTTTCCACAGATTCTCAATTGGATTCAGGTCTGGACTTTGGCATGGCCATTTTAATACCTGGATACATTTATTCGTGAACCATTTCATTGTAGATTGAACGTTATGTTTGGGATCATTGTCTTGTTGAAAGACAAATCTCCATCCCAGTCTCAGGTCTTTTGCAGACTCTACCAGGTTTTCTTTAAGAATGGTCCTGTATTTGGCTCCATCCATCTTCCCATCAATTTTAACCATCTTCCCTGTCCCTGCTGAAGGAAAGCAGGCTCAAACCATGATTCTGCCACCACCATGTTTGACAGTGGGGATGGTATGTTCAGGGTGATGAGCTGTGTTGCTTTTCCGCCAAACATATAGTTTGACATTGTGGCCAAAAGTTTGATTTTGGTTTCATCTGACCAAAGCACCTTCTTCCACATGTTTGGTGTGTTTCCCAGGTGGCTTGTGGCAAACTTTAAACAACACTTTTTATGGATATCTTTGAGAAATGGCTTTCTTCTTGCCAGTCTTCCATAAAGGCGAGATTTGTGCAGTGTATGACTGATTGTTGTCCTATGGACAGACTCTCCCACCTCAGCTGTAGATCTCTGCAGTTCATCCAGAGTGATGATGGGCCTCTTGGCTGCATCTCTGATCAGTCTTTTCCTTGTTTGAGATGAAAGTTTGGATGGACGGCCAAGTCTTGGTAGATTTGCAGTGGTATGATACTCCTTCCATTTCAATATAATCGCTTGCACAGTGCTCCTTGGGATGTTTATTGTTTTGGATAACCTTTTGCAACCAAATCCAGCTTTAAACTTCTCCACAACAGTATCACGGACCTGCCTGTTGTGTTCCTTGGTCTTCATGATGCTATCTGCACTTTAAACAGAACACTGAGACTATCACAGAGCAGGTGCATTTATATGGAGACTTGATTACACACAGGTGACTTATATTTATCATCATCAGTCATTCAGGACAACACTGAATCATTCAGAGATCCTCATTGAACTTCTGGAGTGAGGTTGCGGCACTGAAAGTAAAGGGGCCGAATTATATTGCACGCCAGAATTTTCAGATTTTTATTTTTTTACAAAAATTTAAAATAAGCAATAAATATCGTTCACCTTCACAATTGTGTCCCACTTGTTGTTGATTCGTCACCATAACGTTTACATTTTTTATCTTTATGTTTGAAGCCTGAAATGTGGGAAAAGGTTGAAAAATTCAAGGGGGGCAAATACTTTCGCAAGTTACCTGTCCTAAGTCATATCGCACCTGCAAACCTAAGAAGACAAAATATCCTTAAAGAATACACTAAAGTAGTGAATAATGAAAAACTTCCAATACATCAAAATATCAAAGATGTTACAATACAACGATTGAAATCAAGACATCCACCCATCCGAACTGCAATCACCTTGCATGAACAAGACTTCAATTTAGAGGAGAAATGGCGAGAACTTTGGGTCAGTGTAGTAGACGGTGATCCCCAAATGTTCCCTAACTTACAAAACTCTCCACCAGGCTTCAATCTACCAAGGAATACATGGGTTACTCTAAATCGTATCAGAACAAACTTTGGCGTCTGTGCAGATTTTTTGTATAAGTGGGGAAAATATGACTCTCCGACCTGTGACTGTGGAGCAGATCATCAAATTATCCAGCTATCCAGCACATTGTTGAGGAGTGCCCCCTGAGATCCTACCATGGTGACAAGAATGATTTCTATATTGTAAATGATAACGCTATTGCATATATAGAAAATCTTGATATTCAACTTTTGATTTTTATCCTTTTGATATTTTTCAATCACTGTCTATTGTCTGGTGTTTATTTTTATATGATGCCAAGGTATACGTTCATACGATAAAATTAAAACTTTCGCAAGGCACTGTATATCTGGATTCTAAAAAGATGGCTGATTGTTACGCCAATATTCTTAAAAAAAAAACAACACATTTTTTCAATGCGTCTAATCACACACAACTCAGAATACCCCCACTCTAAGCGCTAATCACAGCCTCTGCAATCACAAGTTAGTTCGTCATTGGACGGCAGTATCTTTACATATTTTGCGCTCTGATATATGTTTTCATACATTCTGTGCATTCACAAAACGTACATCAGAGGATACCAGCGGCACATGCATCGTGGTAAATTATTATCTATCTTTCCATCTGCACAGGTTTTTCATTGGTTTATTCACTATGTCTGAGTGATCTGTGACACTCTACAGTTCGGTCTGAATAGTTGACAATTAATGACCTATTTAGCCAATGGTATATCTTTTTTATACATTATTCACCCCAACATAAATTACATCAGTATAGGGGAATCGATTTATACTCACCATGCAGCGGTTTTCTGCCCCCAGACCTGCTTGAGTTCCTGGATTAATCCATGTTTTCAAGGGTTGTGGTCCAGCCTGGCATGCCATGTGTCTTTTCAATCAGGCCAAAATTGTGGCTTTCTGGGCCCTTGCAGTTTTTCTAAATACTCATTTATTCAGGCATTATCATTTTTCATGTTGTCCTTGCAAAACAGCTCTATGAATGATTTTTTGTTTTCATATATTTCAGTGTTTTGCACACTTAGCAGCAAATTTTGGATAAAAGCACTTGCACTTTATTCATAAGTATTTATTAGGATTTAGAAAAAAATTGTGTTTTATAAAAGCACTAGCTGTAGTACCCGGGCGTTGCCCGGGATAGTAACTATCTCTCTTCGAGTTTCTGTCTGTCTCTGTCTGTCTGTCTGTCTCTGTCTGTATCAGTCTCTCTGTCTGTCTCTATCTCTGTGTCTTTCTCTCTTTCTCTGTGTCTGTCTGTCTCTCTCTATCTGTCTGTCTCATTCCCCGTCTGTCTCCTTCCAGGGCTGTCTCTTTCCCCATCTGTCTCTTTCCCCATCTGTCTCTTTCCCCATCTGTCTCTTTCCCCATCTGTCTCTTTCCCCATCTGTCTCTTTCCCCATCTGTCTCTTTCCCCGTCTGTCTCTTTCTCCGTCTGTCTCTTTCCCTGTCTGTCTCTTCCAGGTCTGTCTCTTTCCAGGTCTGCCTCTTTGCCTGTCTGTCTCTTTCCAGTGCTGTCTCTTTCCAGTGCTGTCTCTTTCCCCGTCTGTCTCTTTCCCAGTCTGTCTTTTTACCAGTCTGTCTCTTTGCCCTGCTGTCTCTTTGCCCGGCTGTCTCTTTGCCCGGCTGTATCTTTGCGCCCGGCTGTCTCTTTGCCCGGCTGTCTCCTTCCAGGGCTGTCTCTTTCCAGGGCTGTCTCTTTGCCCGTCTGTCTCTTCCAGGGCTGTCTCTTTCCAGGTCTGTCTCTTTGCCCGTCTGTCTCTTTGCCCAGCTGTCTCTTTGTCTGGCTGTCTCTTTGCCCGGCTGTCTCTTTCCCTGTCTGTCTCTTTCCCCATCTGTCTCTTTCCACGTCTGTCTCTTTCCCCGTCTGTCTATTTCACCATCTGTCTCATTCCCAGGCTGTCTCTTTCCAGGGCTGTCTCTTTCCAGGGCTGTCTCTTTCCAGGGCTGTCTCTTGGCCCGGCTGTCTCTTGGCCCGGCTGCCTCTTTGCCCGGCTGTCTCTTTCCAGATCTGTCTCTTTCCAGGTCTGTCTCTGTCTGTGTCTGTGTTTTTTTCTGTCTCTCACTCACACATAAGCTTCTTATACTAACAGTTTATTTTGTTCCTATAGCAACCACTGACAGTTGCTATCAATAGCCCGTATCTCCCAGCTCCATTCAGATTAATGGAGGCAGGATTTTGGAAACTAACTGTAGAGCGCGGGGTTACATTTTCCCGTCCAAACATAGTCTATGACGTTCCCTGAGTCACATGAGGCATCTGTGAAAATTTTTGTGATTGTAAATGCAACGGTACGGATTCCTTTAGCGGACATACATACACACATACATACACACATACACTCAGCTTTATATATTAGATATTGATATAACCATCAGACATCTTTTAGTATCCAGATATACTTTATGGTTCAGAATTTATAACCCTATATTTGTTGAACCCAGCATTAAAAAAAACCTGTTTGGGATGATATTAATTGTCACTTACCTGTTTATAGATTACATATTAGTAACTGTTACTCAACACTGTGTCAAGATATGTATTTATGAATTGTACCATTTTGCAGCTTACCTTAAGGCAATATGCCCTAGTCCACAGTGTCATCACATCTCTCCATAAGTTTTTCATGTTTTTAATTATTATCAATTTTTATTAAACAAAATATTTGTAGTATTTCATTAATTTGTCGTTGAGTCATATATTCCCTATAGGATCCTCTATAGTTTTGTGACTCTAAGAGTTTTTCATGGCTACTTTAAATAACATGTATGGGTTAGCAGACACAGGATACGAGCATGGGATACAGGCTCAGGATACGGGCACAGAATACGGGACCTGACATCTAGCAACCATGCACAAGCAGAATGGACACATTGCTCAGGCAGCTCCTATGGAGAATGCCTTAAGTATCTAGTGTCCTCCAGCCATTGGCTGGGGACACTTACAGAGTGCGTGCACTGCCCCTTTAAGAGGCGGGGAGTGTGAGCGATCGTGCCATGTACGGCGTACGCAGGCCCCGGGTGCAGGAAGCAGGAGGGAAGAGTGCGCCGGCGTCTTTGCATCCCAAAGATTGTAGTATGGCTCAGCTCACAGTTATCCTGCACTCTACACTGAATGCTTATATTGGAGTTTAAGTGTAAATTCCTGAAAAATGTGATTCACACAAAATACCCAACGGAAAATTCATTGTAATAAGGCAGAGAGAGTCACTTCGAGCTCCCGACTGCCTTGTGGCCCATTGGTGTGCATATTTTTAGGCGTGCATAAAAATGCAGTTGATAACAGTTTTGTGCAATTTTGAAAAGGACACCGATGATTAGAGGTCAAACGGAGTCAGGAGTAACTGCAGCATCATTAGTGAATGGATCCCTTGAGGGTTTCACCCAATCACGGATTTCAGTTATGTAGATGGAAACGCTAATGTAAGTGCTCAGCATAGAGCACAGAATAAAAGTGAACTGATTAAAAATGTTCTGTACCCCAAATTGCCATTAATAGAAATCAACTAAACCCACAAAAACACAAGTCCCCACTCAGGACCATTTGTTAACGGAAATATAGGGAGCTTACCTGTTTCTAGTAGCACAAAGGCTCTGGAAAAGCTCTATGACTTCCCCCAAAAAGAAATGCAGCAAAATCTGCACTCTCAAAGGCAAATGCCCCCTCCCTTCTGAGCACCACAATGTGCCTAAACCACAGTTAACATCCACATGTTTGGCATTTCTGTAGTGAAGAAGCCCGCTTATTTACAGGGTGTGTGTCTCCAGAAGCACAAGCTTGACACAATGTACGAGCCTAAAATGTATCGGGCACTACTGGGGCTTATTTGCAATTTTTAATTCTGCAACATTCACTGCATTTGACTCCATGGGTGTTTTACAAAGATAAAATCGTTACTACACCTGTAGACGAATTTACACAGGGGTGTAATTTTCAAAATGGGCTCACTTGAAGGGGTTTCTGCTGTTTTGGCACTTAGGAGCTCTGCAAATAGAGTCCATAAACTATTGTAGGAAAATCTGTGCTTCAAAGTAGTCCTTCCCTCCCAAGCTCTGCCGTGTGGTCAAACAATACTATACAGTCACATATAGGGTATTGCCACATTCAGGAGAAATTGTGTAACACATTATAGGGCCTTTTTTTACCTATTTTGCTTGTGAAAATCGGAAATCTGGGGCTAAAACTACGTGAGTGGCACACTTGTGCTGTCAATATGCTCACTGCACAACTAGATGACTTCATTCAGGAGTGCAGTTTTGTAAAATGGGGTCATTTGTGGGAGATTTATGCTGCTCTGGCACTTCAGATGCTCTGCCAATGTGACATGGCAACCACACACCATTGCAGCAAATTTTGAAGTCCAATATGGTTCCTTCACTTCTGAGCTCTGCACTGTGTCTGTATCAAATTGTATGGTCCAATTTCTCCTATTACTCTTTTTGAAAATTAAAACTTTGGGGCCAAAGGAACATTTTAGTGGAAAAATTGTCATTTTTCACACCTTAATGCTATACAATTTTGTGAATCACCTGAGGACTAAAATTGTTCACTACACCCCTAGATACATTTCTTCAGAGGTGTTTCCGGATTGAAATCGCTTGTTGGGGTTTTATGCTGTTTTGTTATGTTAGGGTATCTTTATATGTGAAATGGCATCCGCAATCTATTTTAGCCAATTTTGTGCTCCAACTTTTAAATGGCGCTCCTTCCCTTTCAAGCCCTGTCATACACCCAAACAGTAGTTTTCTACCACATATTGGGTATCCCTGTACTCAGAAGAAATTACACAACAAATTGTATGGTCCATTTTCTCCTGCTACTCTTGTGAAAATAAAAAAATTGGGGATAAAGCAACATTTTTGTGGTTAAAATTTATTTTTTCGAAGATGTTCACCAAGCTCTTGGCGGCCAGGCTTAATCGATGGTTGCCCCAACTCGTGTATAAAGACCAGGTGGGTTTTGTCCCTTGCCGTCAGGGGGGTGACAACACCAGGAAGGTCATAGACCTGGTGGATGTGGCAAATCGGACGAAGCAACAGGCGTTGGTGTTGAGTCTAGATGCAGAGAAGGCTTTTGACCGCCTTGCGTGGCCTTTTCTCTTCAAGACACTGGAGGTCTTTGGGATCTCGGGTGGCTTTATGCGGGCCTTGAAGTCCCTGTATAGCGCTCCTACGGCCTCTATCAAACTCCCCCTCCACATCTCTAAGCCTTTTCTCATCTCCAATGGCACCAGGCAGGGGTGCCCCCTGTCCCCCCTCCTTTTTGTGCTATGCATAGAGCCCCTCGCGGCCTCGGTCAGGAGCAACCCAGACATTTCGGGGGTCCTGGTCAGGAATAAACCGTTTAAAATCTCGCTTTTTGCCGACGATGTGCTCATTACACTTACTAACATCCATGTGTCCCTTCCAATTTTAATGTGCACCTTGGGTAGGTACGGGAGCCTTTCGGGGTATAAGATCAACTCTAGCAAAACGGAAGCAATGCCCTTGAATCTCGACCCGGTGGCCCTGGATTACCTGCGTTTGAATTTTAAGTTTCGTTGGAAGACAGATGCGGTCAAGTACCTGGGGGTTAACCTCACATCTACTTATGATTCCCTCTATAACCTTAACTTCCCCCCCCTTTTCCGAGAGCTGAGAAATCTTTTGAGCAAGTGGTTGCCCCTCCCTCTTTCGTGGATGGGGCGCATTGCTGCGGTTAAAATGAGCTTGCTCCCAAAATTATTATATTTTTTTGAAACCCTCCCAGTTAAGGTACCAATAAAGGAGCTGAAGTCCCTTCAGGCGGCTATCCTTAGATTTATTTGGTGTAACAAACGTCATAGGGTGGCCAGGGAGGTGTTGATGGCTCGGAGAAACAGGGGGGGGCTTTCTGTCCCGGACATCCTAAAATACTATTGGGCGGCCCATCTTAGGAGGATCCCCTGTTGGGTGTCCCTTTGGGCATACAACAGGTGGACTGAGATTGAAAAACTTTGGCTGGCGCCTATACATCCAAACACGCTCCTGTGGCCCCCGGCCCGGTGTGATTCGCCCCCCCCTCTTCTTGGACCGATGCAGTTCACTAGGGACCTCTGGGCATTTTGCATTAGAAGATTTCCTTTGGCATCCCCCTGCTCCCCTCTGGTGTCCTTCATATACCAACCCTTGCTCCCAAGCAGTCTGGAGTCGGACATGGTGCACCCCTGGCTCAAGGCAGGTCTATTCAGATTTGCAGACATTATAGATGGAAGTACAATGCAGATCCATTCCTTTGAGTACCTTAGAGATAAATTCTCTCTCTCTAATCGAGAGTTTTTCCAATATCTGCAGATCAGAGACTTGGCTGGCTCCTTGTTTGGCAGGGCAGGGGCCTCGATTCCCACAGATTTTGAGAAAATTTGCAGAAGGGGCACTGATACTAAGGGACTAATTTCGGAAATTTACATTTTGCTTTCTGAGTCACGGGAGGGGCCCGAGGGGTCTTTTCCATACATGCGGAAATGGGAGTCTCTATTGGGAAGGCGGATACTTCCTCAGGAATGGGCAGCAATCTGGGGAAACGCCGCCAAGACGTCAATATGCACACTATATAAGGAAAATATCTATAAAATTTTGCTATTTTGGTACCACACTCCAGATTTCCTTCATAGCATAGACCCCTCCATACCGGCTTGTTGCTGGAGATGCGGGGGAGGCAGGGGCACCATTCTGCACATATTCTGGTCCTGTCCAGGGATAGTCCCCTTCTGGGAGCGGGTTAGAGGGTTGATCCATAAAGTACTATATATAGAGGTTGATCTTGATCCCCTGATCTATGTTCTGGGTCTTGGGAATGGGGGATTGGGAAAAACGGCCTCTAAGCTTTTGTCCCACATCCTTACGGCGGCCAGATGCTTAATTGCAAAGAATTGGAGGCAGCCAGGGACACCCTCACTCCAGAGCCTCAAGTATAGATTACTGGACGTTAGACGCATGGAACATCTCACGGCACTATTGCATGACACAGTTGACCGTTTCCAGGCCGTGTGGGCACCATGGGACTACTTTGCGGGACAGGAGGATCTGTGAGACTGAGGCCTATGGGTCCTATGGAAGGAGCATGGACTCTTGAAACCCTTCCCTCTTCCCTCCTATTTCTCCTCTCCCCTCCTAACCCTCCTCACCTGTCCTGTCATTGTTTGTCTAGGTTCGATAAGAATTGTGAATTTTATGTTTTATTTTATGTATGAAAAACGTAAATTGAAAATCTCAATAAAAATTCAAAGTTTAAAAAAAAAAATTTATTTTTTCATTTTCATAGTTCAATGTTACAAAATTCTGTGAAGCACATATTGGTTCAAGGTTTTTACCACACCTCTAGATAAATTCATTGCAGAGTGTAGTTTCATTACACATTGCTTTAAAGGGAACCTGTCATCAGGAATTTGGCTTTCAACCTAAACGTTTCCCCCTCTGCAGCTCCTGGGCTGCATTCTAGGAAGGTTTTTGTACTTTTTGTGCCCCTTTTTAAACCAAAATAAACACTTTATAAACTTGTACCTTTCTGTTTGAAAATCTTGTTAATTTTCCATGTGGGCGGGCCGTGTGGCGTCCGTTGCTGTAGCTTACGCCGTCCCCCATGCTCCAAATCATGCCTCATAACGCCGCCCACTGCGCCGAGGTCCCGTGCACGCCGGGACACCTAGTGACGTGGTCGCATGCACGAGAGTATGGGCGGCGCTGTGATTGCATCGCAAGTGCCCGCCCATACTCTCGTGCCCGCCCTTTCCCCCACTGCCTCCAGCGTTCTGCGCCGGCCCGACGTCACCTCCTTCCCATCGTACCCTGCAGCAGGAAATAGATGGGAGGAGCGGAGCAGGCCACTACAGGAGAAGCAGAGGATCTGAGCGACGTACAGAGGGGAGAGCGCGCACACGAGAGTATGGGCGCGCACTTGCGATGCAATCACAGCGCCGCCCATACTCTCGTGCCTGCGACCACGTCACTAGGTGTCCCGGCGTGCACGGGACCTCGGCGCAGTGGGCGGCGTTATGAGGCATGATTTGGAGCATGGGGGACGGCGTAAGCTACAGCAACGGACGCCACACGGCCCGCCCACATGGAAAATTAACAAGATTTTCAAACCGAAAGGTACAAGTTTATAAAGTGTTTATTTTGGTTTAAAAAGGGGCACAAAAAGTACAAAAACCTTCCTAGAATGCAGCCCACGAGCTGCAGAGGGGGAAACGTTTAGGTTGAAAGCCAAATTCCTGATGACAGGTTCCCTTTAATTCCTGTGAAGCACCTAAAGGGTTACTAAACATATTTGAATGATATTTTGTGCACTATGAGAGTGGCATATTTCAAAATGGTGTCACTTTTGGGTATTTTTGTCACATAGGACCTTCAAAGTCATTTGAAATTTGATGTGGTCCCTAAAAGAAATAGTTTTGTAAATTTTGTTACAAAAATGAGAAATAAATAAACTTTCAAAAATGGTGCTGATGTAATTTAGACATGTGGCACGTGAATTGCTAAGTGTTCACATTGTTTGTCAAATTTTCATTATTTTCATAAATAGATGCAAATAGTAACTACCTAAATTTGCCACTATCATAAAGTACAATATTTCACAAAAACAATCTCAGAATCCTGGAATCTGTTGAAGCGTTTCTGAGCTATTACCTCATATAGTAACAACCTGGGTAGTAAAATTAAAGGGTGACATTACTATGTTAATGCATCATGACTAAGGGTGTGAGTACACCCGAACTGCATAGATGCATGAACCTATGTTGTGCTATTTTATCTGCTAATTTATGCCCTTGACACGTCATCTGCAGCTGGGAGCGCCGACGCCATTGCCCACTCACCTCTTTGGTCCTCGTCTTTCCATTTCTACCCTGCAGCTTTCTGAGTCCTCCTGCACCTTCATCGGTGCACCCACCTCCTCCATATCAGGAGTGCCGAAGGTCCGCTGCCCCCTACTCTTCCTTGCTGCCCAGCCTCTCCTTTAGTTCCCGAAGCCCGTGCATGCACGGTAGGGTTCTCGGGAGTGCGCTTATGGAGCGGCAACGCTGATCTTCCCTTTTTAAAGGGCCAGTGTGACCTAGCCCGGAAGTGCCCCCAGCTTGCTCCTATAGGCTTAGTGTATTTAAGGTATCCTCACCCATTGCGATGTGCCTGTTCAACGTGTCCCCGTAGCTTGTTTACCCATGCTAGTTGTTAGGACTTTGTGCTCTTGCTTTCACTCCGTGCTGTTTTGTGACTCTGTTTCCTTTCTGCCTAGTTGTGCCTGTGAAGCCACCAATGTCCATTATGTGTTCACCAGATCCACAAGCACCCTCCAACTGCCTGTGTCCACTGGTACCAGTCTGCTCCAGCTCGCACCAGCTACCACCTGATCCGCTACAGTTCCTGGACATTATCTTGTGTCACCATCTGCTGAGGTACCGGTGTGAAGGTAGCCTAAGCTATAAATTGTTTGTTCAAACGTAAGAAAAATATCTGTGTATGTAAATAATCAAAATATAGATGTAGTAGCATAATTATCTGTGTGTCTATATAGCAATCGCACAGACCCATAATATGTTTCTAAACTATATATTCAAGAAAGAGTTAACCAAGGTACAAATGAACTAGGGAGATATTCATTAAGTTAATTGGGAGCCTTATCAGTAAAATTAACAGGAGAAGGAATGTAATATTTGTAAGATGAGGCGGGTGATCCCATACTCCCATGCATCACTCCTACAGAATCTCATCGTTGCTTACTGTCTTCAAAGTCTGAGAGGAATGTACCATCTAGAATGATGTATGATCTCATGCATTCTCCCAATGCTGCATATATGCACTCCCAGCTAATTATTCTTTATCAGTATGTGTGAGCAAATGGAGAAGTTTTTGTAAATATGTTTCAAGGCTGAAGTGATGTGTTTAATGCTTGAACAATAGAATACACGAGCTCAGACGCAAGCCTGAGCTCAATCAGAGAACATGCTCTGTGTACATTGATTATTGAGTTTCATAATATCTGTACATATAGCTAAAACGGCACCGGCCTCTGGATATCCTGACGAAGATACCATTAGCTATCTTCACCTAAATTTCTCCCTTGACACCGGAATCTACCGGGTCTGCCTCCTGACGGGCACCTACCCGCATTTGTAATTACTTCCACCTCCAGTGGTTGTAATAAAATAAAGACTTGGTGGCCACTCAGATGTGCTACTCAGGTCAGGGAACAGTATCTTGGACCAGTGGACCAACTTCCTCTCGTCTGGTCATCCGGATGTAACAGCTCTGTGTATGAATTATTAAATCATTATTAACCTGCACACTCACCCTGCATGATGCTCAGCAGTGTCTGCTCTGTCCCTGGTCCCTGCCGCCAGCTCCCAGGACCTTAACACGCCACACAGGTCTCCTGGGAGCACACTTAGAACATGCGTGCACACCTTCTATTAAAGGGCCAGAAATCAAACCATAGATGTCTATAAATAAAGTTATCCATAATAATGAGAAATGACACAGGAAAAAAGTATTGAACACACATTCAGAAATTGAACTAATACTTCATATAAAAGCCTTTGTTGATAATGACAGCTTTAATACACTTCCTGTATGGAGAAACTAGTCGCATGCATTGCTCAGGTATGATTTTGTCCCGTTCTTACACTCAATAACTCATCAACTCCTGCATGTTCTGTGGGCTCCTTCTATAAATTCTGAGCTTAGTTCCTTACATAAATTTTCTATTGAATTCAGGCTGAGTGATTGGTTGGGACATTTTTGGAGTTTTATTTTCTTTCCCTAAAACCAATTAAATTTCCTTGGCTGTGTGTTTGGGATCAATGTCTTACTAAACTGTCCACGCTCGTTTCATCATCCCGGAAGCAGATTTTTATCAACAATGTCTAGGTACATTTGTTCAGTCATCCTCACATGAAGTTTGCCAGTGCCGTATTCCAAAAAACAGCCCCACGCCATGATGTTCCCACTTACAACTTGGTACGGTGTTAATGGTCTGCAAACATAGTGTGTATTATGGCATCCAAACAGTTCAATTTTAATCTCATCTGACCAGACTATATTCTCCCAGTATTTCACAGGCTTGTCTAATTATTGTTGAACAAACTTTAAACGTGCTTGAACATGCTTTTTGTTCAGCAATTGAGTCTTGCGTGGGGAGCGTGCATACAGGTCATAGAGCTGAGTGTATTACTTAATGTTTTCTTTGAAGAAAATGTACCTGCTGCTTCCAGGTCTTTCTGTAGGTCTTTACATGTGGTTCTTGGCTCTTGGAGAACTCTTCTGATAATTATTTTCACTCTTTTGTCTGAAATCTTGCAGGGAGCACCAGGTCATGGCTGATATATGGTGAAATTATTGTTATGATTGATCCCTACCATTCACACGGGGATGGTCAAGCCAGAGGAAATGTAAACCCTGTGATCCACAGATTCAGACTAGGAAAAGCCCTAAATTTGACCTCAGAAGTTGACACCCTAAAATAACACAATGGTGCCCCTGCTCAATGTTACCTGATCTTGAGTGTCATTAACCCCTAAATGACCAAGGGCAGTAATATTTCATGCCTGCGGTCATAGTGTTAATCCCCACCAGCTGCCGCGGGCAGGTTGGGGGATCCGCAAACATGTCAGCTGATTTGTACAGCTGACATGTGTGCCTTGCAGGAACGAGTGGCATCGCTATCCACCCGTACCTGTTAACCCATTAAATTGTGATGTCATCTCTAATCAAGAGCTGTGGGATGCTATAACTTCTTCAAAGACAGGCAAGGCACCAGACCCCGACGGTTTCCCACTCCTTTATTACAAAAGATTCAGGGAAGTGATCACCCCACATCTCGTATCGGCATTTAATTCTATAGCTCTGAATGACTTTACCCCGAATAGGGATTCCCTTAGAGCTCACATTACCGTAATTCATAAGGCAGGAGAGGACCCCACACAGTGCACCAGTTTTCGCCCAATATCTCTATTAAATGTAGACACCAAATTGTTCGCCAAAATTCTTGCAACAAGAATAGCTCCCCTTCTCTCGCGAATTGTCCATCCAGATCAGGTGGGTTTTGTTGCGGATCGTGAGGCCCGAGACAATACCATTAAAGCCATCAATCTAATACACAAAGCCAAACTAGGGGGGATCCAGTCCATACTTCTCTCAACTGATGCCGAAAAGGCGTTTGACAGAGTAGATTGGACTTTTATGGAAACCACGCTCAGAAGTCTGGGGTTGGGCGACGGAATGATGAGATGGATGTTATCTCTTTACTCAGATCCCTCGGCAAGGGTCAGAGTGAATGGCATACTCTCGGATTCATTTTCTATTTCAAATGGTACTCGCTAGGGATGCCCGTTATCGCCTCTAATATTTATACTCACACTGGAACCCTTCCTCAGACACATACGAGCCAATGGGGATGTAGCTGGCATCACGATTCGCCAAACCACACATAAAGTAGCTGCATATGCAGATGACCTTTTGTTCTTTATTTCTTCACCCAGGACCTCCCTTCCAAATTTGATGAAGGAATTTCAAATCTACTCCCAACTTTCAAATTTTAAAATTAATTTTTCAAAGTCAGAAGCATTGAACATAAACCTTGCTCGCCAGGAAGTTGAGGGTTTGAAATCTTCCTTTAATTTTAAGTGGGCATCACAATCTCTGAGATACTTGGGAAAACGTCTTACGAGAGACTGTAGGAGGGCTTTGCACGTTGCGACATCGCAAGCCGATGCTGTGATGTCGCACGCGATAGTCCCCGACCCCGTCGCAGGTACGATATCGTGTGATAGCTGGCGTAGCGAAAATTATCGCTACGCCAGCTTCACATGCACTCACCTGCCCTGCGACCGTCGCTCTGGCCGGCGACCCGCCTTCTTCCTAAGGGGGCGGGTCGTGCGGCGTCATAGCGACGTCACACGGCAGGCGACCAATAGCGGCGGAGGGGTGGAGATGAGCAGGATGTAAACATCCCGCCCACCTCCGTCCTTCCGCATTGCCGGCGGCGGCAGGTAAGCTGATATTCCTCGCTCCTGCGGCTTCACACACAGCGATGTGTGCTGCTGCAGGAACGAGGAACAACATCGTACCTGTCGCGGCACCGGCATTATGGAAATGTCGGTGAATGCAATGATGATACGATAACGACGTTTTTGCGCTCGTTCATCGTATCATCTAGCATTTACACAGTACGATGTCGAAAGTGACGCCGGATGTGCGTCACTTTCGATTTGACCCCACCGACATCGCACGTGCGATGTCGCAACGTGCAAAGCCGCCCTTAGTCTTCTATATCAACATAATTTTCCTGACTTGTTAACCTCTATCAGGAAGGATTGCGATCGTTGGGGGAAGCTGCTGTTCTCTTGGTTCGGAAGATGCCAAATTTACAAGATGAACATTTTACCTAGGCTCCTATATCTATTACAGGCAGTACCGGTAAAAATTCCGCCCTCCTTTTTTAAGACAATAGCATCAGTCCAGTCTTCCTTTATATGGGCGGGCAAACCAGCTCGAATCAAACAATTTTAACTAGACCCAAGCACAGGGGTGGAATTGGCTTACCTGATGTGAAGCAATATCATCTTGCTGGGCATCTTTCCAGAATAATAGATTGGTGTAGAAATGGAACACAAAAGGTATGGGTCCAGATAGAACAATCCTTTTCTACAGTACCCCTAAACAAACTGCCGTGGCTCCTTTCGGCCGCTCCTGCAGAAGTAAAAACACACCCGACTATTGGCCCAACGGTAACCTATTGTAATACTGAGGCGGTACGCTTGGAAATGCTCCCTACCTGTTCAAGGCTAACCCCAGTCCTGAGTCATCCCCTCTTTGGACCGGAAGGGTCGGATCCCATTTTTCAACTCTGGGTACAGGGAGGAGTGGACCGGGTGGAGGACTTTGGGGATGACATTGAATGGCCTTCAATAGCTATGCTAGGTGCTAGACAAAATCCAGCTCCATTGGGACATTGGAGATGCCTACAGCTTGCGCACTTCTTTGGCAAACTCCCACCTAAGAAGCGTTTCAGACTGCCCAAGACCCAGTTCGAACTCATATGCGAAGGTACAGGTCCAGCACGTCACTCACTCTCTGTAGTATACTCCATGTTGTCTTCCCCCCACTAACCAACCTCTTCCACCCTATATACTTCAATGGGAAAGGGATCTTGACATCAGCCTTACTCCGGGGCAAAGGGACCGCATTTTTTCTCTTGCACACAGCTCGTCTAATAGCTCCAGGTTCCAAGAGGCCAGCTACAAATTATTGTCCAAATGGTACAGGGTGCCCTCTAGGATCCATGCTATATTCCCCTCGGCAGATCCTGCCTGCGGGAGATGCGGTAGAGAGGAGGGTACACTCTTCCATGTGTTCTGGGAATGTGAGGCGATCCGGCCCTTTTGGACAGAAGTCTCTGATATCATTTGCCAAGTCACGGGAGACACCGAGGAGATGGGTCCTGCCCTTCTCCTGCTACATCACGGCGAGACTCCCCTAAAAACTTACAAAAATTCATTGAAAAAAATTCTCATTATGGCAGCCAGAGCGTGTATCCCAGAAAGGTGGAAAAGTCTTCTTCCACCAACTGTATCACAATGGATTTCCAAGGTCAATGACCTTATGTACATGGAGGACCTCACCTCCTCTCTACATGACACTTACATGAAATTCTGGGCAACTTGAAAAGAGTGGATGGATTTCCAACAAACCGAGACGTATCAGCTTAAGTTGAGAGGTGAACTGGGGACAAACCCTGCTCCCCTTCCCCTCTTCCCAATATCTGACCTTCTTTTTCTCTTCTTTTTCCCCCTCCTCTCCTATCACTTAACTAACACTGCCTACTCTCTTTCTCTATTCTGTCCTCGCAAGCTACTTCTTCTGTCTTTCTGCCTTTCTGTTTCGTCTTTTCATCTCTTCGATCTATAGAATCTTGTAAATAAAAAAAAATTGTGGAATTTTTCATATTCTTGGAAATTAAGACAGATCATACGTCTGAGCGGCCTTTATGAGAATGTAATGCATTTGTTATACCTGTCTTGTTTGGTGCCTTTTATGAGTGCAAATGGATCGTTAGATACGAGAATTTTGTGCCTTATATGTATATGATTCCTTGTTAAATAAAGAATTTAAAAAAATAATTTAAAAAATGGCGATGTCAAGATGTGACAGTGCCATATTAATGGCGATCGCGGTAGATCTGTACTCACTGGCCTCCACTGTAAGTCACGTGATGTCATCACATGGATCTGATGGTTGTCATGGTAGCACAGAGTCATGTGATGACTCCTGTAGCTCACATGACTCAGGTAACAAGCAGCCGAGTACTGCAGATTACAAGAGATGAGCATTTCTCCCAATCTGAGCGGTGCTGCTCAGATCAGGAGAAAAGAATGAGCGATCAGACTGCTGATCCTTTAGCCCCTTAGGGGGACTAGTAAAATAAAAAAAAGTTAAAAATTTTTTTAAAAAAACATAAATGTTCAAATCAACCCCCATTCACCCCATTGAAAATTAAAGGGTTAAAAAAAGTAAAAAATACACACACATTTGGTATTGCCTCGTTCAAATATGCCAGATCAAAATATAAAATCAATTAATCTGATCGAAAAACGGCGTAGCGGAAAAAAAATTCCAAATGCCAAAATTACGTTTTTTGGTCACTGCAAATTTTGCACAAAATGTAATAAGAGGCGATCAAAACGTAGCATCTGCAAAAAAATGTACCGTTAAAACGTCAGCTACAGATGCAAAAAAATAAACCTTCACTGAGCCATAGATTCTGAAAAATGAGAATTCTACGGGTTGCGGAAAATGGCGCAAAAAGTGCGCCACTTTTTTTGGACAAACTTGCGATTTTTTTTAACCCCTTAGATAAAAGTAAACCTATAAATGTTTGGCGTCTATGAACTCGTACCGACCTGAGCCATCACAAAAACACATCAGTTTTACCATATAGTGAACTCGGTGAATAAAATATCTCAAAGACAATCATGCAATCGCACTTGTTTTGCAATTTTTGGGAAGTTAAACTCACAAACAAACTGCCGGAAAAGCCAATAGAGATAAATCAGCAAGATAATTCTTAACTGAAGAGCTGGGACTCAAGACATCCATCTATCTTGGAATATAGCCATCAATGAAGACTTGTGCATGGTGTGTCCCAAGATGTGATAGGACAAACAAAACGAGAAAGTGAAAACACCTAAACAGGAAAGCATGGCAAAGGAAAGACAAAAGAACTATCAACAGCTAGACAGAGACAAAATAGGCCGCAGTTCAACAGAAAGGGAAACCCATTATAGAACCAGAGGTCACCAGATTAAGCCCCAGAGTTGAGCCATGACAATTATGCTTTTTCCACTTCCGTATTATGGCCCCAACAGTGCTCACTGGAACTTTCTATAGTTTAGAAATTCTGTAACCAATGCCATCAGTATGTTTTGCAACAATAAGGTTGCAAAGGTCTTGAGTCAGCTCACTGGTTTTACCCATCACCTTTTTATAGGCCATCAGTTGAACCAGCTGATATTATTTTTCAATAAGTGTCAGGATTGCTTTCTAATTACTGATAGATTTCAGCTGGTATCATGACTTTCCATGGCTTTTTGCACCTCACTTTCTGCATGTGTTCAAAACTTTTTCCCCTGTGTCATTTCTCATTATTACATACAGTTTAACTAAATTTATAGACATTTATGGTTTGATTTATTTGTCTGTGTGGATTGGATGGGTTTGTTACCGCTATCTGGTGAGAATTTCATGTTAAAGGGGTGGTTCACCCATATTTTTTATTGTCTAGATCGATATTATATTGAGAAACAATGTTTCTCTCAAATACCTTATGTTGTCAATAGTGCCTGTGAGAGGCGCTATTGCAGACCGCTGTTCCCCGTCCAGTGACGTACCCGTCCAATGCTGCCTCGTCACATCCGTGCAGCCGGCTACATTCTGAGCCCATCTGCTCCCTGCTCCTCCTCCCTCCTCCCTCACAGCACGTCTCTTGCTTGCAGCGTTCTGCGAGGAGGGAGGAGGGAGGGGGGAGCAGGAGACGCGCCGTGCTGTGCTAGGAGGGAGGAGGAGGGGGGAGCAAATGGGCTGTGACAGCAGTGAAACACCGCTCACAGCTCAGAGTCTGGAAGACTGTAGCCGCCTGCACGGATGTGACGTGTGTGGCACTTGACGGGTACGTCACTGGACGGGGAGCAGCGGTCTGCAATAGCGCCTCTCACAGGCACTAATGACAACACAAGGTATTTGAGAGAAACATTGTTTCTCAATACAATATCGATCTAGACAATAAAAAATATGGGTGAACCACCCCTTTAATAGCACCTTTAGAAATATACACTGGAAATCAAAATTAGAGATCAATGTATGATCACTTTTGCTTTTTTCAGAAATTATGTAATTTTCATTGATCAACATCTGACTGTTTTTTTTTGTAAGGGGTAAACAATGCCACTAGAACAGTGTTTTACAAAAGATCCAACGTGTTACGCTCACCGAGGAGCGGCGAGCGTCCAGAGGTGGACCCACTGGACCGTGCACCGGACTCCCCTGAGAAGGCGACCAGCAGTGAACCCCTATACAGGGACTGTGCGACGCCTCCCCAGAAGGCCTAAATGCACGGCAGCCAGGAACCGGTAGTAGGAGTCTCTGTAGGGCCAGGTGTAGCAAGGTTGTGACGTCCACAGCCGGCAGGACATGGAAACTGCACCGGAGATGTTCACAGCAGGTGACGTCCGCCGCAGGTACGGCACGGATAATGTCCACGGCAGGTAGGGCACGGTGACGTGCACTGTCTGTATGAGCGGTGACGTCCACAGCAGGTACAGCACAGATAATGTCCACGGTAGGTAGGGCACGGTGACGTCCACTGTCGGTATGAGCGGTGACGTCCCCAGCCGGAATGGTACGGATGGCACTACGGTGAGACAAGGGATTAGAACCAGGTATCAATGCATAGAAAACAGATAACAGCACAAGGGGTCTGGACACTGGCAAGGCTCTAATGGAAGCGTTGCTCGGGCGCCTGCTGCTGGGGGAGGTGAACCTAAATACCCATTAGGTAATAGGTGACCTCTGAGGTCACTTCCAGAAAATGGAGCATACCGCTTTAAGAAAGGGGGCGTGGCCTCGCGCGCAGCCTAGAGTCACTTACTGCAGCTCTGTGTAAGGAAGGGAGACAGGAAGAGGCTGCAGCATGCCTGGGAGCAGGAGCAGCGCCTGCAGAGCCATGGGACCGGTAAGAGGAAGGCCGTCGCTGCCTGGGGCTATGACTGGGAGTGCTAGTGGGAGCCATGCTGGGACTGGGCACATGTGAGGGAGCGCGCCCCCCACGGGGTCTGGTGGGACCAGGCGCTACAGTACCCCCCCTGAAGACCCCCCTCCTCAGGAAGCTCCGGAGGAGACGAGGAGCATCTACGTCCTCCGCAGGTACCCACGTCCTCTCCTCAGGACCGAACCCCTTCCAGTCTACCAGATAGTAGGTTCTACCTCGGACCTCCTTAGCCGCAAGGATGGCTTTTACCTCATAGACGTCGTCATCACCAACAGGAGGAGGCGTGTTACCAGGATCACTGTGGAAACGGCTCAGGACCACCGGCTTGAGGAGGGACACATGGAAGGAGTTCGGGATGCGAAGTGTAGACGGCAGCTTCAACATTTTTGGACACCTCATTGATCCATCTGAGCACTTCAAAGGGACCAATAAAGCGGGGACCCAGTTTGTAGGACGGCATCTTCAGGCAGACATACTTGGATGAGAGCCAGACTTTATCTCCGGGTTGAAAGAAAGGAACATCCAGACGTTTCTTGTCAGCGTGTTTCTTCATGCGGACAGAGGAATGTTCCAGAGCCGACTTGGTCTCAGCCCAGACGGCGGACAAGGACCTCACAAGGTCATCAGCTGCAGGGTTGCCGGAAGAACATGTCACAGGGCACGGCACTTTGGGTCGCTGTCCATACACCACCTGGAACGGGGATTTAGCAGAGGACTCACTGTCATGATTGTTGTAGGAGAACTCGGCCCATGGAAGCAGGTTGACCCAGTTGCTATGGTGTTCGTCCACGAAGTGGCGGAGATAATTAGTCAAGACTTGGTTAATGCGCTCCACTTGCCCATTGGACTGAGGGTGGTAGGCAGAAGAAAAGTCCAATGGCACACACTTGGTTAATAATTAAAATGATTACTCCTGGGTGTGGCCTGGACCTCATGTAGAGAGGATGCAGCGTGGGTGAGCTCCTGCCTGGATCCTGAATCATCCTGCACACCGGCCTTGCTGAGAGGCACTACCGACCCTGGGGGGCTGCAATAATACTCATAACACCCGGGGAAGCGAGCACCGCCAGGATATGCCGACCCGCAGCAGCAATAAAAAGGACAGACGCACAGGAGCGCGCCTCTGAAGAATCCAATATGGCGCTGCCGGCGTCCACACCATCCCGCGGTGGAGCAGTGGGAGTAGCAGGCAGGCTGGAGCGGTTCGCCAGAGTGGCCCCTGGCACAGAGCCTACCTCCAACAAGGCACCCGATGGCAGAGCTGAACGGGCCCTGGAGCAGGGAGAAAACATACCCGATGGCGAGACTGTGAGTACCCTGGGCCCTGCATGTTCAGCAGCACAAGATATGCAGACACGGAGGCCTGCGCTGGCAGAGGGAGGAGGGGGAGATGTGGAGCAAACAACACCTATCTTCACTGAGGCCATACTGAGAGACATTCTGGCAGCAATTAACTCTTGCAATACCACATTGGCCACCCTAAGCAGCCAGATGGGAACTGTCACCTCAGATATGGCCTGTATTAAACGTGAGCTGCAGGGGGTGACTGTCAGAATGGGGGAGCTGGAGGAACGAGTGAGTACAACAGAGGATAAATTACCACCAATGTCACGAGAGCTGGGAAAGGCCACGCAAAATATGTCCACACTGCTAAACAAGGTGGATGATTTGGAGAACCGCTCCCGCAGAAGTAATTTGAGACTGGTGGGGGTCCCAGAGAGGATGGAGGGCAATGACCCATTGAATTTCTTTGAAAAATGGCTTAAAGATACCATGGGAAAAGACATACTGTCCCCTTTCTTCACCATTGAAAGGGCGCACAGGGTCCCTGCGTGTGCCCCACAGCTGGGAGCACCCCCACGTCCTATTCTGATTAAACTACTGCACTATAAAGATTAGGACACTATCCTGCACAGAGCCAGAGATATCAAAGAACTTGCAATTGATGGGAGGAAGATATCAATATTTCCTGATTTCTCCATGGAAGTGCAACGTAAAAGAGCGCAATTTATTGAGATAAAAAAAACGCCTGCGCAACCTACAAGTGCCATACTCCATGATGTACTCTGCTAAGCTGCGGATTGCTGCGAACGGAGAGACTCATTTTTTTGATACGGCTGGGGCGGCGCTGTCTTGGCTGGATATCAATGAGAGGTCCCTGAGGAGGAAGAATACCTGAGATTTCCCATTCTGCCGCCAGGCGTTGTTTTTGTTTGGGACGCTATGCTGGTGAGCTCATTACAGTTAAATTCATCTAGGATCCAGGACGGGAGACGGCCGGTTCATTGTGGACACACGCTGCACTAGCGAGTTGTGGACCCCCCTCCCTGCATGGACTTGGGGCGTGTATTTAGCCCTGATTCTCTCTATTTGGGAGAAATGTGTAAGATACACTTGATTTTGAGGGCAGGGGCACTGCGCACTGGTGTGTGGAGCCCTATCTCTCTCCTTGTTTTTCTTGTTTACTGTTGTATGATGCAATCTGTTTGGGAAGCGTGGTGTGCCTCAGTCGTGTCGCTCAACCTAATGTTTTTGAGAATCGGTGGAGAACGCCTCTCTCCTCCAGGTATGAAGTATCCGTCCGGATCATATCTTAGTCTACGCTTATGGCGACATCCTTAAATATTGTAGCGTGGAATGTTAGAGGGCTCGGAGATGCAAACAAAAGATGTGCTATATTTACTCACCTACAGAAACTTTTCCCGGCTATTTTATGTCTATCCGAGACCCATATGGTCAGGGATAATGTTCATTGGCTGAGGAGGGGATGGATCGCGCATGAATATCATTCCACATACTCGACCCATGCACGGGGTGTGAGTGTGTTGGTGCACAAATCCATCCCATTCTCATGTACCAGATCAGTGATTGACCCGGGGGGCAGATTTGTCTGCTTGCTTTGTATGTTGTATGGTATACAATTTATTCTGGTTGCGATATATATCCCTCCACCATATTCAGTCGAACCGGTAAAAAGGATATTATCTATTTTAGATTCCCTTCCATCTGCGCCGACGCTTCTGATAGGGGATTTTAATAATTACTTACATCCCTATCTAGATAAATTACACTCGGGAAACATATCGGAGAACGCCGCCCCAACTTCATTTGCTAGAATGCTAACAGAGCTGGGTTTTGTAGATCTTTGGCGTGCCCAACACCCCACAACCAAACAATTCTCCTGTTACTCTAGCTCCCACCACACCATGTCACGGATAGACCTGGCTATTGGAAACACACTTATGGCCTCATATACACAAAAGTGGCCTACCTACCTAGAAGTGTATCTGATCACTCACCATTACATGTTACGCTTGCATGGGGAAACCCCCTCGCTCTGCCCAGGCCTATCTGGAAACTTAATCCCTTCTGGATCCAGCTTATTGGGGGATCTTTATATGATAACATTCTAGAATATTTTCATCTTAATGAGTGCTCTGCACCGCCACACATAGTTTGGGACTCTATGAAAGCTGTGGTAAGGGGCATATATATTAGAGAAATATGCATACTCAAAAATCAAACCAAATTTTACACCCAGAGTCTGATTCAGGAGGTATCTGATGCGGAGGCTGCGGTGGTGCTCAACCCGACAGTAGAAACTAAAAACACTCTAGAGAAGGCACAAACGTCACTCAAAGAAAATCTCATGTCGGTGGCGGAAAATAAACGCTATTTCCTTAAACAAAATTATTTTATGGCGGGGGAGGGCGTGGGGCACCTACTGGCCACAGTCATTAGAGCACAGGAAGGATCTTCTTATATAAATAGGTTAAAGACGGAATCAGGTGACTTTGTAACAGCAAGCAAGGATATAATAAGAGAAATAAAGAGGTATTATATGCGGCTACACACATCAGACTGTGACCTCACGGAGACTGAGATTGAGCAGTATTTGGATGCTCTCTCTCTTCCTACACTGAGTGATGTAAACAGGGAATTGCTGGACCGGGACATCTCATTGGAAGAACTGGAGGAAGCTCTTGGCCAGACACAAAATGAAAAAGCTCCGGGAACGGATGGCCTGCCTGGAGAGTTTTATAAAACGTATGCACCCTTACTGCTACCCAAACTACTTAAGGTATTTGAAGAATCTTAAAGGCAGAGGGTCCTCCCACCCTCTATGAGGGAAGCCTTAATAGTCTTAATATTAAAACCCGGAAAAGATCCAGAGATCCCGGATTCGTATCGCCCAATCTCTCTCCTACAAACAGACATTAAATTGCTGGCCAAGGTGCTCGCCAATAGGATGTCCCGAGTCATCTCATCTATAGTGCAGAGTGATCAGACAGGATTCATTCCATGCAGAGCCACATCTATGAATCTCAGGAAATTATATTTGGGAATTCAACATAGTTTTGAGAAACCAGGGGAAAGGGCAATTTTGTCTTTAGACGCCGCTAAGGCGTTCGATAGCCTTGAATGGGAATATATGTGGGCTGTACTTCGGAAAATGGGTTTTGGACATAGATTCATAAATTGGGTAAAACTGCAATATGACTCACCGGTGGCGAAGGTTAGGGTTAATGGCAGGGTCTCCGAGTCTTTTCCTCTTGGAAGAGGTACTAGACAGGGGTGCCCGCTTTCACCCTTGCTATTCGCGACTGCAGTGGAGCCGTTGGCAGTGGCAATACGGAAATCCAGGGAGGTAGAGGGATTTCGGTGTGGAGCCGTGGAACAAAAGATATCATTATACGCAGACGATCTACTCTTATATTTAGACAGGGTACGTTCCTCGATTTTGCCAACAATGAATATCATTCGGGAATTTGGGCAGAGGTCTGGTCTACGAATCAACTGGTCCAAGTCGGCTTTAATGCCGTTGGACCCCCTTCCGGGGGACTTTTCGGACTTACAGATTCCAGTTCCTGTGGTCCGGGAGTTTAAATATCTGGGAGTAATTATCAGCCCAATCCCGAAGGATTTCCAGACCCTAAATCTGGAACCCCTGTTACAGCGATTCAGAGCAAAAGTGCATACCTGGTGCCGCTTGCCGCTATCAAATATCGGCAGATCCAATTTAATTAAAATGGTAATGATGCCACAATTACTATATCTTATACATAATTCTCCAGTGTGGATATGTAGGGAATTTTTTGTAAAAATTAATACAATATTCCGGGAACTTATTTGGAAGAAAAAGCAAGCTAGGATTCGACTGGAAGTTCTACAGCGGGGAAAGGAGGAGGGAGGACTGGCGGTACCAAACCCATATATATACTATATAGCCTCCCAGATGCAACATCTGAGGGGTTGGGGCAAAGAAGGAGGGTATGATACCAGTGGTGATATAGTGAGAGAGGGATCAGTATGGAAGTACCCAGGTTGCTGGTTGGATGTGGGACAAAGACAGATAAATTGGGCGTGATATCCCACACTGGCTATGATATTCCGGGTGTGGGACAGGGGTAAGTCTCTTTTGGGGATAAACGGACCTACAGAGCTCTGGCTACTGTGGCAGAACCCCGACTTGCCAGAAATTAAAAAAATTAGTAGGGTTCAGAGGATGGGAGGATAAAGGGATCCATTTAGTGTCACAAGTACTACAAAATAATACTCTTAAAAGCTTTGAACAACTGACATCGGAGTTTCACCTTCTGCATGTCTTCTTTTATCAGTATTTGCAGCTGAGATACGCACTGGAAAGACAGGGGAGGACAATCCCGATAACAGTGACACATAATCAAACATTACATAGGCTGCTTACATCTGAGTCCTCTAAGGGTCTTATTTCGGAATTATATAAAAAATTACTACCTGCCTGGAAACACATCCATTGATTGTTAAAAGCAAATGGGAACGAGACGTCGGTCCCCTAACGGAAGGCCAGTGGTCTGATATATTGGAACAAGTTCCTAAACTGGCGGTATCGGAGTGCCAAAAGCTGTCTCAAATATATCTCATCCACAGGGTATATAAAACTCCCAGTCTACTATTTAAGATGGGACTCACACAGTGTGTTAGGTGTGGACAGGATGATGCCCATTTGATGCATGTTATGTGGGAGTGTGGACACATTGGTGATTTCTGGAACCAAACCCTGGGACTTATAGATCAAATATATCATATCACAATATAGCCGTCGCCCCGCCTGTGCCTGTTGAGTCTGTGGGAAGGAGAAGTGGACCCGGATTCTCCAACAGCTCTGGGAATAGCCCGTATCTTGTACCAAGCAAGAAAGCTACTTGCATATCACTGGTTAGACCCTCTACCACCAACATTACCAGAGCTCATAAACAAATTAAATAACGTCATAAGATTAAAAAGGGGAGCTTATTTAAAAAGAAAAACATTGAAAAAGTTTTACAACATTTGGCGGCCATGGATGGAGTTGCCGGGCCTACCCTCTAGTGCACTGGTTCGGGATGCAATGCTGGACCGGTTACTGTTGTGCCTGCAGTGATGGCATGTGTGAGGAAGGGAATTAAAACTAGTCTTTTCTGTGGCGAAGTGGACTTTGAATGAAGAGGTGAGAGAGGACTAGAACGGTTTCATTGATGACTGCACGGAGAGAGAGGGGCGGGAGAGTATAGCAATATGATGTGGAGCGACACGGCTGATGGTGGAGGTGTTTCTGTTAGTCTGAGGCATTATTGCATAATTTAAGTTTTGTTTATTTGTAGAGCCACGAGGTTTGTAGGCTCAAGCTATATAATATAATTATGATTTGAGAACTCTATTACTATATTTACATACATGCAGAGAAAGAACCTGATTTATAAACCACATGTGTTTATCTGTTGTTTATTGTTATCAGTTATATGAAAAGTGAAATACTCTCTGTATCGATCCCTAATGATTTAATAAAAAAAGATTTGATTTAAAAAAAAAAAAGAAGAAAAGTCCAATTGTACCTCCATCATTTTACAGACTGCTCTCCAAAACCGAGCGGTGAATTGGACCCCTCTGTCGGACACGATATGGAGAGGCAAGCCGTGAAGCCGGAAGATATGTTGAATGAATAAGTCATCAAGAACCGGAGCGGACGGTAGCCCGGAGAGTGGTGTGAAGTGGGCCATCTTGGAGAACCGGTCCACCACCACCCAGATGACTGTGCAGCCAGACGATTTTGGCAGGTCCGTGATGAAATCCATGCCGATATGTTGCCATGGAGCGGATGGTATGGGTAAAGGAAGCAAATGGCCCGCCGGAAGAGTCTTCGGGACCCTGTTCCGGGCACAGGAGGAACAGGATGAAACAAAGTCCTGGACGTCTTGACGTAGCCCTGGCCACCAATAATATCGGGATATCAATTGCAGAGATTTCTTTTGACCCACATGACCTGCTATTTGGGAAGAGTGTCCCCACCGGAGTACACGTTCCCTATCGACCTCAGCAACAAACGTCTTACCGGGAGGAAGGTGGTGCATGTCAACTGGTGCCGCCATTAGCTTGGAAGGTTCAATGATGTGCCGAGGTTCATCTTCCTGATCCTCTAACAGGAATGATCGAGACAGCGCATCGGCCTTCAGGTTCTTCTCGGCTGGACGGAAATGCAGAACAAAATCAAAGCGGGCGAAGAATAATGACCATCGGGCCTCTCGGGGGTTTAGCCTGTGGGCTGTCTGGAGATATGCCAGATTCTTGTGGTCAGTATAGATGGTAACTACTGGATGTAATGACCCTTCCAGCAGGTATCGCCACTCTTCCAGGGCCAGCTTGATTGCCAGCAACTCACGGTCTCCGATTGAGTAGTTTCGTTCTGCTGGGGAGAAAGCCTTAGAAAAGAAGCCACAGGTTACTGTCTTACCCTCTGACGTTTTCTGTGTAAGAACCGCACCGGCTCCGGATGAGGAGGCATCTACCTCAAGGATAAACGGCTTGTTAGTGTCGGGTCTGTGTAAGGCTGGAGCAGAAGCGAAGGCTCGTTTAAGGGACATGAACGATTCTTCAGCTTCCAGGGTCCATTTCTTAGGGTTCTCCCCTTTGCGAGTGAGAGAGGATATGGGACGCACCAGAGACGAGAAGTGTGGAATGAATTGCCGGTAATAGTTGGCGAATCCCAGGAATCGCTGGATAGCCTTCAACCCTTCTGGACGGGACCAATTCAGTACGGCTGATACTTTATCGGGGTCCATCTTCAGGCCAGTATCAGAGACTATGTGGCCAAGGAAGGGTAGCGAGGTCTGCTCAAACAGGCATTTCTCGAGTTTGGCGTAAAGGCGATTCTCTCTCAATCTCCGCAGGACAAGACGGACATGTCTTCGGTGGGTATGCAAGTCCGGAGAGAAGATAAGGATGTCGTCTAAATACACAACCACACAGGTGTATAGAAGGTCACGGAAGACGTCGTTCACGAACTCCTGGAAGACCGCTGGAGCGTTACTGAGCCCGAAGGGCATCACTCGATATTCATAGTGCCCATCCCGAGTGTTGAACGCAGTCTTCCATTCGTCTCCCGACCGAATGCGGACCAGATTGTACGCACCCCGGAGATCTAATTTGGAGAAGATCTTGGCACCTTGAAAGCGGTCAAACAGTTCCGGTATCAGGGGTAGCGGGTATCTGTTCTTCACCGTGATCTTATTCAATCCGCGGTAGTCAATGCAAGGCCGTAGACCCCCGTCATTTTTCCCCACAAAGAAGAAGCCCGCTCCGGCAGGAGAGTAGGATTTTTGGATGAAGCCTCTTGCTAGATTTTCCTTTATGTAATCAGACATGACTTGGGTCTCTTCTCGGGACAGAGGGTAGATGCGCCCACGCGGAGGGGTTGCCCCGGGGAGCAGATCGATGGGACAATCGTAGGGTCTGTGTGGCGGCAACGTCTCAGCCGCCTTCTTGTCAAAGACATCGGCATAGTCCCAATAGGCAGGGGGTAACCCGGGAAGGGTGACCGGTTCAACGGGTCGGTGCGGAGGATGCACTGGTTTCAGGCAGTTGCTGTGGCAAGACGCACCCCATTGCAGGATGTCTCCAGAATCCCAGTCCAGTACTGGCTTGTGCGACCGAAACAAGGGTATTCCCAGTAGTAGGGCATGCGTCATGCCAGGGAGTACGTGGAAGGCGATGGTCTCAGAGTGTAGCAACCCCACTTGCATAGTACAGTTCTCCGTGATGTACCGGATGGGTTCGGATAGCGGTTTTCCATCCACGGAAGAAAGACTGATGGGGGTAGCAAGACATCGGACGGGAATCTGGTGTAGGTCCACCATGGCTTGTTGGATAAAGTTCCCGGCAGAGCCTGAATCCAGGAACGCATGGTCTGACAACTGGATGGAACCACAGGACAGGGATACAGGTACATGGAGAAAAGGAGAGGACTTGGCATGACCTAGGGTGGCCTCTCCGATGGACCCTAGGCTTTGTAGTTTCCCGGCTTTACTGGACAGTCCTGAATCAGATGTTTGGCACTTCCGCAGTAGAAGCACTCTCCTGCCATTCTCCGATTCCTCTGTCGCAGTCTGGACTCACTGACTCGATCGACCTCCATGGGCTCGTGCGGAGCAGTAGGCCGGGTGGAGGGAGGTGACATCGGCCTTTGGAAGGTGGCTGCAAGGCGCGGGGTTCTTCTCGCCCGGGTGACTTCTCTGGCACGCTCTTGGAAACGGAGATCAATACGGGTAGCCAGAGAGATCAGCTCTTCCATGGTGGTAGGTACATCCCGGCCGGCCAGTTCATCCTTGATTTTACCGGATAACCCTTCCCAGAAGGCAGCTACCAAGGCGTCATTGTTCCACTTGAGTTCAGAGGACAGAGTGCGGAATTCGATTGCATACTGTCCCACGGTGAGATTCCTCTGGTGGATTCTCATGAGCGAAGAGGCAGTAGACGAGAGACGGCCTGGCTCATCGAACACCTTATGGAAGGTGGTCAGAAAGACGGACAGGACTTGAACGGTCGGGTCATTCCTCTCCCAGAGCGGATTCATCCAAGCCAGAGTCTGACCAGTCAGATGAGACATGATAAATGCGATTTTCGAGCGATCAGTCGCTCGCTGCAGTGGCGACAGCTCAAAGTGCAGGGAGCACTGGTTTAAGAAACCGCGACACAAACGGGGATCCCCTCCATACATGGGTGGGGAGGCCAGACGGGAAGGAGACATGCATGTCGATAGTCCCGCAGAGTCGGGGGTTGTTGAGGAGGCTGGATTCTGCAGGGCGTATAGACGGGAATCCACGGACGCCATATATTCGGCCATGCGTCTCTGGGCCTCATGCTGGCGGGACAGTTCCTTCTGTAGTTCACTTAACTGGGAGCCGTCGGAGGATCCGGAGGTTTGCATGGATGCCAGACGGGATTCCACAGACTTCATGTGAGCCACTAGTCTTGCTTGGGTCTTGCGTTGGCGGGAGAGCTCCTGTTGCAGGTCAGTCAGCGGGTTAACCTTGATCCCGGCGGAGTCCATGGCCCGAGCAAACTGTTACGCTCACCGAGGAGCGGCGAGCGTCCGGAGGTGGACCCACTGGACCGTGCACCAGACTCCCCTGAGAAGGCGACCAGCAGCGAACCCCCACAGAAAACAGATAACAGCACAAGGGGTCTGGACACTGGCAAGGCTCTAATGGAAGCGTTGCTCGGGCGCCTGCTGCTGGGGGAGGTGAACCTAAATACCCATTAGGTAACAGGTGACCGCTGAGGTCACTTCCAGAAAACAGGGCATACCGCTTTAAGAAAGGGGGCGTGGCCTCGTGCACAGCCTAGAGTCACTTACTGCAGCTCTGTGTAAGGAAGGGAGACAGGAAGAGGCTGCAGCATGCCTGGGAGCAGGAGCAGCGCCTGCAGAGCCATGGGACCGGTAAGAGGAAGGCCGTCGCTGCCTGGGGCTATGACTGGGAGTGCTAGTGGGAGCCATGCTGGGACTGGGCACACGTGAGGGAGCGCGCCCCCCACGGGGTCTGGTGGAACCAGACGCTACACAACGTTTATCAACATAAAACCTTTATTTTGCCCAAAACATGATGATCATAATTAGAGAACAATGACTGTAGCACAGAGAAAACAGTTCAATAGGATAAGGCACTTCCACAATTATAGAGTTCCGTAGCACAGAGAAAGGCTATAACTAAGTTTTCTGAAGGTAACAACAGTCACCAATTAGTAGAAAGTTTACAGGCTCTTGCGTCGGATGACTTCACTACATCTGCGGCCACAGAACATCACTAGTTTCTCACACTGCTTTGGTGTGATTTTGGTCCACTCTTCTTTCAGTCCTTCCACAGTTCTTTACTATTGTGGGTTTCTTAGCCATAACTTTGTCACCAAGGATTTTCCAGAGGTTTTTATTATGTTTAGATCAGGACTGATTGAGTGATGAATGCAAGTAAGGAACCACGTTATTGAAGAAGGTTATTATTATTATTATTATTATTTATTATTATAGCGCCATCAATTCCATGGCACTTTACATGTGGAAGGGGTATACATAATAGGGACAAGTACAATAATCATAAACAATACAAGACACAGACAGGTACAGGAGGAGAGAGGTCCCTGCCCGCGAAGGCTCACAGTCTACAAGTGATAGGTGAGGATACAGTAGGTTAGGGTAGAGTAGGGTAGAGGTTCTGATACACACGTGTATTCACTCTGCCATGTAGATGTATGAGAGGTCCAACTCCTGCTGTAGAAAACATTCCCCAAACCATGACACTTTCTTCACCACCTTTCAATGACTTCTTAACACAGTTTGGGTTCAGTCTTCCCCAGTTTGTCGACAAACATAATGTTTCCCATCAGAACCAAATAAATTAAACGTGCTTTCATCATGAAAATGAACTGTGGACGACTTCTCCTCTGTCCACACAACATGAAAAGTGAGTCTAGGCTTTTGATTCTTTCT
This sequence comes from Anomaloglossus baeobatrachus, assembly GCF_048569485.1. Classification (NCBI taxonomy): domain Eukaryota; kingdom Metazoa; phylum Chordata; class Amphibia; order Anura; family Aromobatidae; genus Anomaloglossus; species Anomaloglossus baeobatrachus. The sequence goes on along the minus strand of NC_134354.1, from coordinate 417,974,821 downwards.
GCTAATGAAAGGTTTGGTCACTGCAGAGTGGGCTTTCAGTCCAAATGCTCTTTAACGTCATGACACTGTATGAGGCTGCTCTCGGTCCAGCACCTCCTTTCTTCTTGCAATCACCGTCTTTCTGCCCAGCCCTGTGTGCATGACGTGTCCTGCGTCATTCACAGAGAGGTCTCCATTGTGCTCCTGCACATGCGCACTTTGATCTGCATGGCTGAGGGCAGATCAAAGTACCGTAGTGCGCATGCATGGGTGGTCTTTGACCTTTTCTCGCGCCTGCGCATTACAGTACTTTGCTCTGCCCTCAGCAGGGCAGATCAAAATATGCATGCACAGTAGCGCTATGGAGGCCTCTCTGTGAACGACACAGAATGCGTCATGCACATAGAGTTGGGCAGAAGGACAGCGATCGCAAGAAGAGAGGAGGCACCGGACCAGAGCAGCAACACTCATCGAACCAGACCGTCCCCTAGGTGAGTATTATAAAGCTGTTTTTTACGTTCTACAGAGTGACCTGGGCTCTTATATACAACATTCTGGAATGCTGTATATAAGAGCTCACTGGTGTTGGTCGCAGCTCATAAGGGAAAAACCTGGTGACAGGTTCCCTTTAAAAGGAACCAACCAGCAGGATTTTCTTGTATAAAGTTAAGCCAGTGCTATACACAGGATGCTGACTCTAAGCATACCTTTTGTTCAGAGATTGGATATTTTATTTCGGAAATATGTGCAAGTAAACTTACAGCAATGCACTGCTATTTGATTGAGAGGTGCAACAGGAAGGAAATATGTGGTTCAGGTATTGCTATCTGTTCCCACCCCTATCTGCCTGTTTGGCCTTCCTCCCACTGTCGCTATCATAGATGTTAATTCCAGCGCAGGCAGACTGACAGTGTGGGAATAGATAGCAAGTAGTGATGAGCAAACTCACAGATAACCAGGACCAGCAGATCTAACCAGATTAAAAAAAATATCTGGTTCCGGCCCGAAATTGATACCGGTTATCTGTCCAGACGTCGGTCCCCATATAAGTCTATGGGGACCAGAATCTGGCTCATAAAAATGGTGGTAGAAGGAATAGGGGGATAGGAGCAAGCACTTTATACTTACCAAGCCTTCGGCGCAGCTTTAACTGCTTCCAGGCCACTCACTCTTCTTCAGGGACTGCTCATTAGTGATCATCCATATTCACTGCTTCCAACCGCCAACTAGCAGTCCTGGTGTCTGTGACTGGTTGCAGTCAGACGCACCTACAGCCTTTGTGACAGCAACCAATCAATCACAGATGCTGTCAGCAGGTCACTATCGTGGCATAAAAATAAATAAATTTTCATAGGGTCCCCATATTATGATACCCAGCACAGATGAAGCATACGGCTACAGGCTGCAGCCCCTTGCCATGTGCTTATTTTGGTTGTGTATCAAAATAAGAGGAAACACATGCGGCTTTTTTTTTTTCATTATTTAAATAAATCATTTAAAAAAACGGTGTTCTCCCCCCACTTTTGATACACAGCCAAAATAAAGATCAACAGCTGGGGGCTGGTATTCTTAGGCTGGGGAAACCCGTGATTATTGCCCCCCCCAGCCTAAAAATAGCAGCCTGCACCCACTCGGAATTGCCGCATCCATTAGATGCGACTATCCCTGAACTTTACCCGACTCTTCCCAATTACCCTGGTTCGGTGGCAATTGCAGTAATAAGGCGTTAATTGCAGCTCACACCTTAGTAATGGGAGGCATCTATGACATCCCTTTGACTACTCTGTAAGTGAAAAGAAATAAACACAAATACCCCAAAAAATCCTTTATTTGAAATAAAATACAAACCCCCTTCACCCTATTTCACCCTTTTATTGTCACAGGGTGACAGAAATGGGAAGGGTGACTGGAAGGGAGCCCCTACACTGGTCCTCAGATTAAGCGTACCTCTGGCTGTCCCTCAATCCAGAGGTATGCTTGAAGGTAGCGAGGTCTGGACCCCAGCGTCTCCCATCGCCTCTCCTTGACCCTGATCATAAGTCAACCACCACCACCCACTACCCAAGTGGCAGGGCAAGGACGGAAGCCAAAAACCCCATCCATAAATACTGACAGACAGTGGTAAAAACAAAACTCACGCACACCTATAACCAACACGAAGAGTCAACAAAAGGTGTACAGGGAAAGGTAACATGAAAAGGAGAAAGTAACAAAACAGGCTACTTCACTCTCACCTAAGCAACAGGCAGCAGCAGTAAGCACCTCCTCACAGCTCTAGGCCTAGTTCCAGACTGAATTGAATAACCAGAAAAAAACCAAGGAGAAAATTGCATGAAAAATACCCTGACTATAAATAAATAAATTGCAAGTGCTTAATAACAGGGTACTTAGTGTATACATTTTTGCAAAAAGGTAAAAAGCTGTCTCACCTCGTCACGGTGTACCCATCTGAGACAGTCCCTAACCTACTGAAGTTAAAAACATTATCAATACCTGACTTGTGTCATGTCAAACTCCAATATGAATGGTGGCAAGTGGTCAGCTGTGTCCCAGATTAAATACACAGTGAAGTGAGACGCAATTAGTTGTTCAGTCTCAGTATTAGGAGGGCTGCGCCCCCAACTTGCAAAAAAGCAAGACAACATACATTTTTTTTTTTTTTTTTTTTTTTTGTGTTTTTTGAATTGAATAACCAGCCTCCTCTGATTGGAGCAGAGGGTTTTTATCCAGACCGGAAGTGGTCATTAGAGAAATTACCTGGGCAGAGTTAATGAGCTTGCTGCTGGCAAGGAGAAAAGACATTAAGTCTGTGACTGCCAAAAGAAAAACATATGTTTAATGTGTAAGGCCTCAGATGATAAAAGAGACCCTGAGCCTGTCACTAATCTCACATGATTATGATGAGATGACCATGACATTTATTAACTCCCAAAACACCCAGGTCCGACATAATCTACATGAGGTCCCACGACGATTCCAGCTCCGTTATATCTGAAGCCACACAGAGCGGCCATAGAACATGACCGCCTGCTGTGAGCTTCAGGCAGAGAATGAGCAACACGATTAGCGGTGACTTCACTCAGGTTAGTTGCAGTCACAGCTGGAGGTTACAATGGTCCTGCACCTGTGATCGCAGGTAACCTGACATCAGCTGACCTCAGTAAGCTCAGTAACTATAAAATGCATACAGCTGCACACTGTAAAGCCAAAAATGTATAAGGGAAAATATGGTACTGCATTACTGCAAAAGAGAGATATTTAGTTTATGTATTGGCCAATGCATGTAAGCCCGGACACCAACGGCAAAGTAATCTATGTAATCCGGGAACCTAACTTAAATGCCGCTATCTAGGTTAAAAACATCCATGTCTGGGCAAAATGCCACTATTTGCCCAGACATGGATTTTTTAACTTAGATAGTGGCATTTAAGTTAGGTTCCCGGTTTACAGAGATTACCTTGCCGTTGGTTACCGGGCTTACATGTATTGGCCAATAAATAAACTAAATATCTCTCTTTTGCAGTAATGCAGTACCATATTTTCCCTTATACATTTCTGGCTTTTCAGTGTGGAGCTGTATGCATTTTATAGTTACTATGTTCTTTCAGCTAGCACCTGTTCACATTTGTTGGATGTGCGCGTCAGTTTTTTTGGATATTTATTCTCAGTAAGCTCAGTGACCTCACCTCAGGTGAGACCTGCATCTCCTGGCAGAAAACACAACTTTTTTTCCAAGAGATGTATATTTGGTCCTGAAATTTTTACACCATATTCCTGCACCCAATCTACACCTCTGGGCAAAAAAACGCATCACTACCGCATCATACCACATGCGGTTTTGATGTGTTTTTTTTTTTGCAAGGAGATGTAGATTGGGTGCATGAATATAGTGTAAAAATTGCATCACCAAATTTTCATCTCTTGGCCCAATAATGCAAAAAAAAAGGTTTTGATGCTGTTTGGGTGCAGTTTTCTACCAAGAGGTGCAAATTTGGTGCTGAAATGTCTGCACCAGATTTCAGCAACAAATTTGTATCTCTGCAAGGAGTTTGTATGTTCTCTCCATGTTTGCGTGGGTTTCCTCTGGGTACTCCGGTTTCCTTCCACACTCAAAAAACATACTGGTAGGGAATTTAGATTGTGAGCACCAATGGGGACAGTGTTGTTAATGTATGTAAATCACTGTGGGATTAATAGCGCTATATAAATGTATAAATTAATAAATATTATGTTGTTATTATTATTACCCCGATTGCCACCGAACTAGGGCCATTGGAAGAGCCAGATAAAGTGTCGGGACTGTCACATCTAATGGATGTGGCAATTCCTTGCGGTTGCAGGCTGTTATTTTTAAGCTTGGGGAAGCCCAATAAGCATGGGTCTCCTGAGCCTGAGAGTACCAGCCCACAGCTGTCAGGCTTTATCATGCCTGGGTATCAAAATTGGGGGGACCGCACACCAGTTTTTAAAAAATTATTTTAAATCATTGAAAAAAAAAGCAGCATGCGGTTCCTCATATTTTGATACATAGCCAAGATAACTGCACGGCTTGAGGCAGCAGCTGTATGCCTTATCTGTGCTGGGTATCATAATATGGGGGACCCAACAACACTTTTATACCACGATAATGACCTGCAGATAGCGGCTCCGATTGGTTGCAGTCGGACGCTGTCACACAGGTTGGGGGCGCATCTAACTGCAACCAATCACAGACACCAGGACGGCCAGTGGGCGGGGGAAGCAGTGCATATGGATTAGCAATAATGATCGGCCCCTGAAGTGGAGTGAGTGACCCAGAAGCAGTTACAGCTGCACTGGAGACTCGGTGAGTATAACGTCCTTGCTTCATTCTTATTTTCTTTTTTGTTCCTTTATCTTTTTTTTTTATTTTCCGAGTTGCCAGATCCGGATCATTAACCAGAATTCCCTGAGAATCCTGGGCCTGGGTCCAGCACTCGCATACGTTTGAAAGCACGTGGATCCAGACTTTTACAGGCCACGTCCGCCCATCAGTAATAGCAAGACCCGTCCCACATATTCCCTTCCTGTTGCACCTGTCAATCAAATAGCAGTGCATTCCTGTAACGTTTCTTGCACATATTTCTGAAATAAAACATCAAATGTCAGAACAGAAGGTATTCTTACATTCAGCATCCTAGCTCCAGTATAGCACTGGCTTTACTTTATATATGAAAATCTTGATGGGTGGTTTCCTTTAATGAATTAGGTGAAACCTTACTCTGGTACATTTCTGACATTTATGTTAGTAAAGTAGCATAAATTTAGCTGTACACTGGTAGGCGGCTTCGCCACGTCGTGTCTGAAGTCCAAACACTGGTAACGATGCCCAAAACCAGTGTAAAGATGCAAAAAGTTGCCACATTTTTGCACTACTAGGTTGTGCGCCAAAATATACTGTCAACAGGGCTGCCATCATGGCATTAAAACCGTAACTGGTGTACTGGGCCCGGTGAAGATGGGGGGGTCCGGCCGTGCCCGTTATTACTTAGCTTCATTAAGCCCCGGCCGGGCCCCCCTCTTCACTGAGCCCCAGTCACAGCTGCAGCAGGGGGGCCCGGCAGTGTCGCTTCAGCCACTATATATGACTACTGTGCATGCGAAGCCCTTCTAGGGCATCACATGCAAATTAGCCATGTGGCCAGAAGCAAGGCGAGTGGAGCAGAACAGGGAGGCGGTGCATCATCCCACGGCCCACCGTGAAGAGGTTATCACTCTGCACTTCATCACAATCACAGTGCTGCAGGCAACGCGGAGGTTGCAAGGACGGCATCCAGCGGGGACAGGTATGCGCTTAAAGAGCTGAAGATCGTCGGGGGTGGTGGGGGTTCCCAGCCCCTGACTTGCTTTAGCTGGATGCGCGTTGGAGGGTGCACATCCAGCCTAAATGCATGGTGGCTCAGAGAGGATGCCGCGCAACGTGGGAGTTGAGGAGGATAAGTAAAATGTTTTATTTTTTTCTTTTGTCTTTTTGTGGCAGACAAATATAAATGGAGAGACCCTAGAAGGGGATGTATATAAGAAGGAGGGCATATATACCAAAAAGGGGACAAAAACCGGGATGGGGATGACATTATACCAGAATGTGCCCAAGAGGGGGGTATATATATACCAGGAGAGGCCCTAGAAGGGGACATATATACAAGAAGGAAGACATATATACAAGGAAGGGGACAAAAATCAGGATGGAGACATATATACCAGAATGTCCCCAGGAGGGGGATATACAGTATATACACCAGGAGGAGCCCTGGAGGGGGACATATATACAAGAAGGAGGTCATAGATACCAGGAAGGGGACAAAACCAGGATAGGAACATTATACCAGAATGTGCCCAGGAGGGGGATATATAGATACACCACGAAGGGCCCTGGAAGGGGACATATATACAAGGAAGGGGACAAAACCAGGATGGGGATATACAGTTAGGTCCAGAAATATTTGGACAGTGACACAAGTTTTGTTATTTTAGCTGTTTACAAAAACATGTTCAGAAATACAATTATATATATAATATGGGCTGAAAGTGCACACTCCCAGCTGCAATATGAGAGTTTTCACATCCAAATCGGAGAAAGGGTTTAGAAATCATAGCTCTGTAATGCATAGCCTCCTCTTTCTCAAGGGACCAAAAGTAATTGGACAAGGGACTTTAAGGGCTGCAATTAACTCTGAAGGCATCTCCCTCGTTAACCTGTAATCAATGAAGTAGTTAAAAGGTCTGGGGTTGATTACAGGTGTGTGGTTTTGCATTTGGAAGCTGTTGCTGTGACCAGACAACATGCGGTCTAAGGAACTCTCAATTGAGGTGAAGCAGAACATCCTGAGGCTGAAAAAAAAGAAAAAATCCATCAGAGAGATAGCAGACATGCTTGGAGTAGCAAAATCAACAGTCGGGTACATTCTGAGAAAAAAGGAATTGACTGGTGAGCTTGGGAACTCAAAAAGGCCTGGGCGTCCACGGATGACAACAGTGGTGGATGATCGCCGCATACTTTCTTTGGTGAAGAAGAACCCGTTCACAACATCAACTGAAGTCCAGAACATTCTCAGTGAAGTAGGTGTATCTGTCTCTAAGTCAACAGTAAAGAGAAGACTCCATGAAAGTAAATACAAAGGGTTCACATCTAGATGCAAACCATTCATCAATTCCAAAAATAGACAGGCCAGAGTTAAATTTGCTGAAAAACACCTCATGAAGCCAGCTCAGTTCTGGAAAAGTATTCAATGGACAGATGAGACAAAGATCAACCTGTACCAGAATGATGGGAAGAAAAAAGTTTGGAGAAGAAAGGGAACGGCACATGATCCAAGGCACACCACATCCTCTGTAAAACATGGTGGAGGCAACGTGATGGCATGGGCATGCATGGCTTTCAATGGCACTGGGTCACTTGTGTTTATTGATGACATAACAGCAGACAAGAGTAGCCGGATGAATTCTGAAGTGTACCGGGATATACTTTCTGCCCAGATTCAGCCAAATGCCGCAAAGTTGATCGGACGGCGCTTCATAGTACAGATGGACAATGACCCCAAGCATACAGCCAAAGCTACCCAGGAGTTCATGAGTGCAAAAAAGTGGAACATTCTGCAATGGCCAAGTCAATCACCAGATCTTAACCCAATTGAGCATGCATTTCACTTGCTCAAATCCAGACTTAAAGGGGTGGTTCACCCATTTTTTATATTTTCTGTAGAAGTTCTACTTACAATTCTAGGTATTTTCTCCATTGGCTTGTATTTCCATTTCTGGCACTGAGCGGCGCTATGCTGCACGCTCAGTGCCTGTCACATGACCCCCTGGAGCTGTGGCCGCCAGCATCCTCTGACGTCCCGGCATTTCCGGGCTCTCAAACAAGACGGGTACGTCACAGGATGCCGGCGCCACTCAGAGTGAGTGACAGGGCTGTGGGCGGTAACTACCGCACGTCACAGCTCAGCATCGAGGGGAGGATCCGGAGAACGTCAGTGTGGAGCGCGTCCTGCAGATGGTGAGGCACGGGGCGCCAGTGTGCAGTACAGGGGGGGGGGGGGTTCTTCAGCTGAATCCCCCCCTGCACGTAAGTATGTGCTCACACTCTCCACCCGCCCGCTCTGCTGCGATGTCAGGAGAGCGGCCGGTGTCGGGCAGTGTGATCATCTGCTCCTCCCAGCAGCAAGACACTGACAGGCATGTCACCGCTGTGCTCTGCCATCTGTCCTGCTGCATGGGACCAACTGTCTGCACTCTGTCACCTGCACCACAAGTCACAGAGTGGAGACAGTTGGTGACAGAGCACCTATGCCCCCCCTCTTCTTTCCCCACTCTCTTCTCTCCCCCCTCTCTTCTCCCCCCCCCTCTCTCTCTTCTCCCCCCCCTCTCTCTCTTCCCCCCCTCTCTCTCTTCCCCCCCTCTCTCTCTTCTCCCCCCCTCTCTCTCTTCTCCCCCCCTCTCCCACCCCCTCTCTCTTCTCCCCCCTCTCTCTCCCCCGCTCTCTTCTCCCCCCTCACTCTCTTCTCCCCCCCCTCTCTCCCCCCTCTCTCTCTCTCTTCTCCCCCCCTCGCTCTCTTCTCCCCCCCTCGCTCTCTTCTCCCCCCCTCGCTCTCTTCTCCCCCCTCTCTCTCTTCTCCCCCCTCGCTCTCTTCTCCCCCCCTCTCTCTTCTCCCCCCCTCTCTCTCTCCCCCCCTCTCTCTTCTCCCCCTCTCTCTCCCCCCCTCTCTCTCCCCCCTTCTCTCCCCCCTTCTCTCCCCCCTCTCTCTCCCCTCCCCCCTCTCTCTCTCTTCTCCCCCTCTCTCTCTCTTCTCCCCCCCTCGCTCTCTTCTCCCCCCTCGCTCTCTTCTCCCCCCCCGCTCTCTTCTCCCCCCCTCTCTCTTCCCCCCCTTGCTCTCTTCTCCCCCCCCTCGCTCTCTTCTCCACCCCCTCGCTCTCTTCTCCCCCCCCTCGCTCTCTTCTCCACCCCCTCGCTCTCTTCTCCCCCCCTCGCTCTCTTCTCCCCCCCTCGCTCTCTTCTCCCCCCCTCGCTCTCTTCTCCCCCCCTCGCTCTCTTTTCCCCCCCTCGCTCTCTTTTCCCCCCTCGCTCTCTTTTCCCCCCCTCGCTCTCTTCTCCCCCCCCCTCGCTCTCTTCTCCCCCCTCTCTCTCTCTCCCCCCTCTCTCTCTCTCCCCCCCCTCTCTCTCTCTCGCTCTCTTCTCCCCCCTCTCTTCTCCCCCCCTCTCTTCTCCCCCCCTTTCTCTCTTCTCCCCCCCTTTCTCTCTTCTCCCCCCCTTTCTCTCTTCTCCCCCCCTTTCTCTCTTCTCCCCCCCTTTCTCTCTTCTCCCCCCCTTCTCTCTTCTCCCCCCCTTCTCTCTTCTCCCCCCCTTTCTCTCTTCTCCCCCCCTTCTCTCTTCTCCCCCCCTTCTCTCTTCTCCCCCCCTTCTCTCTTCTCCCCCCCTTCTCTCTTCTCCCCCCCTTCTCTCTTCTCCCCCCCTTCTCTCTTCTCCCCCCCTTTCTCTCTTCTCCCCCCCTTTCTCTCTTCTACCCCTCTTCTCTCTTCTCCCCCCCTTCTCTCTTCTCCCCCCCTCGCTCTCTTCTCCCCCCCTCGCTCTCTTCTCCCCCCCGCTCGCTCTCTTCTCCCCCCCGCTCGCTCTTTCCCCCCCGCTCGCTCTCTTTCCTCCCCCCCGCTCGCTCTCTTTTCCTCTCCCCCGCTCGCTCTCTTTTCCTCCCCCCTGCTCGCTCTCTTTTCCTCCCCCCCGCTCGCTCTTTTTCCTCGCATGGTCAGTACAGAAATCTCTCCATCGTGGAGGGTGAGAGGGAGTAATAAACATGGAGTCCCTACTGTGTCTGTGTATTTATTTCTAATAAAGTATTTTTCTCTGTGTGATGTCTTTTTTTTTTTTTTTTTTTTTAAACCCTTTGTTGGAGATTCTTAATGGCCAGGTTAAACTTGGCCTGACATTAAGAATCTCGGGCTTTATACCAGCTGGTAAAACATAGCTGGTATTAACCCCTTATTACCCAGCGTGCCACCTGCCACCAGGGCCACTGGAAGAGTTGGATACAGCGCCTGAAGATGGCGCTTCTATGAAAGCGCCATTTTCTGGGGCAGCTGTGGACTGCAATTCGCAGTGGGGGGCCCAGAAAGTTTGGGCACCCTGCACTGTGGATTCCAATCCCCAGCTGCCTAGTTGTACCTGGCTGGACACAAAAATTTGGCGAAGCCCACATCATTTTTTTTTAATTATTTCATGAAATTCATAAAAAAAAAGGGCTTCTCTATATTTTTGGTTCCCAGCCCGGGTACAACTAGGCAGCTGGGGGTTGGGGGCAGCCCGTAGCTGCCTGCTGTACCTGGCTAGCATACAAAAATATGGCGAAGCCCACGTTATTTTCTGAAAAACGTTTTCAGGGAAAAACCTTTATAAAAAAAAATGCTTCCCTGCATTTCTATTGCCAGTGAAAGTAACACTAAGCAGCGGGGGCTAGCAGCCAGTAGCTGCTTTGGTTACCCCTAGCAATAGAAAATGCAGCGGGAGCCCACAAACAATGTGATTTTTTGTTTTTTATTTTTAATGAATTTTTAAAAAAAAAAAAAAAAAATCGGCATGGGCTTCCCCATCGAGCACCAGAGCGTTTTACTTCTCATTCATCCCAAGTAATCAGATGACTCCAGTGTCGGCCGATTACTTGTTCTGTGTCCCCCTGCATCCATCGCAGCGTGTACGGGCTGTGAGGTCAGCGGAGTGGAGACAGTGACATGCTCTGCTCTGACACATAGTGTGCTGCATGTCACTATCTTTCTCCACTCTGGTACTTGTTGTGCAGGTGACCGGATGCTACATGTCACTAACTGTCTCCACTATGGGACTTGTTGTGCAGGTGAGAGTGTATACAGTTGGTACTATGCAGCAGAAATCACAGAGTGGGGCAGTTAGTGACATGTATCATCCGGTCACCTGCACAACAAGTCCCAGAGTGGATACAGTGACATGCTCTGCTCTGACACATAGTATGCTGCATGTCATTATCTTTCACCACTCTGGGACTTGTTGTGCAGGTGACCGGATGATACATGTCACTAACTGCTCCACTCTGTGATTTATGCTGCATAGTACCAACTGTATACACTCTCACCTGCACAACAAGTCCCATAGTGGAGACAGTTAGTGACATGTAGCATCCGGTCACCTGCACAACAAGTACCAGAGTGGAGAAAGATAGTGACATGCAGCACACTATATGTCAGAGCAGAGCATGTCACTGTCTCCACTCTGGGACTTGTTGTGCAGGTGACCGGATGATACATGTCACTAACTGCCCCACTCTGAGACTTGTTCAGGTGAGAGTGTATACAGTTGGAACAATGCAGCAGAAGTCACAGAGTGGAGCAAGTTAGTGACATGTATCATCCGGTCACCTGCACAACAAGTCCCAGAGTGGATACAGTGACATGCAGCACACTATGTGTCAGAGCAGAGCATGTCACCAACTTGCTCTGCTCTGTCACCTGCGGTGCTGCATGTTACGTTTTTGCCGCGATTTGGTGCGTTTTTTGCTGCGTTTTTGCTCACTGCGTTTTTAATCAGTGCACAATGCCATTAAAGATTGTTGATGAAAAAAAAAAAAAAAGGTCTGATGTCATTTCCTTATTCAAAATGTTCATTGTATGCAGGAGAGCAGACAGCAGCTGCAGAACTACAAGGCTCAGCATCCTCCATTCACTAGTGTATGCAGGAGAGCAGACAGCAGCTGCAGAACTACAAGGCTCAGCATCCTCCATTCACTAGTGTATGCAGGAGAGCAGACAGCAGCTGCAGAACTACAAGGCTCAGCATCCTCCATTCACTAGTGTATGCAGGAGAGCAGACAGCAGCTGCAGAACTACAAGCCTCAGCATCCTCCATCCAGGACTGTATGCAATTTTTTACCCAAAAAGAAAAAAAAATGACATGGGCTTCGCCATATTTTTGTATGCTAGCCGTGTACAGCAGGCAGGTACGGGCTGCCCCCAACCCCCAGCTGCCTATTTGTACCCGGCTGGGAACCAAAAATATAGAGAAGCCCTTTTTTTTTAATTATTTCATGAATTTCATGAAATAATTTAAAAAAAAAATGACGTAAGCTTTGCCTAATTTTGGTGTCCAGCCGGGTACAACTAGGCAGCTGGGGATTGGAATCCACAGTGAAGGGTGCCCAAGCTTTCTGGGAACCCCCACTGCGAATTGCAGTCCGCAGCCACCCCAGAAAATGGCGCTTTCATAGAAGCGCCATCTTCTGGCGCTGTATCCAACTCTTCCAGCTGCCCTGATGCCGGGTGGCTAGCTAGGTAATAATGGAGTTAGGGCTAGCTGTATATTATCAGCTAGCCCTAAGCCCGAAATTCATGGTGTCACGCCAATATTAGACATGGCCACCATGAATTTCTAGTAATGATAAAAAAAAAAACACAACACCCAGAAAAATATTTTTATTAGAAAAAAAACACAACACAATTAGTGACTCCATCTTTATTGAAATAAACCCCCCTCCGCAGCAATCCTGGGTCAAGGGTCCCGCGCCGTCCAATCCGGATCCAATATCATCTGATCGGTTTGCTGGAAGGCAAAGCGATCAGATGATGTGTCAGGTTAAAGGATGTGAATCACATGACACATCAGCTGATTGTATAAAAGCCGATTATACAATCAGCTGATGCATCAGTAGAAAAAAAAAAAAAAAAATACATACTCACTTATGTGCTGATTACCGGCAGCTCCTGCAGCGGAGTCTGATCCTGGCCCATCACTGCAGGAGCTGCCGGTAATCAGCTGATGAAGTCCCCTGACGGCAGGATCAGCTGATAGCCGGCCGGGCGCGAAGAAGCCGGCGACAGCGCGAGAATTACGATCAGCTGATGCGTCAGGTGACTGCATCAGGTGATCCACCGCCAGGTCCTGCAAGCTTCGTACGTGCCCCGGGGAGACTGCACACAGCCGGAGCGGCGGGACCGAGACAGGGGCTGGAAGCAGGCATGGCACCGGGACCCTGCAGACAGGTGAGTATGACATACACACACACATACACACTCACACTGTATATACACACACACTGTATATACGCGCACACATACACACACACACACACACTGTATATACGCACATACACTGTATATACACACACACTGTATATACGCACACACACTGTATATACGCGCTACGCGCACACACACTTTCTTCCCCTGGCTGTGTAGAGCTGCTGCTGTCTCTGTATGATTGATCTCAGTGCATCCACTGGGAAGAGGCAGGGAGGAGGGTTTGGGTGGGAGCAGAGTGGGTGTATTAGACACAATGGGTGTGTTAGATAAGCTAGACACCGCCCTAGAGCCACAAAGAATTCTGGGACTTGTAGGAACTGAACACAGGAAGTCAGAGGAGAGATTAACCTCATCAGAGCTGGAGCCAGCAATGAGCATGTGCTGATAGTGCACAATAAAAGGTAATTTTGCTGAAAAAACATAATAGATGTGTTGAGGGGCACATATTAGCAAGATTTATCAGAAAAAAAAAAAAATCAGTTTTGGTAACTGGACAACTTCTTTAAGACGGAAAGACCCACAAACAAGCAAGACCTGAAGGCTGCGGCTGTAAAGGCCTGGCAAAGCATTAAAGTGAACCTGTCATCAGAAATTTAGCTATAAAGCTAAAAGTTCCCCCCTCTGCAACTCCTGGGCTGCATTCTAGGAAGCTTTCTATAGTTCTTGTGGCCCCTTTTATACCAAAATAAACACTTTGTAAACTTGTACCTTTTCTTATGCAAATTTCTTAAATCTTCCATGGGGGCGGGCTGCCTGGGGTCCGTTGCTGTCCTTCTGCCGATTTACACCGCCCCCGAACGCTGAATTTCAAAGCTCAGGACGCCGCCCCTGGGTGCCCGTGGTCCCGCGCATGCGCTGTTCCACTGTAGCGGTGCCGTGCACTGTGTGCACGTGTGACCGCTGGTGACGCTTTGCGCGGGCACGAGGTTATGGGCGGCGCTGTGAGTGTCATCAGCAAGTGCCGCCCATAACCTCGTGACCGCACTTTCCCCTATTACTCCAGCGTTATGCGCAAGCGCTCGCTGGCCAGATGACCGGACGTCACCTGCTGCTGAGCAGGATGGGAAAGAGGTGACGTCCGGTCATCTGGCCAGCGAGCCAGATGATGGATGGAGCACGTTTGGGAGTGCGCAGCATGGGGGATGGAGCACGATGGGGAATGCGCAGCATGGGGGATGGAGCACAATGGGGAGTGCGCAGCATGGGGGATGGAGCACGATGGGGGGTGCGCAGCATGGGGGATGGAGCACGATGGGGGGTGCACAGCATGGGGGATGGAGCACGTTTGGGAGTGCGCAGCATGGGGGATAGAGCACGATGGGGAGTGCGCAGCTTGGGGGATGGAGCACGATGGGGAGTGCGCAGCATGGGAGATGGAGCACGTTTGGGAGTGTGCAGCATGGGGGATGGAGCACGATGGGGAATGCGCAGCATGGGGGATGGAGCACGATGGGGAATACGCAGCATGGGGGATGGTGCACACCTCTCCCCAAAACACACACACACACACACTGCCACACACGCACTGCACAACACACCACACACACTGGGAACCACAAACACTGCCCTACACAGACACAGACAACGTCACACACACACAACACCCAACACACAAACACCACGGCACACACAAATATACGCACATACCACACAACACACACATTGCACAAAACATACCTCCCCCAAAACACACACACACACCCCACACCCACACAAACCGCGCAACACACACACACAACGATATAGACACACAGCGCTCCACAAATAACGCAACACACGCAACACACAAACAACACCGCTCTCACCCCCCGCCACACCCAGAACATGTACAGCGCCCTACACAAACACTTGGTAACTACAGACAACAACATCTATATATATATATATATATATATAACAAAAATCATACATTAACTACACAATACGTAAATTCTAGAATACCCGATGCGTAGAATCGGGCCACCTTCTAGTATATATATATATATATATATATATATATATATATATATATATATATATATATGTATATATATATTTATTTATATATATACACAGTATAGATATAAGAAGAGGGGCAGATTTTGTGGGGGATAGTATACAGAGGGGCAGTGTATTTGAGGGATATTATACAGAGTAGCAGTGTGTGGGGGGGGTATTATACAGAAGGGTAGTCTGTATAGGGTGCTTATTATACAGTGGGGCAGTATGTGTGTGTGGGAATATTATACAGGGGAGCAGTGAGGGGGATATTACACACGTGGTCAAAATTGTTGGTACCTTTCGTTTAATGAAAGAAAAACCCACTATGGTCACAGAAATAACTTGAATCTGACAAAAGTAATAATAAATTAAAAAAAACTATGAAAATGAAAGTCAGGCATTGCTTTTCAACCATGCTTCCATAGAATTTAAAAAATCCAAAAAAACTCATGAAATAGGCCTGGACAGAAATGATGGCACCCTTAACTTAATATTTTATTGCAGAACCTTTTGAGGCAATCACTGCAATCAAACGATTCCTGTAACTGTCAATGAGACTTCTGCACCTCTCTAGGTATGTTGGCCCACTCTTCAAGAGTAAACTGCTCCAGTTGTCTCGTGTTTGAAGGTTGCCTTTTCCAGACGACATGTTTCAGCTCTTTCCAAAGATGCTCAGTAGGATTTAGGTCTGGGCTCATAGAAGGCCACTTCAGAGTAGTCCAATGTTTTACTCTTAGCCATTCTTGGGTGTTTTTAGCTGTGTGTTTTGGGTCATTATCCCGTTGCAAGACCCATGACCTGTGACTGAGACCAAGCTATCTGACACTGGGCAGCACATTTGTCTCTAGAATACCTTGATAGTCTTAAGATTTCATTATACCTTGCACAGATTCAAGACACCCTGTGCCAGATGCAGCAAAGCAGCCCCAGAACATAACAGAGCCTAATTCCATGTTTCCCAGTAAGGACAATGTTCTTTTCTTGATATGCTTCATTTTTCCGTCTGAGAACATAGAGCTTAAGTGCCTTGCCAAAAAGTTCCATTTTGTCTCATCTGTCCATAGGACATTCTCCCAGAAGCTTTGTGGCTGGTCAACATGTAGTTTGGTGAATTCCAGTCTGGCTTTTTTTATGATTTTTTTTTCAACAATGGTGTACTCCTTGTTTGTCTCCCATGAAGTCCACTTTGGCTGAAACAACGACGGATTGTGCGATCCGACAGTGATGTTCCTTCAGATTGAAGTTCCCCTTTAATTTCTTTAGAAGTTTTTTTGGGCTCTTTTGTTACCATTCTTATTATCCGTTTTTTTGATTTGTCATCAATTTTCCTCCTGTGGCCACGTCCAGGGATTTTGCTACAGTCCCATGGATCTTAAATTTCTGAATAATATGTGCAACTGTAGTCACAAGAACATCAATCTGCTTGGAGATGGTCTTATAACCTTTACCTTTTAACATGCTTGTCTATAATTTTCTTTCTAATCTCCTGAGACAACTCTTTCCTTCACTTTCTCTGGTCCATGTTGCGTGTGGTACACACCATGTCACCAAACAGCACAGTGATTATCTGTAGCCCTATATACAGGCCAACTGACTGATTACAAGATTGTAGACACCTGTGATGCTAATTAATGGACACACCTTGATTTAACATGTCTTTTTTTGTGACATTATTTTCAGGGGTACCATCATTTCTGTCCAGGCCTGCTTCATGAGTTTTATGTTTTTAAAAATTCTGTGGAAAGTACGTTTGATAAGCAATGTATGACTTTCATTTGTTCATTTTCATAGGATTTTTTATTTATTATTACTTTTGTCAGACTCAAGTTATTTCTGTAGCAAGAAGAGAATGGCACTTCCTATATATGCGTCTAGGATATATTGGGGTGCACTTCAGGTTCCAAAGCCAAACAGCCCCCATACAGCGGTGGATTCCGCGTCTGACAGCCCACACAGCGTGTTCCCTCACACATGTGCTACTGAGGAAGGTCCACATAGGACCGAAAACGTTTTGTTACGCACATGAATAAATATTTCTTCAAATCATCTTGGGAGTGCCTTGTATACTTCTCAAGTTATTTCTGTGTCCATTGTGGGGTTTTCTTTCATTAAACGAGGGGTACCAACAATTTTGACCATATGTGTCTATAGAGGACCAATGTGGGTGTGATATTATACACAGGACCAGAGTGCGTGGGGTGATATATTATATGGAGGAGTATATCATACAGAGCAGCAGTGTGTGGGGGGATATTATACAGAGGAGCAATGTGTGTGGGGATATTATAAAGAGGAGCACTTTGTGGGGGCTATTATACAGAGGAGCAGTGTGTCTGTGTGGAGATATTATACAGAGTAGTGTGTGGAGGGAATATTCTAAAGAAAAGCAGTGTACGTGTGCAAATATTATACACGGGGCATTGAGTGTAGGTATGTTATACAGAGAGGCAGTGTGTTTGGGGGGATATTATACATGGGGCAGTCTGGGCAAGATATTATGGAGAGGGGCGGTGTAGAGCTTATATTGTTGAGGGTATATTATGGATAGGGGCAGTGTAGAGGGTGTATTCAGCGGCGTAACGACCGCGGTCGCAGAGGTCGCCACTGCGACCGGGCCCGCAGGGTTATAGGGGCCTGGCAGCTGCTCTGCAGAGCCGGCTGCCGGGCCCCTATGTGTAGTGCCGTGCCGCTGTGTAGTGGCCGACTGCGCGACCGTTGGAGGGCCGGCCTGTGAGTCAGGGGGGCCCGGTGTCAGCAGGGGGCAGAGGGGCCCCTGACTTGGAGAGGCCCACCAGGCGTGTCTGACCTGCAGCAGAGCAGTAGTGCTCCTGCACGGCAGACGTAATTCATCCCTACCAGGACCTGTGATGATGTCACGCCCATGTGACTGTGGGAGGATACACAGGATTGCCGGGGAGAAAGCAGGAGAAGATACTTTGGACACATGACTGGTAATGAGAAAAGAGGGGACATGAGGGGGGGGTGCAGGGTGAGTGGCATATGAGGGCTGCAGACTGTGACAGAAGCATGTGAAGGGGTGCAGAGTATTTTAGAGGGGTAAGTTGGGGTACAGGCAGGGTGAGATATGTGGGGCAGGGGGTGTGCAGGCTGTATGGGGAGCAGGGTGTGTGACATGGGGGCAGGGGCGTAACTACCGCGGTCGCAGGGGTCGGAAGGAGAAGAGAGTTATTGTTTTTTTATTTTGCTGGCTGCATGACACATGGAGGTCCTGGTGGGGCTGGCTGCATGACACCTGGGGGGGCTGGCTGCATGACACCTGGGGGGGCTGGCTGCATGACACATGGAGGTCTATGGGACTGCATAATAAACATGAAGGACACCTTATACATGGACTATAGGGGTGCATTATACATGGAGGAGTATGGGGCTGCATAATACAAAATGAATGACACCTTATACATGGAATATAGGGGTGCATTATACATGGAGGAGTATGGGGCTGCATAATACAAAATGAATGACACCTTATACATGGAATATAGGGGTGCATTATACATGGAGGAGTATGGGGCTGCATAATACAATATGATGATTCATGGGGCTGCATGATAATACATATAGGACTATGGGGGCTACATTATAATATATGGAGGACTATGGAGGCTACCTTACACATGGTCTGTGGGGGTACGTTATAAAACATGGAGGACTATGTGGTGCAGTATAAAATATGGAGAACTATGGGAAATGCATTATAATACATGGAGGACTATGTAGCTGCATTCTAATATATGAAGGGTTATGGGGGACCCTTTATACTATATGGGAGACTATGCAGGGGCCATTATAGTATTTGGAGAACTATATACAAGGGGTAACAAAGATACAAGTAGGGGATGAGAACGTTTTGTGCTGAGGGAAAAAGGCTCTTTCCCTCAGCACCCAGCTTTCCTATGCTCTGCTATACATCTCTCAGCACCCAGCTTTCCCATGCTCTGCTATACATCTCTCAGCACCCAGCTTTCCCATCCTCTGCTATACATCTCTCAGCACCCAGCTTTCCCATGCTCTGCTATACATCTCTCAGCACCCAGCTTTCCCATGCTCTGCTATACATCTCTCAGCACCCAGCTTTCCCATGCTCTGCTATACATCTCTCAGCACCCAGCTTTACCATGCTCTGCTATACATCTCTCAGCACCCAGCTTTCCCATGCTCTGCTATACATCTCTCAGCACCCAGCTTTCCCATGCTCTGCTATACATCTCTCAGCACCCAGCTTTCCCATCCTCTGCTATACATCTCTCAGCACCCAGCTTTCCCATGCTCTGCTATACATCTCTCAGCACCCAGCTTTCCCATGCTCTGCTATACATCTCTCAGCACCCAGCTTTCCCATGCTCTGCTATACATCTCTCAGCACCCAGCTTTACCATGCTCTGCTATACATCTCTCAGCACCCAGCTTTCCCATGCTCTGCTATACATCTCTCAGCACCCAGCTTTCCCATGCTCTGCTATACATCTCTCAGCACCCAGCTTTCCCATCCTCTGCTATACATCTCTCAGCACCCAGCTTTCCCATGCTCTGCTATACATCTCTCAGCACCCAGCTTTCCCATGCTCTGCTATACATCTCTCAGCACCCAGCTTTCCCATGCTCTGCTATACATCTCTCAGCACCCAGCTTTCCCATGCTCTGCTATACATCTCTCAGCACCCAGCTTTACCATGCTCTGCTATACATCTCTCAGCACCCAGCTTTCCCATGCTCTGCTATACATCTCTCAGCACCCAGCTTTCCCATGCTCTGCTATACATCTCTCAGCACCCAGCTTTCCCATGCTCTGCTATACATCTCTCAGCA